>NW_023270305.1:40825272-41188595 GCF_011800145.1 Mirounga leonina
AGAAAGAAAGAAAGAAAGAAAGAAAGAAAGAAAGAAAGAAAGAAAGAAAGAAAGAAAGAAAGAAAGAAAAAAAGAAAGAAAGAGAGAAGGGCAAGAAAGAAGGGCAAAGCAGGGCATGCAGCAGAGCACAGAGGGGAGGAAGGGTCGGCCCTTCCCAGGTATGGAGGGCACACGCTGGTCTCCAAATGGCTTCTTTTTTTTTTTTTTTTTAAGATTTTATTTATTTATTCAAGACAGACAGAGAGAGAGAGAGGCAGAGGGAGAAGCAGGCTCCCAAGGAGCAGGGAGCCCGATGCGGAACTCGATCCCAGGACCCTGGGATCATGACCTGAGCCGAAGGCAGATGCTTAACCATCTGAGCCACCCAGGCGCCCTCTCCAAATGGCTTCTAAGAGTCTCCACACACTGAGCGTCAGCTGCGCCCCACACCCCGAGCTGCCAGCCACCAGTTCTAAGGAGATAGTAACCAAGTGTTACCCCTCCCAGGGGCCTGTGGCCCCCTCCTTCTGTAGAACCTTATTCCCATACCACCTCCCCCACCCCCAAAACACATACACACGCACTTTGGGAGAGACGTGTGTGGCAGTGGATCACGGAGAGTGGAGTTTCGAGCACTAGTGACGAAAATGTTTTTAGGAAAGGGGAGGAAAGACTTGAAGTCATGCAAATAAGTGATTTGCCATCATAATCACAGCCTGGAGTGTATTTAAAAACACATATCTTAAATATCTTCCTTTGAGAGTAGTTTTCATATTTGACAACAGCAAACAAGTCTGGTAAACCAGGTAGGTAAATAAGCTGGTTAAGACCTTTTTGGGATAAAAGACGCCTTTCGGCTGTAAGAAAGTGATAAAGACTTGGGTTTGTTTGTTTGTTCTGGTTTCTGCAGAGTCAATGAATAATTGAGGAAATATTCCGGGGTGTGTCCCCTGATTAGCGCCCCCAACCCCTTCTCTCAGGCCCAGGAGCCGCAGGCCTGGACTGGGCTGGGACTCCTGCCCGTGGGCGCAAGGGGGTCCCAGTGACGACGGAGACGCAAGGCAGCCTGGGGCTACAACTGCTCACCCTCTCCCCATGTGGCCTCAGGCCTCATCCTCCTTCACTTGCGGCAGGCCCTGTGCTCAGGGGCCCGGGTTGCTGAAAACTGCTGAAGACTCAGCCGTGCAGACCGCCCCGAGGGCGTATGGGACCCTCAGAGCCTCCCCGATGTTCGATAGCCTGCTTTCCCACAAGAGCTACTTTAAGTTTTAAGCACCGTCCTCCTGCCCCTGGGCCACCGTCTGCTCCCTTAGAAGCAGCAGATAACTTATCTCCTATTTTCCAGAGAATATAGAGGCCCTGAGGCTGGAGCTCTCTCACCCAACCCCATGTTCCTGGTTTCATCTCTCCAGGGACCAATCCTCCCCTTATCGTGTCCATCCGGGCAAGGAGGTGTGTTTGCTCCTGCCCAAAACTGGGGTCTCCCTCTTGATCCCGAGTTCACTCTTTTGATAACTGGCCCCAGCAGCCTTTCCTTTCTGCCACTTATCCTGGTCACAGGGACTCGCCAAGCCCTTGCTCAGCTATGTGAAAACACAGGGCAGACAACAACAAATCCTTGACCCTCTGACCCTTCCTGATGCCATTTTACATCGCTCTTTCCCTCCCCACGAAAAAGAAACTTTAAAAGAAGAAGGAATTCTTCTGGAGAGGTTAAATATTCACAGGGTTTTTTTTTTTTTCTAAATCAATATTTAAAAAGCACATGGTGAAAAATGTCTTCTTTCTATGCCCGTCCTCTTCCCAGGGGCCACCTTTCCTACCAGCCTCTTCTCTGCCCAGAACGAGGTCTGTTTTATACCCCTTCTCTTGTTTTACACTTGCTGTTTCCACATGGGGACAGTCATTCCATATTAGCATATATAGATTGGCCTTATTTTTTTTGAACACGCCATAGAGTACTCCAAGGTACACATAATGGACATGTCAAAATGTGACAAGTTTTCTACTGACAGATGTTTGGATCTATCTTTTGCTATTTCAAATAATATTACAGTTAATAATCTTGTACATACATCATTTTCCATATGAATATTTCTTTTTTTTAAGATTTAATTTAATTTTATTTATTTGAGAGAGACAGAGCACGAGCAGGGTGAAGAGGCAGAGGGAGAGGAAGAAGCAGACTCCCCACTGAGCAGGGAGTGGAGTCTGATACCAGAATCCTGGGATCATGACCTGAGCTGAAGGCAGACACTTAACCGACTGAGCCATCCAGATGCCCCTACATATCAATATTTCTATAGAATAAATTCCTAGGTGTGGAATTACTGGATCAAATTGTGTGAACACTGGAAATTTCAACTGATCAAGCAAAAAACAGGCCCACCACAGTAAAATACCACTTTATATTTTATCTTATTCCCACCAGCAAGGATGACTTTTTCCTATGGCCCTGACCAACAAATAAGTTATCCAATCTTTTTTTTTTCACAGTCTAAGTGATAATTATATTTTATTGTAGCTTTAATTTTATTTTCTCTTACAATTAGTGAGAATGGTCTTTTTTCATGTGTTTAAGAACCATTTATATTTTCTTTCTTGTAAACTATTCATATCTTTTACCCATTTTTACAGTGGACTTCTCTTTTTGTTATTGATTTGCAGAAGCTCTTTATATATAAATCCCTTTTTATGGTAGGTTACCTTATTTTTTTCAGCCTATGGTTTATATTTTGATTGTGCCTATGTTTTTTGTAATGCATTTTTTTTATTGTGGTAAAATATATATATCATAACATTTATTATTTTAATCCAAGTATACAGCTCAATGGCATTAAACTCATTCACACTGTTGTGCAACCATCTATCTCCAGAACTTTGCATCTTCCCAAACTGAAATGCCATACCCATTAAACAATAACTAACTCCCCTCTATTGAATTATCATCGTTTTGTTTTAGAACTTTGGGGTTTCTCTTTTCCCAGATTTTTTTTTTTTTTTAATCTCTACATTTTTATTTTGGTCAGTGCTTCTCAGCCATGGCTACATTCTAACCACCAGGGGAGATTTTAAAAATACAGGTCTAGGGGCGCCTGGGTGGCTCAGTTGGTTAAGGGTCTGCCTTCAGCTCAGGTCATGATCCCGGGGGTCCTGGGATCCAGCCCCGCCATGGGCTCCCTGCTCAGCAGGGAGTCTGCTTCTCCCTCTCCCACTCCCCTGCTTGTGTTCTCTCTCTCTCTCTGTCAAATAAATAAAATCTTTAAAAAAAATAAATAAAAATAAAATAAATTTAAAAAAATACAGGTGTCTAGGTCTTACCTGCAGAGATTCTGATTTAAATTTGGAGTGAAGCCCAAACATTGGTAATTCTAAATAAATACCCCCAGTGATTCTAAAGCTCAAGGGGCATGGAGAACCATTGTTTTTGCATATTTACAATTTTATCAAAAGATAAATTATAAAATATTTTATATAAGATAAAATATAAAAATATTTAAGTCTTTGACTCAACTGGAATTTATACTAAGGTAAAGTTTTTTTTTTTTTTCTAGATTGGCTATTTAATTATTCCAATACCATTTAGTGAATGTAATCTACCAAAACATACTTCAGAAGAAAAATTCCTGCCCCTACCACTTAGTATTTGGGTGATTTCAGGCAATTATTCAAACTCTCTATACCTCAGTTTCTTCATCTGTACAATAGGAGTAATAATAACACCTCACAGAATTGTTTTGAGGATTAAAAAGGCTTATAAAGTCCTTAGAACAGTTACCTGGACCTTAGTAAAATAGTGTATTAATATTTGCTGCTATTATTTGTTTCCATTCAACAAATACACACATGCAGAGCCAAGAGAGATGATGGGAAAAAAAAAATATATATATATATATATGTTTAGGCTAAATAAAAAGAGGATATAAAAATTAACTCATCTAGATTAAATCTCTGTATGCATTGAACAAGCACTGCAAAGAAATGCACTAACGTGTTAGCAGTGGTTATATTTAGGGAGCTCGGGAGATCACGAATCCTTTTTCATTCTTCCTTAGCCTTTCTTATATTTTTCAAATCGCCTACAGTGAGCAGTGAGCAGGTATTGCTTATATTCAGGGATGGGGCGGTGGCAAAGGAGGTTGTTGTTTTTTGGTTTTTTTTTAAGATTTTATTTATTTATTTGACAGAGAGATAGAGAGCACAAGTAGGCAGAGAGAGAGGGAGAAGCAGACTCTCCACTGAGCAGGGAGCAGGGAGCCTGACGCGGGGCTCGATCCCAGGACCCCGGGATCACGACCCAAGCTGAAGGCAGCCGCTTAACTGACTGAGCCACCCAGGCGCCCCGAGGAGGTTTTAAAAAATTGCTAAGTATGGTTGGTTGCTCCGGATTCCATCCCCCAGCACATATGTTGCCCTGCCCAGCGTGGGTCAAAGAGCCTGTTCTCTATGTGGCATCCATGTCATGGAGAGCTTTCTGGGGGGTGATGGCCCAGATTAGAACTCTGCCTCCAGGCTGGTATGAAGAGCATTTTCTGGGTTATTCTAATTCAGCCCTCGCCTCCAGTCTGCATTGTGCTAGCACTTTATCAACCAGGTCAGAAAGACCTTATCAAAAGCCTTGCAAAAGCTTGCATTTGTTCAGTCAACAGATATGGATTAAGTCCCTATTATGATTAGGACTGTGTCTGTCTATTTCCTTAATAGATATCTTATTATAGATATAATATTAAGGAACAAAAAATGTCAAGCTGACATACTTTGTTTTTAAAAATCTCAGGCTGTATGCCAGTAATTGTTGCTTTTCCAAAGTCTTCTAAACTTTACTACTACTACTACTTATTTTAAATAATCTAGTCTAGAACCCTGTGTAGGACTGAAGCCAAGTTCGGCCAGCAGTATTTGAGCAAGCAGCATTCTTCCCCCTTGAACATCCAAATGACTTATTTAACCCTCTTCCTCCACGACTTCTCTCATTGCCCTAAAATAACTCAAAGAGCATCACTGGGGCCATCCCTCTATCCTGCAAACCTCCTAGAAACTGGGGTATAATGCCTTTGCACCCAGAGTCTAAAACACAAAAAGAGCAGGAAAATCCTAGAAACTTTTCCCTTGTCTTTGGCACTAGTATGGGAGAAAGGGCCAAGGGGACTCCAGACACTTTTAAAGTGCTAGAGAAAATTTCTCCCACCTCACTCAAATTCTTTACAAGTATCAAATTCCGAATGTCATCGAAAATACTTACTCTTAAAAAAAAAACAATCGGGGGGGGCACCTGGGTGGCTCAGTCGTTAAGCGTCTGCCTTCGGCTCAGGTCATGATCCCAGGGTCCTGGGATCAAGCCCCACATTGGGCTCCCTACTTGGCGGGAAGCCTGCTTCTCCCTCTCCCACTCCCCCTGCTTGTGTTCCCTCTCTCACCGTGTCTCTCTCTGTCAAATAAATAAATAAAATCTTTAAAAAAAAAAAAATCTGGGGGCGCCTGGGTGGCTCAGTCAGTTAAGCGTCTGCCTTCAGTTCAGGTCATGATCCCAGGGTCCTGGGATGGAACCCCCTCATCGGGCTCTCTGTTCAGCGGGGAGTCTGCTTCTCCTTCTCCCTCTGTGCACTCACTCTCTCTCTCAAATAAATAAATCTTTTTTTAAAATCTGAAAACAAAATCAGATCCATTCTTTCCTAATGCACAAAGGACCCCTATAAGCTGACAAATGATGACAAATCAATACTTAAGAGAGCTGAATGGTGAGCAGCAGGCTGCCCAAACTGGATATGGTAAGTGGCAACTATAGGAAAGTACTTTCTGTTTTAGAATTTAGAAGGGAAGTAGGTTATATGACCCAAAGTTCTTTTTACAAGCAGTCCAGAGACATTTAAAATAATGCTATCTTTAATGTGGCGTCTCATTGCCAGCCCCCTTCCCAGGCTCTCTGCTTCAGTAGGTCTGGGGTGCAAAACATCTGACGGCTAAGAAACAGAAAGGAAAGGGTGAGGGGCACTCTTGTGGGAGGGCCTGATGCTTCCATCACTCACTGCAGAAAAAGCAAAAGGGAAAAGCGTAACAACACCATCTAACATTTGTGGATGGTTCCACGGCGCTCTCTTTCTATGCTCATCGCTTCATTTATTCTTCCATGAAGCCGAGGAGGTGGGTATCAGCACAGTCGTCACCGTAAACACCAGCTCCACCACCATTAGCATCATCTGCTAGCAGACGAGGACACTGATGCGCACAGATAGTCATTGAAAAAGCCAAGATTTGGACCCAAGAGTTTTGACTCCTCTGTTAGCATGCTTCACCCCACACTACAGACCTCGGTTGGCCATCCCTCACTAGAGCAGATGTTGGGTCATCTTTCCCCCACGACCGCTCAGAAATGCCTTCTGGACAGTCATTCACACTGGACCACTGATCAACGGGACCCCTCCGGCACCCACCGCCTGCCCTGCGGCTAGAGACCCCAACCCCATGAGCACGCGGCAATCCGGAGGAAAAACCCTCCCAGGCTGAGTGCGCTGTTTTGGCAGACTGGGGACAAAGCCACACAATCAACCCCACAAGCATTTTACATGTGTTATCTCTAATCCCCAACATCCTGCGAGGTAGATTTTTATCATTTCCCTTACTTTATAGATGAAGAGAGTATCGCTCAGGAAGTGTTAAGTGCATGGAAAGCATTATCATGCCTTGGGTGTCCCCCTCGTAGGCATTCAGCACCACCTGCCACCCAGGGAGCCACGCGCCGCGCGCCACGCTGGCCCTCGGGGGAGGGGAGGCCCTCCCCCTCCCGCATTTGTCCCACGGGGTGATGGGACGGCTCTAAAGGAGCATCCACTTCGGCCCAGCCACACCGAATTACCTCAGCTTCGCCGTGTGGTGCAAATGAGTGTTTTTGAGGTTTGAGTCCTGGTTTTGCCATTTGCAGGCTGCAGGACCCTGGTACGTCCCATAACCTCTCTGAGGTCAGTTTCCTCATCTCTAGAATGGGGATTAGAAGTAGCACTCATTTCTAGAGCTGTTGTGAGAACTAAACAAAGGAATGCACCTGAAGTGAGCACTGAAGAAATGGGAACTCCATTTCATTGCCCCCACTCCCACAGACCCTTTTTGCCGCCCCTGGCCATGTTCCCACCCCCCAGGCAGGGTAGGACTTCAGAGGCACTTCTCCCTCCAACAAGCTTGGGGCAGTTTACAGTGGCTGCAGCCCTTTATTTTGGGTGCTCACTGCCCTTCCTAGGGTGGACTAGGGCCCAACACTCATCCATGCTTCAAATCTGAGCTTCTAGGAGTCCCCTGGGGATCTGCTGGGGGCAGGGTAGGGGAAATGGGTGTGGTGAGCAAGGGTGGCAATGAGGAACAATTTCTTTTGAAGAGAGCTTCATGACTTTTTTGCTTGTTTTATTTTTAACTTGAAAACCACTGACTTGCAACATCATTTCTGTGAAAGAGAATGTGCTTTAAGTTCCAGACCACATACTTAGGACACAACCTGTTCCTTCCGCAAGTAACATACCATAATCAATGAGCCAGGGTCCAAATGCTGCAAGGGGCACTGACACAGGACCTGGTCTCTCAATCCAGACATCAAAAGCATTCCAAGTTCAAGAGTAGCTAATATTATGGCTTCTTTTCCCCTCTCTTAACTAAATGCATCTATTCATTGGACAAGGATTCAACCAGCCCCTGCTACGAGCTGGCAGCAGAGGTCAGTGCTGGGGATGCTGAGATAAACAAGCCCTGGGCCCAGCCTTCCAGGACCAATTAGCCACATGAGAGAAATGGATAGGGAAGCTAGGAGTTCTCTCAAACGGGACAGGAACTCAAAGACACAGACGGGGCCTCCAAGGAGAATGGCCAAACTTCGTGGGGAAAGGAACGCTGGGCTGAGACTCAAAAGATGAGTAGAAGGTCCTGGGAGTGGGGTGATTCTAAAGCATGGAGCACAGTATAGCAAGATAGGAAGGCCCAGATGCCACACAGGTCCACGGACACCTGCCACTCTAACTTCCTCTCCAGACTGAAAGTGCCATGCCCACAAGCCCCTCAACTGGCCAACTGTGATAGCTGGTCTTCAACAAGATCAGATAGGTATGCACCTGACCCAAAGGCTCAGGCTGGCCGGAGTGTCCTGTGAGGTATTCACTATAGGTGACATTAGTTAAATCAGCCAGTCGCCCTGGCTCCCTCTGCAATTTCAAAAGGAAGAATAGCAAGTATTTGGCCAGTAAGCCAACAGAGTCAAGTTCAGAAAAGCAAAACACCACACTAGATTAGGCACGGCAAGTGAGCGCTGCCCCTGCTCCTGCCCAAACTTTGAGTTCCATTTCAAGTCTGTTCTGCATAATAAATCATCCCCCCCAACCTAGTGGCTTATTGTAATCATCATCATTTTATCTCACAATTTTCATGAGGCAGGAATCTGGGAAGGGCTCAACTGAGTGGTTCTGGCTCAAAGTGTCTCCAGCAGTTGTAGTCAGGTCAAGAAGAGGTAGAACAGCAAGGAGCTGGATGACCCAGGGACTGGCTGGGCACCTGGCTCTCTTTATATCACCTCAGAACATCTCTATGGTGTCTCTCCGCATGAGCTAGTTTGGGCTTCCCCACATCATGGCAGCTCCAGGGCAGTCAGCTGTTTACACGGCCACTGAAGGAGTCAAGAGGGAGATTTCCGGAAGCTGAATCACCTTTTATGACCTAGCCTCAGAAGTCCCCTAGTGTTACTGTCACATTCTCTCTTGATTGAACGTGTCACAAAAGCCCAACCCATTTTCAAGCCCCCTACCTAATGGAAGGAATATAGAAAAAGGTTGTCAACATATGTTGGAATTTCCACACAGGCTCAGCTCAGCATTACAGTGAAACTCCATTTTCTTTTTTTTTTTTTTAAGGTTTTGTTTATTTATTTGACCGAGAGAGAGAGAGCACAAGTAGGCAGAGAGGTAGGCAGAGGGAGAGGGAGAAGCAGGCTTTCCGCTGAGCAGGGAGCCTGGTGTGGGATTCAATCCCAGGACTCTGGGATTATGACCTGAGCTGAAGGCAGTCACTTAACCGACTGAGCCACCCAGGCACCCCTGAAACTCCATTTTCCTCAAGGATTTAGGTTAAGGTTAACATTGGCTCTCTGTTCCTTGCACATTAGACAGTTACAATTAGCTGAGCAGGGCTGAAGCATAAAGTATGAGGGGAGCCCAGGGAAGGATAAGTCTGGAGAAACAGGCAAGGGTCTTTCATGTCAGACTAGGGACTGGACTTTTTCCTACAGGTGTCTACTCTTCCTTGAGGACGAACGAGGACAGGTATGAATGACTTTTGTAAGTAGGTGGCCTCTAGAGCAGAGGTTGAAAACTGGCAGTCCACGGCAGAAGACACCCCATGCAATATTCCTTAGATAGGGATATTTCTTACAAAAAGTCAGCATTTCCACCTTCTCTTGAGGAATTAGAAAATCTAACCACAGCCAAAGAGCAGGAAAGAAAATAGCATCTGTCCTCCAAATGGGGTGTGTGCTCTCCGGTTAACCATACTGCCCCCATTTCCGATTGCATCACACTTGTCCTGTTTCATTCTTTATGTTATCTTCCTTGAGGCTGTGACCTCTGATTTCAGGTTTCCCATAGGCAATAGCTTTTATGGCTCCAGACTAATAAATCCCCCTCTTATTTAGCACTTGGCCATGGAATGCAGACATAATCCCTCTTCATTTAAAGTATAATGTACTTAGACTTTGCAAACACTATATGTACCCATGTGCCTTCAACCATTTTTAAAGAGAAACTTTGTGCTTGGGATCATCTCCCTTGCTGAATTGGATTTGGTCGATTTGTTTAGAACAAATAGGAACGATTACAGCCCCCGTAAAGTGTAAATCAGGTACAAGGTGACATCCCTGCAGGAGAAGTTGCCTCAGCTGCCCTGGTGAGTCAGCATCCTGGCCTGGTGGCGGGCCCATTAGCCCATTGATGAGTACAGCCAATCAGAGCATGGAAATGCCCTGCTTAGGTGTAAATCACCCAGTGATGTGTGACCTCACCTCACACATCACAGGAAGTGGCTCGTCATACTCCTTCTCCACTCTAGAAATCCTACCCTTTCCTCAAGCCCCAAATCCAGTCCCAACTCCTTCTGAAAGCCTTCCCAGATTACTCTAGTTGGGATAGCCTCTGTGGCTGGCTTTGTGTCTGTGTTTCCAAGTTCCTTCATCTCAGCCCCGCCATCACAATGTCTCACCTTCCATCAGACTCCCTTTTGGCACTGAGCCTGCCTGGATTACCTAGCCTGCAAGTTTAGTTTGTCTGGCAGCCTGCTGCTCTGTTCTAGGCTCTCTGGCTGAATCCATCCTCCTGAAGCCTGTTCCTCCCCACAGGCTAGTTCTAAAGCTAGCACTGCACACTTTTCCCACCTGTTCCTCCAGAAATGCCTATTCCTGTGTCTGCCAGAGACATCAAAACCAGTGAGAGGGTGAGAAAATGAAAAGACCAGGACAGAATCTTGGGAGACAAAGAATTGGCCAGAAGAAACTCCAGCCACAGGCTGGTTGATGTCGTCATTCAAAATTAAAAATGAACCACTGGCAACACATGGGCACATGAGTGGCCACTATTAATCCATACCTGTGTTTCTGTTCAGGTTGTGTCCTTAGATTTGAGAAGAAGAGCTTTCCTGAAGGAAGAGTTCAACGTGAGAAGGGGGACTATCTGAGGAAGCAAGTAGGGGAAACACCACTATTAGGAATAAAGAGAAGAGCAAGAGGACAATGGGGTTCTCAGAACTGTTCATGAAAGGGGGTCATGAGGGTGAGAGAGACTGGATGCTTTTTGCTGATTGGCAACTGTCAATAGGCAGGACTGAATAAAATAGCCAGACCCAAACATTTAAAAGTCAGACACTATTGTAATTTAGAGTGTAAGGATGGGCAGCAACAAGAGCTCACGCAATAGAAAACTTCATGCTTGGAGTGAAAGTCAGATAGGTGCACCTGGGTGGCTCACTAGGTTGGGCGTCTGGCTTCAGCTCAGGTCACGATCCCGGGGTCCTGGGATTGAGTCCTGCATCAGGCTCCCTGCTCACCAGGGAATCTGCTTCTCCCTCTCTCTCTGCCTCCCCCAACCCCGCTCATGCTCTTTCCCTCTCTCTCTCAAATAAATAAATAAAATCTTTAAAATAAAATAGATAACTTAAATGCTGCAAGAAATGACAAAGCGTTTACTCATGTGTCTAATACATAATAAACATTGAATACTGTCACAGGCATGATTGAGATTATGTAGACAATATGCCCAGTGAGATCAGATTAGATAACATCCTACATGATGGTTAAATGCTGCCCATCTATTGTCATACATTTGTGCATTAGATGACCCTGACACCTAAGGGCCTGCTATGAGCCAGATGCTGGGGATGCAGGGATGAGCAAGAAAGACACAGTCCCTGATTTCATGATAATTATGCTTTAGGATTAGTTATCTTCAGCTGGAGGCAGTAACAACTATATCCTCAAGGGACATGTGGACATAGGGGGACACTCTGGGTTGCACATTGACCAAGGACCTCACTGGCATTTACCTGGAGGGGACCAGAGATGCTAACCTGCTACACTGTGCATACTCCGACTGAAGGCCAACAGCACCCCCATCGGGAAATACTGGTTGTACAAGAGATGACACATCATTTTTAGAGGCAGATTTTTTTCAAAATAACAAGACCAAGAACATAATGTTTATTTTCAAAGTATACATTTTTCAAATTCCTTCACAGTGTTCCTATTTAAATCTCACTGAATGCTTGTCTTCTAAGTGACACACTTTGGAAAGCACTACTAGATTTGAATCCCAACTCTAACCAGTTACTAGTTTAGACTATGATAAAGCTACTTAATGTCTCTGAGCTTCCTAACATGAAGTAAATAATAGCTAACTCATTGAGGTATTGTTGGGTTTTTGAGAGGATGAAAGGCAGTGATGTCTATAAATTGCCTGGAAATCTAGATGTTAAAAAGAGGTGGCCAGTATAGACAATGTAGCCGAAGCAGTTTGGGTGTGGAAAAGGATGATGTGATGTGTGGAGAAGGAATTGGGGACAGTGGATGGCTCCTTGAAGAATAAGGACACCTGAAGTATGAAAGGGCACAGAGGAATGAGAAGGGGAGAGGAAGACCCAGCAGGTGAGGCTGGAGGACAAGGGGGGGAAATGATCCAGGCCAGAAGACACACCTGGAAGATGTTCTCCCCAGTCCCTTGCACATCCAAGGAGTGATTCATCTCCCACACAGAATCTCCTGAGCAAATAGGTCCCTCCTGATACTCACTCTCCTTCTACCCTTCATCTCCTTTGTGTATCCAGTGCCACTCCCAGAGGAGACATACAAACCATTCTCTTGGTCTCATGTGGTCCTGCCTCAGATGATTCACCCACAGAACGGCCCACTGGCGGATAAGGCAGTGTCTAGACAAGATCTAACTAAGCCCTTTGGCCTAGCCTCTCTTGGCAAGTCATCTCAGGACCCCATCAGTGTTTTGTGAGGTCAGGAGTAGGGACAACAGCAGGAAGTCTAAGCAAAGAATAGAAGGAGTTTGCTTCTACTCTCTATGGTTTTGCTTATTCATTTGTTTGCTTGACATGTTAACTATCTTGACAAGATTTCTGCAAAGTTCCTTTGGCACTTCTATTGGGCAGAAGTCTGTCTCTTAGCCAAATATTTCCCCCAATGACCATGAACACTGTTCTCATGTTCTGGAGGTAACTCATGTGACAGTTGCAAAATACAGAGTAGCGCTTTAGGTGTGTGGTAGAGAGAGGAGGTAGAACCATGGGAAAGACTCTCTGCTTCTTGGCATTTATCCCCAGTAGGCCACTGTAGACTTCATAAATACTTGTTGGCTCTTCTTGCTTGTTGTAGGAAGTCCTAGTTCTACAGTTCAAGGGTTGATTTCATGGATACTTTAATAAAAGGAAACATCCCAGCTGCTGTCCCCTCCCCCCTTTGTCTCCTTCCCTAAATAAAAATATTCAGAAACTGGGTAAGAGTTGTCCCATTCTTAGTCTCACTCATGCTTTCCTTTCATTCTCTCTACTCTATCCAGGTATTTTTCTGGAGCCAGCTTCTTGCCAAGAAGATGAGTTACAGCTGCCAGTCATGACCAGTGGCGAATACCTCTGTCCTGTGCTTTTGGATGTCACCAGGCAGGTTTTCCTGGTTTGGTTTTGGCATCTGTCCTTAGCCAAATCCTGAGCTCTCCAATTGGTCCCCTTGATCAGGGTATGTGGGGTAATTAGATTGTGGTGCTGTTTGGTTTGTTTAGGAAGGAAAAAAGTTAAGACATGCAACTATTCTTTTTTTTCTTTATTCACACTCTAGAGTTGATGGTGAGGCAACATTACTTATAGAAGGACCTTGGCCTTTCATATTGATGAGGTCTTGCCCCAAACCTATCTTTCTATGCAAAATCTCACCTTCCATTTGTACTATGAATTCAATCATCCAAGAGGCAGTAAACACTCTATGGTAAAAGAGTTGTGACAGATTAGTAATGTCTGTCTTAAAAGCAGAATGAGAAGTAGCAACAGGTATGCCCTGTGTTCGTCATCCTTGATCTGTAACCAACTATATTATGGAATTGCTTTTCCTATTATTTTTAGAGTCACAGTTCAGTCCATTGTTTCTCTTCCTGGAACCTAATAATCACCTTTGAAAGAAATCTGTTTTTACCTGGTAATTATATCCCATATCTTCATGCCACTCAACTTCTTATATTCAGTCAAGAGATATTTATTGAGCCCCAGCTATGTGCCAAATACTATTCTAGGACCCTGACAATGTAGCAGTGAACAAGAAAGACAAGATCCCTGTCCTCATAGACATTATTTCCTAAAACAGGGAAGCAAATGATATATAAACAATTACATACATAAGAACATTTCAAGTAGCAAGTGCTTGGAGAAATGGAATATACCAATGTCATAAAGAGTGACTGGAAGAGGATTTTGCTATTGTTTGTTTTTAAGATGAGAGATACACTATGGCATGCTCATATGACATTGGGAGAATTGCTGCATGGAAAGAGAAATTGATTATTCAGGAGAGAGAAGGAATAATTATAGGAACTCCTTGGATGTCCCTTTCTTTTCTACACAACCCTCATTCACCAGAGCAGATTAGTTTTTCTCTCTCCAATTGATCTCCTTGTAGTCTGTGGTCATCAGCTTCTCTCTGCTTTCGGGGCTGTTTCCCATCATATACACTATGTCCACCAGCTTCCCAAAGAAAGTTATGCATGAGAGCATTATTTGCCCATGTATCAATTATTTTCATATAGGTTTTGGTATTTTTCTACTATCTAGACTCACTTGTGTGTTCTCAAAGTCAATTTAACTGTCAAGTGTGTTGTCAATAAGGATTGACTTCCTTCTCTTATATTTCTTCAAGAGGATCCATTTTCTTTTTTTTTTTTTTAATTTTTTTTTTTAAGATTTTATTTATTTGCGAGAGAGAGAATGAGAGACAGAGAGCATGAGAGGGAGGAGGGTCAGAGGGAGAAGCAGACTCCCTGCTGAGCAGGGAACCCCATGCGGGACTCTATCCCGGGACTCCAGGATCATGATCTGAGCCGAAGGCAGTCGCTTAACCAACTGAGCCACCCAGGCGCCCCAAGAGGATCCATTTTCTTGATCCTCTCTCTCAAATAATTCTCTCCATCTGTTTTTGGCAACAACAAAGACAACAGTCAGCAAACTATTATGGTCATATAGTTTAATTCTTTCCCAGCAGAAAGTGAGAGAGAGATTCCTATAATACCAAATCTCCAAATTTATGGTCAGCTGTTCATCTCTCTTCCATAAATTCCTGACAAAATAAGCAAACATATAGTTCACAAGAGAACTTTGGCCCTAAATCCCCACTTGAATTTCCTAAATTTTGTGAGCTCAGCCAGGCCATACATGAATCTTTAGACACCTTACCCCAAAGCTCGGACTAACTCCAGACCCAAACTTAATTCCTGGCCTGAACTTAATCTTGACCCAAGTAAGAGTGTTTTTCTCTAAAATTCTAGAGCAGAGCCAACCAGGGCTCATCCCAAGGCAGAGAGTTTTTCATTAATCCAGCTACTGTAGAGGAAAAGGGCCAAGAGCTAGGAGGTCTCAAAAGAAAGAACCTAAAGAAATATCAACAGGAAAAAGGAACTAATGTGGAAAAGCTTTTAATCCCTTATTGATTTTACCACTGTGGCCCAAATGTTTCCTTGGCTTTGACCCATATCAAAGTTTCTCTTTTCTTCTTCTTCTTTCTCTTCCTCCTGGTCTTCCTTTTCCTCCTCCAGTATGTATGTGAAAAGGTTTGGCAGAAAGGTTCACTGGCTCTTCCTAGAGATTAGAGCACGCTATTAACATAAAGCTGACAGATTGTAATTAAGGACAATCAGATTTCCAACTGTTACTTCTTCAGCAGCTTCTCTCAAAAGCAATTTTCATATATTCTTACTCTTACATTCTAGATCAGAGATTGTGACCTGGATCCCTGAGACCTGCACCTCACCACAAGGCACTTGTTTGTTGTTTGTTTGTTTGTTTAAGATTTTATTTATTTATTTGACAGAGAGAGACACAGCGAGAGAGGGAACTCAAGCAGGGGGCGTGGGAGAGGGAGAAGCAGGCTTCCCGCAGAGCAGGGAGCCCGATGTGGGACTCGATCCCAGGACCCTGGGATCATGACCTGAGCCGAAGGCAGACGCTTAACGACTGAGCCACCCAGGCGCCCCCAAGGCACTTGTTTGCGATCGTTCAGGGAGGGAACAGCTCTTCAGGCAGCCAGAGACAAGAATGAGCTTTCAGAAAATTTCCATTTGCTATGGGTTAGAATCCTAATTGAAAATGTCTCTTTAGGGCGCCTGGGTGGCTCAGTCGGTTAAGCGCCTGCCTTCGGCTCAGGTCATGATCCCAGGGTCCTGATATCGAGCCCCGCATCAGGGTCCCTGCTCGGCGGGAAGCCTGCTTCTCCCTCTCCCTCTGCCTGCCGCCCTGCCTCCTTGTGCTCTCTCTCTATCTCTCTGTCAAATAAATAATCTTTAAAAAAAATAAAGAAAAAAAAGAAAATGTCTCTTTATACAGTGTTTAAATTCTCAGCCCAAAGCACAATTTCTGTTTCTTTGCTTCACAATTTAACCCTGACCCCAACCCTAACCCATGTTAAATAATCGGGTAAAATCTGTTTTTGGTGATCTCTCTTGGTCAATTTAATTCTACTATCAGGTGTCAGTTGAATAAAAGCAAGCGGCCATATTTGTTAGTGTATTAATTTCAAATTTCATGCAATTCTCTGTGTTCTATTGTTTCCAAGGTGTTAGAATGAATTTGAAGTCAATTATATTTTTTCTTTTATAAAATGCTTATGTTCAGTTTTCTACTCAATTAGTGGACCTTTTTCTTATTGATTTATAAAAGCTCTTTCTATATACAAATGTTTCTCCAGTTTTTCATTTGCTATTTATGTTTGTTAACGATTTTTTAATGTGGGAAAGTTTGTTTTTCTTAAATGATTAGATTATCAATATTTTTCTTTGTTTTGGGGGGGGGTTTTGCCTTATGATAGTCTTCTTCATCCCAAGATAATGAAGTTATCCATTTAATTTTCTCCTAGTGTGTTTGTGGTTTTATTTACATTTGTATATGACATAGGTCAACAAATTATAGCCCTCAGGCTAAATCCAGCCTGCCGCCTATTTTTGTAAATAAAGTTTTATCAGGACACAGCCACACTCATTTGTTTATGTATTGTCCTTTTGCCTGCTTTCACACTACAGTGGCAGTTAAATAGTTATGACAGAGATGATATAGCTCAAAAAGGCTAAAATATTTATTATCTGGCCCTTTACAGGGAAAGTTTTGTCAGCTTCGGGTATATGGCATTAATACTTATTCTAGTCTACATATTAAATAGCCAGTGCTTTTTCCCACTGATTTGTCACACTTACTAGATACAAAACATACACACACCATGTAAAGGCTGTCTACTTTGTTCTATTAATCTGCTGCCTGTTTCTACAATGGTATCATACATTTTAAATATGTTTAAAGTGCTGAGAGTGAAAGTTCTTCCACTATCACTGTGAAAATCTTATTGACCATCTTTTTTTTTTTTTAAGATTTTATTTATTTATTTGACAGGGAGAGAGACAGCGAGAGAGGGAACACAAGCAGGGGGAGTGGGAGAGGGAGAAGCTGGCCTCCCGCCAAGCAGGGAGCCCAATGCAGGGCTAGATTCTAAGACCCTGGGGTCATGACCTGAGCTGAAGGCAGAGGCTTAATAACTGAGCCACCCAGGCGCCCCTAGGGAGATTATTCTTGATATATTGTTGAAATAATCTCAGAATGACTTTTCTGTGTTGTATTATTATGTAACTGTTTATTATATGTATCTATAACATTTTTATGTCCCTAGTTTAGCAGTTGTACTACTATATATGTAAAACTAAAATGGGAATGCTACTCTACTCCATCCTTTAATAAAGTAAATCTTCGGGGTGCCTGGGTGGCTCAGTCGTTAAGCGTCTGCCTTCAGCTCAGGTCATGGTCACAGGGTCCTGGGATCGAGCCCTACATCGGGCTCCCTGCTCTGCGGGAAGCCTGCTTCTCCCTCTCCCACTCCCCCTGCTTGTGTTCCCTCTCTCGCTGTCTCTCTCTGCCAAATAAATAAATAAAATCTTTAAAAAATAATAATAATAAAGTAAATCTTTGGGGCACCTGGTTGGATCAGTCGGTTGAGCTTCCAACTCTTGATTTTCACTGAAGTCATGATCTCAGAGTTGTGAGATGGGACCCAGCATCAGGCTCTGTAGGGGCCTAGAGCCTGCTTAAGATTCTCTCCCTCTCCACCCTGCATTCTCTTTCTCAATTCGGGCACATCAACATGCAGTAAATGCTGTCCCAGTGTTGTAGAGTGCCACACTCCTATCCTGATGTCACATAGGGCTGTCAGACATCTGAGGTCCTGATGGAGGCAGACTTCCCACTCGGGTAAAGGCATCTGAGAATGCCATACAGACTGTTCACCAGCCACTAATTTTCTCTCTTTAGGAGGACCCAGGATGCCCCACTTTCAAGTCATCCTGGGGCTGCGTTGGTGGTATAGTGGTGAGCATAGCTGCCTTCCAAGTCATCCTGGGGCTGCCTCTGTCCAAAGCCCACAGTGTTCCCTCCGCACGTGTCTGGAGCTCCGCCAGGGCACTCCCGCCGGAGCAGAGGCCACAGGGGAAAAGGTTATTGACCATCTTAAATCTATTCTTTTGAATTAAGTATAGAATCATTTTGTAAAATTCCTATATCTGCATTCATATCCTATATGAGCATTCATATACAAGTCCTTATGTGGACATATGTTTTTATTTATCTTTTTTAATTTAAATTCAATTAATTAACATATAATGTATCATTGGTTTCAGAGGTAGAGGTCAGTGATTCATCAGTCTTATGTAATACCCAGTGCTCATTACATCACGTGCTCTCCTTAATGTCCATCACCCAGTTACCCCATCCCCCCACCCCCCCTTCCCTCCAGCAACCCTCAGTTTGTTTCCTATGATTAAGAGTCTCTTATGGTTTGTCTCCCTCTCTGGTTTCATTTTGTTTTATTTTTTCCTCTCTTCCCCTATGATCCTCCTTTTTGTTTCTTAAATTCCTCATGTCAGTGAAATCATATGATAATTGTCTTTCTCTAATTGACTTATTTCGCTTAGCATAATACCCTCTAGTTCCATCCACATCGTTGCAAATGGCAAGATTTCATTTTTTGATGGCTGAGTAATATTCATATATATATATATACACATCTTCTTTATCCATTCATCTGTCCATGGACATCTGGGCTCTTTCCATAGTTTAGCTATTGTGGACATTGCTGCTATAAACATTGGGGTGCAGGTGTTTTTATTTATCTTGATTATTATCTAAGAGTGGATGGGATTGCTGGGTCATATAGTAAGTGTACTTTTAACCTTATAAGAAACCACCTATTTTTCTTCTATTATATTTAAAGTTTTTTTTTCTTTCACACTGTTTTGATTTCCTTTTTCAGGGAAATCAATTATGCTTCTGCTGGATCTGTTTTGACTGTTTCTTACATTTACTATTTTCTCTTTAATCCTTTTTAACTTTTATTTCCATTTCACTGCATTAATTTCCTCCTTCCTATCTTACGCTCTGCCACGCTCATCTTTCTGGGGTTTTCCGGGTCTTCTCTAGTTGCTCTCCTCTGATCTCAGAATTTCTAACTAAGCTCAGCCTTTTAATGTATTTCAGTTAATAGCAACTTTTGCTCCAGCTATTGCACTTTAGGGTTCCATTTGGTACTCATTTTGGAAAACCCATTTGGAAATGTTTATCTACTAAACTGAAGATATACATGCCATAAGATCCTGTGAACCCTGGATTTTTATAGATGATCTTTATATATATATATATATAGAGAGAGAGAGAGAGAGAGAGAGAGATACACATATATATATAAAGATATACATATCTATATAGAGAGATATACATATCTATAATGATCTTTATATATATAAAGATCATCTATAATATATGTATATAGATACATCTATATATATGTGTATATATACATATATATATAAAGATCATCTATAAAGATTCATATATAAAGATCCAGGGTTCATATATAAAAGCCCTTTGTTAGTCATATGTATTGTATATATTCCCCTTCTTTGGCTTTCTTTTTTATTTTCTTAATGTTATTTTTGATTAACCAGAACTTTTTATTTTAATGTTTTAGTAGATAGATGATAGATAGATAGATTCCTTATAGTTAGTGCTTTTTTATGTTCTGTTTAAGATGTCTTTCCTTATCCTAAGGTCATTAAGATATTCTTTTATACTGTTTTCTAGGAACTTTATTATTTTGCTTTTCTTTTAAAAGAATAGTTTACCTGAATTTTATTTTTATTTATGTGTGAGGCAGAATTTAATATTTATCTTTTTCCAAGTGAGTATTCAAATATCCCAGCACATTCATTAAAAAGAATCCTTTTCTCCACTGTTCTATTGTGTCACCTTTGACATAATCAAGAGTCCATATATCTGTTTTACCATTCTGATCCATTGATAAATTTGTCCATCTTGGATTCAACACCACAAAGTCTTAATTGCTATAGTTTTGTAACAAATCTTGATACTGCTAGCTAATTTCTTCCATATTATTCTTATTTATATAGACATATATGTTAACATATTATTTTATATATTAAGTTAATTTCCTATTAATATGTATATATTATTTAACAGATAATATATTTATGGAAATATATTTATATATTATATTATTTAGTATCTGTTATTTTTATGTATTTATATATACGTTTCCCTCTAGGCACAGCTTTATCTACATCCCACAACTGTGAATATATAGTATTTTTATTAATGCTCAGCTCAAGATACTTTATAATACTATTAGGTTCATAGATATTTAGTATTGTTATATCTTCCTAGTGAACTAAACCTTTAATTTTATCTTTTTCCAGAGTGAATTTATGTTACTTCTGCCATGTGCCTGGAAGCACTAGTAACCTGGGATCATGTCAATCCAATTTTGGAGGCTGAATCATTAAAGCTGAGTTGCTATCCCTCTAAAGGCCTATTTACTTCTGGTTCAACTGACTCCTAGTGTGCAAGCATCCCTTGAGGTTTCAGTCTAAAGGGAGGAGGGTTCATCAAGCTTCTCTCTTGTTTTGTTCCTATATTATCAGTTCTGTTCTTCATTGGCTCACTGTGCATTTTTAAATTTTGTTATCTCATTCGTTTATCTCTTTGTGGATTTCTGTCCCGTTTCGTAAAGACCATCTCTTCTACTCTACTGAAGATACCAAGGGGCTTCCTGAAGTTTTCTTTTGGAGCCTGTAGTACATTATTTCTGAAGATGTATTTGGTCTCTGACTCTTCATCCTATTTCCTTTCCCTTGTTTCTGTAATTTATTTACAGGTTCTATTTTAAATTATTTTTCTCTTTAATCATAATTCTCATCACCATAATATATCTCACATTTATGGAGTGCTTACTGTGTACTGTCCTAAAGCATTTCTCATGTATTGACTCATATAACCCTCACAACAACAATGAAGAAAGAATTATTAACTTCATTTTATAGATGTGAATGCTGAGACACCGAAGTTAGGTAACTTGCCCAAGGTCATGGAGCTATAAATGGTGGAGCCAGGATTTGAACCCAGACAGTCTGGCTCCATAGTATTGATGCTATGCTGTCTCTCAGTCATATTTAAGTCATTTTTAAAAGGTAAAAGCTACTTAAACTCAGTGCTTTGACAACAGATAATGTGTGTAGATTTCCTCTGGCTCCATTTCTATTTGTGTGAAGGTCAAACTCCATTCTCAGTTCCACAGTTGAAGGGCAGGTTGGAGTACATAACAGTCAACCCAGTTCTGATTCCAGTGGGTGTTCATCCATTTAAACCCTGCACCTGATACTCTGAACCGATGTAATTCTTTTTTTTTTTTTTTAAGATTTTATTTATTTGACAGAGACACAGTGAGAGAGGGAACACATGCAGAGGTGGTGGGAGAGGGAGAAGCAGGCTCCCCGTGGAGCAGGGAGCCCGTTGCGGGACTCGATCCCAGGACCCTGGGATCATGACCTGAGCCGAAGGCAGACGCTTAACGACTGAGCCACCCGGGCTCCCTGAACCAATGTGATTCTTGAAAAGCTACACAGTTCTCACTAGTTCCGACAGAGCTCTTTCTCTCAGTGCCAACTTAAATAGCTCTTTACTTCTAGGGATTTTATCTCCCAGGATGTAGGTACTACTGCCAGCTCCCACCCCAGGGATTCCCAACATATACGCACATGCATGTGCATATGTGCACACATGCGCGCGCGCACACACACACACACACACACACCATCCCACTACTTACTGCCTGATTAACTCCTGGTGACTTGTGGTCTTTAAGTAGATGCACAGAGATAACAAGGAAAGAGGAGGAGAAGCAACCTTGATTATCTTACAGGACCCCACAGGAGAACGGCAGTTGGGTCTTTGAGTCAAGAGGTAAATAGTGGGGAGGTCTGAAGAGTCTTATGTTTTACATGTATGTTCTCTTTCATGATCTGAATAAGGGAAAGGTATGTCTTTTTTTTTTTTTTTAAGATTTTATTTATTTGCAAGAGAGAGAATGAGAGACAGAGAGCATGAGAGGGAGGAGGGTCAGAGGGAGAAGCAGACTCCCTGCTGAGCAGGGAGCCTGATGTGGGACTCGATCCTGGGACTCCAGGATCATGACCTGAGCCGAAGGCAGTCGCCTAACCAACTGAGCCACCCAGGCACCCAAGGGAAAGGTATGTCTTAACCTTCATTTGCCTATGGTGAAGATTCCTCTAAAATTCTGGGTTTATACTGCCCATTAGACTTAATTTTTTGGAGTGGTTTTAAGTTTCCACCCCACTCCCTCCCTGACTTCATAGATATTTTATTGAAAAAGTGAGAGATGCTGTATTAATGGCTATTAATCAAGAATTCTCCTCAGCTATTATTTTTAAAGCTTACCAAACACATTAGATCAGATCAGTGATCAAAGAAATCCATAAAGGTATTCATATTCATAAAGTGCCATATTAAATTCTAAACCTGATTACAGCTTCATCAGTGGCCTTCATGTATCTACAGATACCTTTCACCTCACTTGCCATCTTCCAAATGCTCATCACATAAAAGTAACAAATCAAGCCTGTCTATAAGCACAACCTCCTTTCTTGGATATAATTAGGAAGCAACCACTGTTTTCCTGCCCAGCCAGTACCACTCTCCTCTTCTTCCTGAGTAAGACAACTCTAATTTTATTTGGAGTAACTACATTTTTTAGCATTCTTTCAAACCCTATGGCCACGTGACATTATTTTAGCTAAGGAAATGTGAATAGAAGTTGTTGGGGATGGGGACAGTGCACAGAAAAACTCTTTCTGGGGGGACAGGCAGCTGGGGATTGTTGCTCCTCACTTCTTGTGTCTTCCCATTTCCTCCTGCTCCCTGCCTGAACACACACATGATGTCTGGATCTTCAGCAGCTGTGTTAGACCATGAGCCACCTAGAGATGGAAGCCATGCCGATGCAGAGCAGATGGACAGAGTAACCAGTACAGGTCCCTCATGCCAGTTTTTGGGCTTCATACTTCTGGACTTCTCTTACAGAACAGAAAAATAATAATATAATAAAACTCATATTTTGTTTAAACCACAGTTATTTACAGTCTTTTGCTGGCAGTCCAGTGCAATTTCTAGCTGAGATTTTTCTCTAAATAATAAAATTAATAAAAAGTGAATGCTTGTTAAGTGCCTACTATGTGCTGACTGATGAGTGATATTTTATGTGATTTTAAGTGATGTGAATGCCTGGAAGTCTCACAGCATCAGTATTACCTCACCATATGGGTAAGGAAATCTCCATAAGAACACTTGAACAACTTGCCCAAGTAGCAAGCAGCAGATCTAGAATCTGGTTCCAAGCGAGGCTCCAGATATGCACTCTTAGCCACATGCTAACTGCGTCTAACGTCCCAGCCCAAACATCAAAAATGGCCCCAGAAAATACACGGGGCACAGCGATTGGGCAACGGCAGTCCCAGCAGCTTAAGCTGGGTAGTCTCCAGGCTCCTGGGTGTCTTTCACGGCATTCTCTGACTTTTCTAAGCCTCAGATCATAAATGTCACCCAAACCCCAAACTGACAGTCTGCTGCACAGGCCAAGCTGCAGTCCTGGGTGGGGATTGGCCAGTTCCTGTCGCATCCAGGTGCTAGGCCTCCCACGGCCGCAGGTCCTGCCCCCTGGAGCTCCACATTCACATACCACTCGGGAATCTCGCCCTGTAAGTCATCTTTGGGCAAAATCCCAGTTTTCTCCTGAGTAAAACAGAAGCAGAGCGGTTGTCAAAATTACTGATTAGCGGTCCCTCAGCGTTTCTATCGCTATGTGGTTAGGCGCATTAACGTACGTATCAACCATCCCGGTTTTTCTGTTTTGCAGCTGTGTTAGCATTCACAAGTCACCCCAGAGTAATAATCAAATTCATTTCTAAGAATTTGTCCCGATTCTCTGGGACCTTTATGTATGCATTCATATAAGGTGTTTTCTAGTCCCTTCTCACTCAACTTCAAACCTTTGCCTATGTTGAAGATTCCTCTAAAGTTCTCACTCAACTTCAAGTTAAAATGTTACTATTATGCTCACTCAACTTCAAGTTAAAATGTTACTATTATGCTTACTATCTGCTTTTCCCCTTCTTTTCTCTTTCTCACCCAAAATCTGTTCAGACTGAGAGCATCTGACTGAAAAGGTAGAGTCAGTGATACACCGATTTCAACAAACGGGAAAAAACACTGAAAATTTTACCGGACCTCAAACACAGGGAGCCAAAATATTGCACTAGGACCCCATTTGAATGCATGTATTGCTGGGCTCTGAGTTTGAGAAGCTCTGAGATTGAGAAGCCTTAGCCTTCCTAAGGCAATCTGGGTAATTCCCTCCCTGCAAAGCATGATTTGATAGTGAATAGGAAGACTCCTCTAACAGCAAATCCCCCTGTGCCCCCACCCCCACTGACCTATGGCTAATGTCTGAAATCCTACCATAGAGTTTTTTCAGTTCTTACACTTAGGGGATGCAGATGCTACTGGGAAAGACAGTAACATACAAGGATTTTCTTCACTAGGTAGAATGACCCAGTTTATCGGTCGCTAACAGCTACCAGAGAGTAAATAAATCAGGACACCGAAAAAGGAGTGTGGTTGGGGGGGCGGGGGGCCTGAGGAGTGAGGGCATGAGGGGTGCCAAGAGACACGCTGAGCGGTGGGGGAGCACAGAAGCTTAGGGGCAGCGGAGGAGGGGCACCAGGAGAGGTAAGATCCTCGGAGGGGTGGGGGCTCACGGAGAGGTAGGGTACAGAGCAGAGGGGTCTAGTGAGGGAGCCTCAGAGACGACAACTGGACATAGCGTCTTCAGCACCCAACACTGCCCCTGGTGGGGACACCTGGTAGATCTGATCTAGGAGTGAGGGGCAGCAGCATGTGGGCCCTGGGTTCCAGAGGGTGGGAGAGGGGGCTGAATGAGGGAAGAAGAGGAAGAAGACAGCCTGGTCCATTGTCTCCCACTTCACACAATCACCCTCCTCAGTGAGACTAGCACGGACACGTGGTGGATGATTTCCCAGTCAGCCCCGAGCCCCGCCTCACTGCTCCTCTTGCCAAGGTCAGTCTCCAAAAACTGGCTGTCCAATCACATGGGAATGAGTCAGGGCCCTGCTAGGCTGGGTAGGGCGTGGGTGTAGGCGGGAGCCAGCGAGACTTGCACAACCCTAGACCGCTGAGGTCACCGGAGGGAGCCCAGCTGCCTCGAGAAACCACAGAGGGGCCCCTCCAAAGACTTCAAGAGGAGAGGTGCCGAGCAGTAAGATTTCTGGCTTCCCGTCTGGCTTGGCCCTCCGATGTGCTCTGTCACTTCCCGGACCAGAGTATTAGCAGGGATAATGAGTCCCTTCCTGTGTGCCCCTGTGGATAAGGGGAGGGCCTAGGAAATACTAGAGCCAACACCTCTGACATCCCCAAGCTTGACTTTCTGTTCCAGTGAGGCACTGGGCATTCCTGGGTTGTCAAGTGGGATCGTGGCATCCCAGGGGGGCTTCCAGAACCTCCAGAAGGATGGAATGCTGCATCTTTCCCAGGACAACTGGCCTGGGGATTCCTGGCCAGTTTGAGTCTGATAGGAGGCGGACAAGGGATGCCAAGTCTCCAAGCCAGGTCAGCTCAATCTTGGAGACTTCAGAGCCAGCCCGAACTTGTGCCAAGTATTGGATCCATCCACCTCAGTCCTCCAAAACCATCTGCTGAGGCAGGAAGCCAAGCTGATAGGAATGAAGGCATATAACACTGGAGATGGTACAGAAAACACCAAGTTAGAAACAGAGAAACCTATCCCTTCTCCTCATATCTAGAGCTTGTCACACCTGAGCTAAAGGCAACAAAGAAACTTCAGTGCAGCGATCCCAAAAGTATATGCCTCTAAGGGGGGAGGGGGCAGAAGAAGGAGGGCAGATTTTTTTAATTCCCCCCAACTACCACCACACCCACCTGCAGAAATTCTGAATCATCTTCCAGGTAAGAATGGCTGCAGTTTTGACAACCAAAAAGATTCAGTAACTACTTACTAAGTACCTCCTGTGTTCTGGCGCCATGTGTAAATTCCTCAAGGTACTGGGACACACACACAAAGAACCTTTGCTCCCCAGTGGGTCATCACTCTGGACTTGTCTGAGCATGACGATTTATTTACTCACAGACAGTCCTTCAGGGAGCGTCTGAACCAGCCTCACTTCACCCTTATGGTGGGATGCTACTGAGGAAGTAACCCTCTGGCCCAGCCTGATCCCAGATGCTCAGCCAGGCAAGTGAGGCAGGGTCTCACGGTCATGGGCAGTCTCCAGATCTGGTGGAGACAGGTGGTGAACAAAGCAGGGGTTAGCCCCACGGGTGGACAGAGTGCAGGCAGTCTCAACAGCACAGCGGTTGGAAGTCTGGCCAAGCAGGTTTCCACCGCCAGGAATCTGCAACTGAGCTCTGGGATTTAGGAGAATTCTCCTGGCTGGGGGCTGGGCAGCAAGAAGGCATAGGCAGAGAGGCAGGGGTCTTAGGAGGTGACCCAGAAAGGAACCCAGGAACAGAGGCCAAAGGGAAAACAAAAGGGGTTTGGCCTTGGACTTGGGTGTGGGCTCTGGATCACCTTGCCTTGGATCAGATGGAGGGAGGGAAGGGGAAGGAATGAATGGCATGGAAGAATACAGATCAGATGGAGCACTGTGAGCCTGCCGCAGAGGGGATCCACGGGCTCGGCTGAGGAGAATTGGGAGCTGGAAGTAAGGGTTAAGTCCCTGAGCAGCGAAGGAGTCCGTCCTCTGTCTCGTTAGGGCACACAGCCAGGGCCCCCACCAGCCCACATGGGGCCCTTGAATGAACGGAAAATGGCACCCCTGCCAGGCAGACCAATTGAGTAGATACACCAGAGACTCTCAGACGGCACCTTTGTACAAAGAGAAAGACTGCATCCTTCTGCAGAAGTAGCCCACACCAACACACACGGCTTGCGAACAGAGCATGAGCTGAATTGCAGTGCCCGCTTCTTCTCTTGGTCGGCATCCGTATGCAGTCCACAAACTGCACGTCTGCAGCGCGATGCTCTGGGAACTGCTCAGGGAGGGGGCGTGTGAACCCTCCCGTTCTCCGTGGCCGTGGACAAGCCTGGACCTCCCAACAAGAGACAGCGACTGCAGGTGGCCTTAACTCCGCGGTGGGAGGAAGGGATGTTGAAATAAACAAGACTTTCTGCCTTTGAAAACCAGCCTCACGCCTCAGCTACCACCCCATTGTGTAGCCTTTAATCGATGTCTTGTTCACACATGTCAGAACTTCAAGAATCTAGCCTAGTGACATCCTGTCCCCATCCAGCAGCCATCGAGCCACAGCTAGAGAGGGACGGACAAGCTGGCTAGCCTCAGCCACAAGCTTCTGGCTTGAATCTGACCTGCAGGTTATAATAATTACCAGTAACAACTAACAGTTATAGAGCACATTGCAATTTATCAAGCGCTTTCACACACAGCATCTCATTTGCTCCCTATGAGCGAGGATGACTGGCAGGCCTCTCACAGAGGAAAAGACAGACTCCAAAAGTCTGACCTGGCCAGAGGGGGTAGCAGGGTCGCTGGGAGTAGGCCCCTCTGGAGTCTGACTGCCTGGGTTCCCATCCCAGCCCTGCCATTTCCTGGCTGTATGACACAGAGCAACTTGCTCCACCTTTCTGTGCCTCTGTTTCTCCATGCGTGAGATGGGGATGTTAGTAGCTGCTTCATGTACCAGGGGGTTGTGGCAATTAAAATGCTTAGAACAGTGCCTGACATGGGACAAATGATCCCAGCAGAGAGGGTCTGCTTTCCTAGCCAACTCTGGAAAGTAAGATCCACAATTATGTCCAAAATCTCCCATCTTTCGGCAGCCCATTTGAGGCACAATTAAGATTGGGTCCGATTGCCATGTCACATGGGGGAAATTTAACCACCTGTAAGTTTGTGGAGCACGACTTAACCCCCATGTAGCCGGACACAGTGGGCTGAGCACTCAGGGAAGGTGGCCACAATGCCGGAGACAGGATGAGTGAAGTAGGTAGAGCGGGTCTGGGCTGGGCTGGGGCAGTGTGTCCCCCAAGAAGGACCCTCTGGCCAAAGGGGCTCAAGGGGGAATACTGGCTCAGTGCAGCCCCTTCCCGCTTTTCAGCAGCATTTTCCCAGTTTTCCACAGAAGCCCCAAATACTGACTTCTAATGTGCGATATCTTGGTTTTCAATTTTAGCAACTCTTTTGAATTTCCTTAAAACTCGGTGTAGGCCAGACCAGAGCCAGCTGCAGACCACCAGCTTGTGCTACTTCTCCAGGCCGCCCTCTCTGACTGCCACGCTCTGGAGCCTTCAGCCCCCGCTGACCACTCACCTCTCCCCAGGCCAGTTCTTGTCCATGCCCCGGATGGACAGCACCCTGCTTGTTGCTCTCCTTGAGTCTGGAGGGGGTGAAATGCTGGCCATAGAAGCAGGGGGCATTCTGCCTGGAGCGCAGCAGAGGGAAGGTGCCGTGAGTAATTAATTACTCAATGACCACACAGCATGAAAAAGATTGTGCTATGTAAACAAGATAAACCGAGACACACTTCTGAATGGGAAGGTGCAGCAGAAGGTGTTAGGGAAGCGCCGCACACATATAAGATGCTATGTGCTCGCTGTCATTTTTTAGTAATATCGACTCAGGAGAGTTTGACACTGCAAGCAAACATCTTCCGAAAGGAAGGAACCTCAAGGCCATCTCCCCCAACTTCTCATATGAAGATGAGGAAACTGAGGGAAACGTGCTTAGGATTCCAGAGCTGGCACCCAGCCTCCCAGCACCAACACGGCGCTCCCCACGTGCTCACTGAACCCACTCTCCCAACTGTGATTCGCAGTCCTTGCTTTCCAGGGCCTGTGATTTCCCTACCTGGGGTGCATCCTCATACATGCCCCCCAAGCACGCTCATTAGGAGCACTTCTGCCCTGGAGCCTCGGGAAGGTTATGACACATGACTCACATTCGTAGCGTGCCTTGTACGTTATCCAGAGACCTCAGTGTGTCCCTTTCTCTGAAAGAGGCACAAGGCATGGAAGAAAGGACTCAGCCCAGGGTCAGGCAGACCTCATACAAACACCACATATGAGCCAGGTGACTTCGTGTGGGGCATTTGGCATATTTCCTCTCTCTGGGGATGCATCAGGACTCGCTACCACTTGGTATGGGTATAATCGTTAGGAGATTTCTCCACCCCCCAGCTGAAGACGTGTTGCTGAATGACTGCAACACTGAGCGCCTGATTCTGGTCCAGGAATGCTTTTTGGCTAATAAGTAACATCTTGAGAAATGACACAAGGTCCTTGAACCCACCAAAGGGAGAGCACACACAAACACAGAGACATACATGGGCACACACACACACATACACTGCTGAATGGCTGTGGGCAGAGGGCTGCTGAGGAGGTGGCCCTCGGGAACCCACCCGTGGCAGCTACAAAGCCAGACTTCAGGTCACCCAGTTCCTCCTGAACCAGGGACCGGCAAATGCCTTGGCTGAGGCTGGTGGCCCCTGTCCTCATCTGGTCGCTGGCACCGAGACACCTTCTCCCTGACTGCTGAGTCCATTTGGCAATCCCGGTGCACATTGAGACGAGACTGTTTTAGCAGCAAATTACAGAGACAATGATCTCAGCAAGATTGAGGCAATAGGATTAGAGCTGAACAGCACCTGCACTCATACGTGTGTCAATAAACAGAGGATCTACATTCAGGGTAGCAAGGATTTTCCAGAGAGGAACGACAGGGACTGGAGAAGAGCAAATCTGAGAGTCTATATAGGCAGTGATAGAACAGGCAAAAGAAATCAGGGACTTACTATAAACTCCATCATTTGGATCCTAATTAACTTAAGAAAATCACCCAGGTTTCTTGGCTATTGTCCTCTCCACATATAAAGGGGTAAGCTGGGCGCCTGGGTGGCTCAGTTGGTTAAGCAACTGCCTTGGCCTCAGGTCATGATCCCAGAGTCCTGGGATCGAGTTCCATGTCAGGCTCCCAGCTCATCCGGGAGCCTGCTTCTCCCTCTGACCCTCTCCCGTCTCATGCTGTTTCTCTCTCTCTCTCAAATAAATAAATAAATAATCTTTAAAAAAAATAAAATAAAGGGGTAAGCTATCTGGGAGTCAACAGCTAATAAATGTTTTCAATATGCCAGGTGCTATATCAAGCAGGGAATCAATACCACCCACCTACAAATGCATGTGTGCGGACACACAGGAGGCGCCCAGGCCCAGAAGAGAAAACCGTGAGAAAGAAACCGGGAAAGAGGTGATTCTTCCTAAGAGGTAGCCGGAGTAGTAAAAGAGATGGGTCACAGAAGCCAAGGGGAGAGACAAGAGTGGTCGGCCGGTCACTGCCAAGAGGTTAAGTTGGATGAGGACTAAAAAAAGGCCCTGGGATTGAGCAGTGAGAAGGTCATGAGGGACGGCAAGGACAGTTGATTGCTCTGTAGACTGGAACACAGATGGGAGAGGAAGGGGTGGGGGCATTAGGGACAGATTTGTGCAGTCAGGAAATTTGCAAAAGGAAAGGCAGAAAGAGTGATGGGTCCGGTGCATTTTGTAGTTTGTAGGGAGTGATGAGGAGCACAGCGAGGGAGGTGAGCCTCAGGCAGGTGGAGGGACACAGGAGGAACTCAGCCTGGCCAGTAGAAGGAATGTCTGACAGTGGAGATGGTCAGGCAATGGAGATGGGGAGGTAGCTTAGACCTAAGTAAGCTACAGCTTTCCCTTGGAGCGACAGCTGAGGTGGAGGTGTGCCATCTGCTTGAAGGAATCTATGTGGGTTTCCGTCATTTCCCCGAGGAAGCAGTGTGGCTGCAGAATCCTGACGTGTATTCCTGTCCACCCACTCCCCCGTCCCCCTCCCCCACACACACGCAAGCACACACATTTACTCGCTCCATGTCCCCAGGGACAGGCCCTTCTCTGGGCCTCATTTTCCTGCCTGAGGCTCCTGACAGCTGTGGGGCTACCTTGGGGGACGGCGGGGGAGGGGAGGTGGACCACGCAGATGGCAGAGAGTGGGGAGGCACAGAGGGCGGTAACTCAGGGCTTGGCCATGCAAGATCAAGGCTCAGGGATTCCACATTCAAAGCCCAGCTTCCCTTCAAGGGCTGGGTTCTCCCCAATTGATGGGCAATTCCCGTTCTGCCTGTTCTCCAACAGTGCTTCCGTTTCCATTCCAAAGATGAACTCAAAGAAGTTTGTATCCGAAAGAAGGATTAAAAGACAAGATAGTGAATCGGATGGGAGAGGTCTCCGGCTGCCAGCATGTATGTAATGCCGCCTGTTCCTGGGTGCTTACATAATCCACAGTGAGTCACAGGGCCAGCAGAGCTGAAACATGATTAAGTCCTTAACCCTTCTGCCTGGAGCAAGGCAAGGCGTGCTACTTAACCCATCTGCTGCCACAGCCCGGCCTGGGAGAGGGCTGCCCCTGGGTAGGCAGCAACTCAAGTTGAGGTCAGGGCACTGGGAGAGATCCTCTGATTTGCAAAACTCCTCTCTGAGACAACAGCAAAGTCCTTTTGTTCCACCACATAAACACCTCTGGGAGAGATAGCACATGGAATCCCAGCATTTTAAAGCTGAGAGGAACTTTAGACTTGTCCAGTCAAATCTTCTGCCTTCACAGATGAGAACATGGAGGCCCAGTGTCCAGTGTCCAGTGTCCAGTGAGGAATTAGCAACCACTCAAGGTCACACCATGAGCTAGTAGCAGAGTGGGGACTTGAACTTGGGTTTCCTGACAGCAAGCCCACAATGTGGCAGACATGATGATCTATTAAGAATATTGTCCCAGGGGCACCTGGGTGGCTCAGATGGTTAAGCATCTGCCTTCAGCTCAGGTCATGATCCTAGGGTCCCAGGATCGAGCCCCGCATCAAGCTCCCTGCTCAGCGGGGAGCCTGCCTCTCCCTCTCCCTCTACTGTTCCCCCTGCTTGTGCTCTTGTTCTCTCTGTCAAATAAATAAATAAAATCTTAAAAAAAAAAAAAAAGAATATTGTCCCAGTTGGGGTACCTGGGTGGCTCAGTTGGCTGGGTGTCCAGCTCTTGGTTTCAGCTCAGGTCATGATCTCAGGATCATGGGATCGACCTCCGAATTGGGCTCCCTGCTCAGTGTGGAGTCTGCTTGGGATTCTCTCTCTTCCTCTCCCTCTGCCCCTCTCCCCTCTCACGCTTGCGCTCTCTCTTTCTCTCTCTCTCAAATAAATAAATCTTTATTTTTTAAAAAAGAATATTGTCCCCCTATGTCCATTGATAGATGAGTGGGTAAAGAAGATGTGGTATATATATATACAACGGAATATTTATTCAGCCACCAAAAAATGAAATCTTGACATTTGCAATAGTCAATGGATCTAAAGAGTATAATGCTAAGCAAAATAAGCCAGTCAGAGAAAGATAAATACTGTATGATTTCACTCATATATGGAATTTAAGAAACAAAATGAACAAAGAGGGGAAGAAAGAGACAAACCCCAAAATAGACTGTTTACTAGAGAGAATAAAAAGATGGTTACCAGAAGGGAAGTGGGTGCGGGGATGGATGACATAGGTGAAGGGGATTAAGAGTATACTTATCTTGACCAGCACTGAGTAATGTATAGAATTGCTGAATCACTCTATTGTACACCCGAAACAAATATAACTCTGTTAACTACATTGGAATTTAAACAGTTTTTAATTAAAAAGAAGACTATTGCCCCCTATATTTCAGCAGGGGACCAAGTGGTTCCCCACTTCACTGTGGCCTGCATCCACCTGCTCTCCTTACACAGTCCTAGCAAGAATGATCCCAAAGAGTTTTCCCTTAAGTTTCCAAGTTCTACTTAAAATTCTCATAGCTGGAGTTCTTGAGGAATTAGTATCTGGATGCTGGTGGAATCTCCAGGTCTGGAGCCTGTCTGTCTGGATGTGGTTCTATCTCAGACACTTCCCAGCTCAGTGACTTTAGGCATGTTATCTAACTTATTCAAATCTCAGTTGCCTCATCTGTGAAATGGGATAAAAACAAAAGGATTATTGTGAAATCACTGAAACAATCTATGAAAAGTGCTTCACATAGTGCCTGGCACCGAGTAAGCACTCACCAAAAGGAAGCCACTGTTTAAATGGCAGAAGTTCCCCTGCCTCCACAAAGAATGGGGAGTTCCTGCTGGGAGCACCCAGGGAATGCTGCCTGCAGGTTGACCCTCAGATATTCGCAACCCTCATGATAATCTCTGTCCAGAGCCTTTCTGGGAACACCTCAAAGCTCCACCCGTAATGTAGGCACTGTGTGACCTCAATCCTTTCTAGGTCCTGGCCCTATAGTTGCTGGTGTCCAGGTATGAGAACACCTGAATTGCCACATCCTACCTGGTATTGTCTCTGGCAGTGGCAGCAAGGGATTGCCTGAAGGAGAGCTGGCTGTCTTATTGGCTTTCTCCACAAAAGGTTAAAATGCCATCCCCCTGCCCCAAACATCTGTCCTGGTCTCAATAAGAAACCAATTCCAGGGCGCCTGGGTGGCTCAGTTGGTTAGGCGACTGCCTTCGGCTCAGGTCATGATCCTGGAGTCCCTGGATCGAGTCCTGCGTCGGGCTCCCTGCTCGGCAGGGAGCCTGCTTCTCCCTCTGACCCTCCCCCCTCTCATGTGCTCTCTCTCTCTCATTCTCTCTGTCTCAAATAAATGAATAAAATCTTTAAAAAAAAAAAAAAAGAAACCAATTCTGTCAACCAAGAGTTATCTAACAAGCGATTGCCAGAAAATCTTTTCTTTTTTATAATTGTTTTATTTATATTTAAAGCATGTATTCTTCCGTCACTTCTCAGCTTTTGGGCTAAGATCAAGTGTGAAGTATGTATTCTAGAGGAATATTAACAGAAGTGAGAGAGGCGTCTGACTAGGGACAGCAGGCAGAGCGGAAGGTGAGATGATGAGGTGGCTTGAAGACAGGGATGAAATAAGAGTTTGCATGCTGGATGGGGAGGCCTCCTTGCTCCTTCCCCTGTTTGGTTCCAAGAATGCTGGCAGCCTGATTCATATCCCCCAGGAAGGAGAATAAAGCACCTTGAACAGGAGAATTGAATCATACATGGTGAAAGACCTGCAGGTCCTCCAGATAATGACATTTGGAAGTGCCTCATTGCAGAAGTGGTATCTTTGCCCATTTGCCCTATGGCAGTTGGCCTCAATTCTATCAGACTCAACACCTTTTTTTCAAAATAGCTTTATTAAGGTATAATTGACATACAATAAACTGCTCACATTTAAGGTGTACATTTAGAGAGTTTTGACATAGGCATCCACTCATGAAACCATCACCATAATCAAGATAATGAACATATCCATCCCCACAAAAGTTTCCTCATGCCCTGTGGTAATCCCCCCTCCTGCCACTCCCTTTTTCACCCGCCCCCCCCCCATCCCCAGGCAGTCATTGATCTTCTTTCTGTTGCTATAGTTAGTTTGCATTTTTGAGAATTTTCTTAGGTTGGAATCATATGTATATACTCTTTTTGCCCAGCTTCTTTCATGGAGCATAATTATTTTGAGACTTGACCATTCTGTAGGTGCCAACACCTTCTTTTTAAAATAAGTATTTTGAGGGGCGCCTGGGTGGCTCAGTCATTAAGCATCTGCCTTCAGCTCAGGTCATGAGCCCAGGGTCCTGGGATCAAGCCCCGCATCAGGCTCCCTGCCCTGCGGGAAGCCTGCTTCTCCCTCTCCCACTCCCCCTGCTTGAATTCCCTCTCTCACTATCTTTCTCTCTGTCAAATAAATAAATAAAATCTTTAAAAATAAATAAAATAAAATAAAATAAGTATTTTGAAATATCCCCTTTACAATCAGAAATGAAATTCACAGTTAAAATAACCAACCTACACATAATTAAAAAAAAAATTATAGTGCCCTTACAAAGGAGAAATAGAAGGAAAGTAATTTATGATACAATTAACTGTATTTCACTGTGAAAGCACATGGGCAACATAATTATGGGTGTTTTCATCTTTTTACAATGAATAAGCTTGGATTTAAGATAAGTTACACAGTATTCAGCTGAATTTTGCTGACATTTCTTTCATTATATTTTGTTATGTCTTTTATATTTGCCATCTTAAAATAAGGTCTAAATTAGTATATTTGAATCCCCATGAGTAAGACAACTACTTGCAGACTAATGTCAGTATATTTGATCACAAGCAGGGCTGTTGTCAATGATATGTCCTCCTAAATGGCGAACAGCCCTTGGTTAAGTTTTAAACAAAACAAAGTCCAGTGTCCCCTTAATTTAGATGGTCGTTGCATTCTTAGAAATGCAAATTTATAGAAATCTCAAAGTATGTTAAATCCATGCAAAAAAATTTATTTGTGTTTATATATCCTATAACAAATCATTAAAAACAGTTTTTTACCTACATAACTGTCCAGGAGAAAATTGAAAGTAAAGCAGAACACAGATAGGGTTGCCAGATTTAAAAAAAAGCAATATTTGAGACATACTGATACAAAAAAAATACATTTTTGTTTACCTGAAATTTCACTTTAACTGGGTGTCCTATAATTTATCTGTCAACCCTTCACACATGGCAATCTTTATTGTATGGGGCTGTCCTGCAAGCCAACAAGCATGCCTGGCACCCACATCCTAGACACTGGTAGACCTTTAAAAGAAAACTTGATTCCTCTACACTTGCAATACTCCTGATACCAAATGTGTCAAATTCTCTAACTTTCCAGGTATATATCAACTGGGTATCCTACAATTCAATTTTGATACTAACTACCCAGAGTTAACACAGACCCCCACAGGTTAAGGGTTCTATCCCACAAGACTGCCCCCACTTCAGACACCAATCACAAGTCCCAGGTTGTCACCTCTACTTCTGACCAATCAGCTATAAATTGGGCTTCCCACAAGCCCCTCCTCAGGTTTGACAATTTGCTATAATAGCTCACAGAACTCAAAGAAACATTTGCTTACATTTACCAGTGTATTATAAAAGATATGATGAAGAATACAGATGAACAACAAGATGAAGAGGTACCTAAGGTGAGGTTGAGAAGGTCCTGAGCACAGGAGCTTCTGTTCCAGTGGAGTTTGGGGTGCATGACCCTCCCAACACTTCAATATGTACACCAACCCAGAAACATTCAACACACTATAGGTTAGGGATTTTCATGGAGGTTTCATTAAGTAGGCATGATGGATTATTAACTCAATCTCTAGCCCCTCATCTCTTCCCAGAGGATAAGAAGTAGGACTGAAAGTTCCAAGCTTCTAATCATGATTTGGTCTTTCTGATGACCAACTCCCATTCTGTCCAGGAACCCAGTAAGAGGTACCTCATTAGAACAAAAGATGCTCCTATCACCAGGAAATAGATCAAGGGACTTAGGAACTCTGTGTAAGACACTCCTAGCACTCCTATTACTCAGGAAATTACAAGGGCTCTCGGAACTCTAGAGGGCAAAGACAAAATACATATATTTCTTATTATGCCACAGTCCCCCAATAACTGTGACAACTAAAAATCCTCACAACTTTTCAAAATGTCCCTAGGAGTTATCCCTGTTGAGAACCACTGTCCTACAGTGAAGATCACCAGTAGAAAACCCTACCAATGGGGCGCCTGGGTGGCTCAGTTGGTTAAGCGACTGCCTTCGGCTCAGGTCATGATCCTGGAGTCCCTGGATCGAGTCCCGCATCGGGCTCCCTGCTCGGCAGGGAGTCTGCTTCTCCCTCTGACCCTCCTCCCTCTCATGCTCTCTGTCTCTCATTCTCTCTGTCTCAAATAAATAAATAAAAAATCTTTAAAAAAAAAAAAAAAGAAAAGAAAACCCTACCAATGCACTCAGAGACCCCCATCAGCATTTTAGTAATTGACTCAAACGTTAACGAGCAGTGAAGAATCCATAGACATTGAAAAAGACCCCAAAAGTAAAAAACAAAGAACAGAACAAATACACAGGAAATAGAGACTTAGAGAAAAGATCAAGAAGAAAAGAACTCCAAGGACAAAAATTGTATTCAGTCTTTGGAGAGATAATAACAAGAAGAGGATGATTATAGAATGGACAGAGGAAGTAGGAAACCTATAAGAGCACTTGAAAATTAAATATGCAATAGATGAAGTTGGGGGGAAAAATCAATAGGAGGGTGGAAGAATTCAAGGGAGTCTCCCAGAAAACAGAAAAAAATAACAGAGCGAGAATGAGCTAGAAACTAGGACAAAATGAGCAGGAATGCTGGACAATTAGAGGATTAATTGAAGGAGTCCAATAAGAATTAATAAGAATTCTAGAAAGAAAAAAAAGAATTCTAGAAAGAGAAAACATAAAAATGAGAAAAGAACAAATTTATCAAATAATTCAAGGAAAAATATTAGTACAAAAAGACTTCAGTTTCTAGATTAAAAAGGCCTCTGAAATGCCAGCACAAAAAATACAATCCATATCATGATAACATTTCAAAACACCAGGGAAAAAATAGAGGTTACTAAGGAGGAAAAAAAAAAAAGGTTACATCAAAATAACCAGCAATAAGAATGGTCACTTCTCGGGGCACCTGGGTGGCCCAGTCGGTTGAGCGTCTGCTTTTGGCTCAAGTCAGGATCCCGAGGTCCTGGGATCAGGCCCCGCATCGGGCTCTTGGCTCGGCAGGGAGCCTGCTTCTCCCTCTGCCTGCCGCTCCCCCTGCTCATGTTCTCTCTCTCTGTGTCTCTCTCTCAAATGAATAAATAAAATCTTTCTCTTTTTTTTAAGATTTTATTTATTTATTTAATTGACAGAGAGAGAGAGAGAGAGACAGTGTGAGGGAGAACACAAGCAGGGAGAGTGGGAGAGGGAGAAGCAGGCTTCCAGCCAAGCAGGGAGCCTGATGCGGGGCTCGATCCCAGGACCCTGGCATCATGACCTGAGCCGAAGGCAGTCACTTAACCAACTGAGCCATCCGGTACCCCATGAATAAATAAAATCTTTAAAAAAAAAGTGTTTTAAAGAATGGTCACTTCTCACCTGTAATACAGGAAGCTAGAAAACATGGAGCAATGCTTTCAAAATTCTAAGGAAAAAAATCATTTTGAGTCTACAATTCTATACCCAGATGAATTAACTACCAAGGGTGAGGATAAAGACAAATTCAGGCTTGGTAAGTCTCAAAAGACTTTTCTCCCATGCCTTTTTTTCTCAGGAAGCCATCTGAGAATGTGATCCATGAAAATGAGGGGGTTAATACACACAAAAAAGAGAAAGACATGGGATTTAGGAAATGGGATCAAGCACATGTGAGAGTCAAAGGGGATTTCCAGGATGGAAAGTTCCGGAGCCACAGCTGTGCTGCTGGACCAGAGAGCCACAAGTCAGCTTGGAGCAGGATGAGGGAGGCAGGGAAGTTATCTGAAGCTACCTGAGAAGTTATCTGATACATTCAGTTATGTGAACAATCATGTTAAGAAGCCATCCATTTGGAACCAAGACATTTAAGCAAGGGGGTGGAGGGGCCATTATTAACCCTAATATTATCAAAACGTTTACAAGAAAGGAAGCCTAATTACAATATAGTCCTTGGCTTTGCAATAAACAGTATTCACATAGTCATGATAACCTAAATACTGAAAACAGATTTAACCAAAAATTACAATATTGGCAGAGAGGAGTGGAGACTGGAGGTTGAAAGACAGCAAGAAAGCTCATTTAAACTATGAGAAAATCAACAGGTAAGTCAAAAACTCACGCCTCAAACCCACAATATATGCATATCACATAGAAAAAAACAGATAAATAGTAAAGAAAAGAAAAGAACTAAAAAATAGTTGGAGTAAATGGGTCAGGAGACAGCTGTTTTTCCTCATGAGCCTTTTGGCATTGCTTAACATTTGAGGCTGTGTGTATGTGTGCTTCTCAGAGAAAAGTGAAAAGTGACTTCTGGAAATTAATATGGCTCTGGTGGAAGTGGTCTGGAAACTTCCGAGGGCAGGAAGATCCACTGCATTCCGACTAATGTAATCATCGAGCTCCTCTCTGCCCTGTGATGAGGCAGAGCAGACCAGCCCCTCTGAAAAGGGAAACCAATGACTCCCAATTGTAAAAGGACTGCAGAGCAGGAGGTCTGGGAAGGACCCTGCTGTGCGCACCTGCCATAATCTGTGTGTGTGTGTGTGTGTGTGTGTGTTCAGTTTTGTCAAGTCACCAGGAGCAGGAAGCTGGTTTCTCTATTACACAGAGCAACAAAAGGGGAATGAGTGGTTTTGATAATGAGAACTGATAACTGTCTCTCACAGAGAGAGCCTGGGCCTCCCAAAAGCTTTAAATTACAACTTTAACGGCACTGATCAGGGTTCCTGAAGTTGCAGCTGGGACATGAAGAAGCCGCAGAAGATGCAGGGTGTTTTTCTCAGACGCAAAGAAAGACCTGGAGTCAGATGAAACAAAGATTCCCAGCTAGTGAAGCAGATTGGTGGGAAAAGAACTAAGAGATGTGCCTGTCTCTTTAAATCTTGCTCTAAATTGCAGGTTGCCTTGTATGTATGGTGAAGATTAGAAATTGTTTAATTGTTGTTTGGTTTTAATGGAGATTTTTATTTTGGTAGGAAAAAAACACAAATGGGTTGGGTGGGGTGCTATCGTTTGTGACTCAGTTAGCCATACTTAGGAAAAACCTGTCTGCTTGGATCTCAAGCCCACGATTCACACAGGTGTCAGCTTTACCCAGGCTACAGAGCCTAGGAAGAGAAAGCACCTTACGGCCTCCTCAACCTGAACCCAGGATGTGATGAGAAACAGCACGTCCCTTTCTAAAGCTATATTTTCAACCGAGGCCCTCACAAGCCAGATAGGATTATTTGTATGTTAGTTCATCACAAATTTTGGTTGAGACACGGACATGACTTGGCCCTGCAGACCAGAGTGTACTAGTCCCAGGCTGTGTGTCCCATTTAGAAACTTCGGCTGTTTAGGAAGAACAGTGGAAGATCTGTAAAGTAGAGATTAAGATAATTATTTCTGAAGAGGTTTTTACCAGACTGGTTGGTTTTTCATGACACATTTTATTAACTAGACCCTAAATACCACCCCCTCAATGAATTTGATTTGACTAAAAAGGACAAAAAGATGGACATAGGACACAAACACAATGTGTAAGTTTACCCTCCGTAGAAAGAGCAGCCCTAAACTCACTGGTGTCTTACAGGATTCTCCGCATCCCCGCAGCCACTGTCCCAAACCGTAGAGCTCTCGGCTCCCCAGACCATCTGCGGCAAAACCTCCCTCTGTGACTGAGAAAGTCTGGAGTTCTCCTGGACTCCGGCTACAGGGTGCTGCCCAGTAGTCAAGAAATAGTCACTTGCACTCAGGGCACTATGGATGTTCCCTGGAGAGCTCGCGGTGGAGGATGTCAGCCGCAAGGCTGTCCACACCAGCAATGTGTGCAGCGGGGCACGGTGGAATTCGAGAAGGAGTGGACATGTGGGAAGGGAAACTCCTGCCTCACTCCTTGTTTTCTGCCTTCCAACTTCCATTAGTAACAACATGCTAGCAACACAACTTCCTGACACCAGATACTACTCAATTACCGATGATACCAGATGCCATTTATGGAGTGGGTACCATGCATCAGGCACACGCCTTATTTCATTCAAACTCTGTAACAACTTCTTGAGAAGATGGGTACCATTTTTCAGAAGAGGAAACACGGGCTTTAAAAGGTTAGGAAATATGCTAAAGACCATGAGAGAGCCAGTATTCAAACTTACACTACCTGAACAGACATTCTTTCTTCTTTCTTTCTTTTTTTTTTTTTTTTTGAGATTTTATTTATTTATGAAAGAGAGAGAGGAGCAGACTCCCCGCTGAGCAGGGAGCCCAACTCAGATCTCTATCCCAGGACCCTGAGATCATGACCTGAGCCAAAGACAGATACTTAACTGACTGAGCCACCCAGGTGCCCCAACATTCTGTTTCTATTCATTTTTGTATAAATAAATGCCAGTTGGGGGTCTGTTGCTTACAGCCAAAAGGTTGTTGTACAATAGAGAAGATCAGTGTGACAGTGATGAGCATCCCTGGGCAAAACATGAAACCACCAAGCCACAAGCACTGAGTCTCAGAAGCTTCTGGAGCTGGAGGTTCACACGTTTCCAGTGCTTTATCTCTTGTTTCTGTTTCTCTACGTGTATTGATTTCTTGCATGAGTGACTGGTGGCTATGCTGCACAGAGTGATGACTCCTGTGATTACAAGTGATTTTTTTAATTTATTTCAATATTTTCTCTTTTTAAAAAAGTTTTTCTGCAATGAATACTTATTTCTTAAGTAATTTTTAAGAGGTGTGAAGAAAACAAATAAAATCAAAACAAACTTCTGAGTGCTAATTGCTCACCATCACTTAGCTGCTCACGATTCCAGAAAATATAGCAGGCAGATTCCCAAGTGCCAGAAGGATGGACTAAATGTGGCTGGAGAATATGTTGAAATGTCCATCTTTTTTTCTCCCTCTCATTTTCTCTTTCCCTTTTCCTTTCATCCCAATTTAAGGATTGCCCTGCTCCATCTCAGGGGAGGTATGCAGCAGGACAGAAAACAAAAATAGGATACAACACACTTTCCTTCCTCCACACTTTCCACACTTTAGTTCCCAAAGCATAAGCACCAGAGAGAGGAGAGGGCTTGTGGATGAAAGCAGATTATGTGGAATAAGCATGAACAGAAAATGATTTCCTCAATACTAGAAAAAGACTCCCCAGGGAGCTGAGGAGGCGGCTGATAGTCTCTGAGCACTGGCACCAAAAATTAAGCTTTTTTTTTTTTTTTTGCTAACATTAAATAATTGTCTAGAAATTTTTTTTTTAAGATTTTATTTATTTATTTGAGAGAGAGTGAGAAAGAACATGAGAGGGAGGAGGGTCAGAGGGAGAAGCAAACTCCTCGCTGAGCAAGGAGCCCGATGCGGGACTCGATCCCGGGACTCCAGGATCGTGACCTGAGCCGAAGGCAGTCGCTTAACTAACTGAGCCACCCAGGTGCCCTGTCTAGAAAAATTTTAAAACCACTTTCTAATAACCATACACTGAAGAACATAAAAGTGTACATGGAAAGCACAGACATAAGGCAATGTCTTCTCATTAACACCTAAGTAGTCACTCTCACCAAAAAATTTTAGGGAGTTTTGAAGTAAGAAAAAAGCCATTGAATCAAAGGTCTGGAATTATTTCAACTTTGAAGCCCCTCCTTTAACTTTACAGCTCACGAGAGCCAGAGATTAAGCAAGACGTGAAGTCCTGTGAAGACATTTTTGGTACTCTGCTTTCTTAAAAACTTAGGGGAATTGTACATTCATGTTTTTTTCTGCGTAAACGCCTCTGTCTTGGTTTGTGCTTCTCAGCTTCTGAATGTCATCCACTAAGGATCCATGAACGGGATGCTCCATAGGTGTGGTCCACAAAATCTTCCCTGCTGGCTTTTTTCCTTCCATCTGGGGATCAGCCCAGGACCACAGGTAAATCACCTCCTACTACTAGGTAAATAACCAACTGTTCAAACTCAAGAAAGAGAACAGGGCTGGGAGTTGGGGGGTGGAAAACAGCAGCATCTTGCCACCTGACTCAGTTTTCTGTTTAAAGTTTTTTTTAAAATAAACGTTTTATTTTGGAATAATTTTAGATTTACAGAAAAGTTACAAAGATAATCCAGAGATTACCTCTCACCCAGTTTCTTCTAATGTTAGCATCTTACCTTACATGGTACATTTGTCCAAACTAAGGAAACCATATTAGTACATTATGATTAACTTTATTCAGATTTCACCAGCTTTTCCATGAATGTCCTTTTTCTATTCCAGGATCCAATTTAGGATAACACATTTTGTGATTCATCGTTTTAAAATTTAATTTTTATTTTTATCAAGATTATACATGTTCATGGTTTAAGCTGTGAAATGATCATATACGACTCCTAACAAAGAAAAGCAGTCTTCTGCCCAAACCCACCTCATCTCCATTCCCTTCTTCCAAGGACAAATAATTTCAGCTTTCCCATTGCTTTCTCCCTCTTGCTGCAGCCCACCACATGGCCTCTGCACCATTCCTTGAACATGACAGACCTGCTCTCATTGTAAGGCCAAGTCTTTACTCAAATGTCTTCTTCCCAAAGAAGTCTACCCTGACCACCCTATTTAAAATTGTAATACTCAGGGCACCTGGGTGGTTCAGTCAGTTAAGGGTCTCCCTTCAGCTCAGGTCATGATCCTGGGGTCCTGGGGTCGAGCCCCACAATGGGCTCCCCGCTCAGCGGGGAGTCTGCTTCTCCCTCTCCCTCTGCCCCTCCCCCTGCTTGTGCTCTTTCTCTTTCTCGAGCTGTCTCTCATATAAATAAATAAAATCTTTTTAAAAAATTTGTTTTAAATAGATAAATAAAATTGTAATCCTCACCCATGCACTCCCAACCACTCTTAACTCTGCTTTGTTCTTTTTTTATTCCCTGCAACACTATGCAATTTATTTATTATATACATTGTTTATTATCTCTCTGCACTAGAAGGTAAGCTCTATGGAGGCAGCAACATTGTCAGACAAGTCCTAAACACCTAGAACAGTGCTTGGCACACAGTAGTCACTCAAACCTTTGTTGAATAATTGAATGAATGAATGAACACTGAGAGAGAAGGAAGTAGACCGGAAGGTGTAAAGTCTTTCCTCCTCTAACTCTGCACTATCACTGTAGTTCCCCTGTTGACAGAGGCTTGCACAGAGCCAGCAAAGGAGAAAAGCAGTTTGGAGAGCAGAGTGCGGAAGGGTGGGTTTGAAGCTGAGACACAACAGTGTAATAACTGGCTCACATACACAAATACACATACATTTATCATGCCCTAATCTTTACAATATAGTTATAGTTCAATTTTTGTTTAAATCTATATTATTTATGTTATCACTGATCTATAATATTGTTCACAGCTGAGTCATATAATGTGCCACGATAACACTTCCTTTCTGGTACAGCTTTCTGTTTTTCCTGGATTAGATAATTGCCTTATCTTTCTATGTCCCAATTTCATCCCCCAAATTCTCACATAGAGCTATAAACCTCCTCTCAACACAGCTAAGTACATTGAGAGTCTTATCAGCTCAGTTCTTTTCTTGGCTACATCCTTCCTTGCTGCCCTCTGTCCTCCTACCTGTGTTTTCACCATCAGTCTCTTCCTTCCTGTGGGTAAGTCTTCCATATTCTGTCACAGCCTATACATAGTCAAATGTATGCGATGATCCATCAATTCTTTTATTTTCTCTCCTCCTGAAGCCCTATACCCTCTGCTTCTGTCTGGTTGTTTCTTCTTCTTCTTCTTCTTCTTCTTCTTCTTCTTCTTCTTCTTTTTTAAGGATTTTATTTATTTATTTGACAGAGAGAGAGAGATCACAAGTAGGCAGACAGGCAGGCAGAGGGAGAGGGAGAAGCAGGCTCCCTGCTGAGCACAGAGCCCGATGTGGGGCTCGATCCCAGGACCCTGGGATCATGACCTGAGCCGAAGGCAGATGCTTAACCATCTGAGCCACCCAGGCGTCCCTGGTTGTTTCTTCTTGAAGTCTGCTGCCTAGTTGTTCCCCATCACCCTGGGTGTCTTGTCTCTTGTGTAAATCCCTTATGTCCTCAATCCCAGGCTTCCTCTTTCTTGGTTTAATTGTTTTAGGGGCTCATATCCTGCACCATCTTCCTGAGAAAGTATACACGGGAGATATAAGCATTTTGCCTGTCTGAATTGGCCCACTCTCAGACTCGAGGGATGGTTTGTCTGGGGAAGGAAATCTAAGTCAAAAACTACTTTCCATAGAATATTGAAGGTATTCTTCCATTGTCTTCTAATTTCCAACTTGCTATTGAAAACTCTTATGCTATTGCGTCTCCCAGTCCCTTACATAAAACCCGTTTTCCTTTTTTGTACTCCTCTCTGGACTATAGGACCTTCCTTATTTCCTGTGCTTTTCATTTGTTTGTTTGCGTCTCTGGTGATCGTGACTGTTTATTCACATGTGAAAGTGAAGGACCAAAGGCTGACGGACAGCTCAGTGTGCATGGGTGGGGCTTGTTGGAAACCAGCCACTTTGTTGATCAATCCTCTCTGTCAGTATTTCCTTCTAGAATGGTCGGTTTCTCCAGATAGAAGTGACCCAGTTTTTTGTTTCAGGTATTTCTGATGACAGTATACTAGGGGAGGGAAGTCCGCTCGGTATGTGGTCTCTCACCTAACTCCACTCTTTTCAGTAGGTGCCCTGCTCTGAGTCCTCAACTCCAAAGCCTCTTCAGCTCAGCCTCTGCAAGAACACATTTGCTTTCCCCCTGCCAGAGGACAATTGACTGGCTGTGTGAGGTAGGAGAAGTGATAAGAAGGCTAAGGGTTTTATTCAGTCCTTCTGTTTGGAGTCACACCCTGAACTGTGTGACCCTGAGCAAATCATGTAGAGGCCTCAGTTTCCTCCTCTGAACCCTGAGGGCCTTTGAGACACATCTGGTCTCTAGGGTGCTCCCAGCCTTGACGTTTTATAATCTATGAACCTTTACAAGGTAGAGCTCTCTGCCTAGTGACCAAAACAGACAGGAAGATACCAGAGGTCAAAAACAAGGAGGTAACAGAGGAACAGAGTGGTAGGGAGACTCCAAAGAAAAGGTGGAACTTGAGACCTAGAGCAGGCTGGAGAAGGAGGGGCAGGCAGGGCCTCCTCAAGTGGTCCAACTTTAAGATATATATTGGGGTCCAATAAGTAGAACAGAGGGTCCTAGAGGATGATGACATTGGGTCAGATTGTGGGGAGTTTGAGTCTGTTCTCTACGTCGGTGCATCTCATGATGAAAATCATCTGGGGAGCTTAAAAAAAAGTCAGACCTTATAAATCAGAATGTCAGAGACTAGAGCCCAGGAACCTGTATTCCTTTAAACTTGCCACATGATTCCAACAAACTGCAAGGCTTTGGGACCACTTCCTTAGGTAATGAACCATGGATGGTTTATAATCAGGAATCATGATAAAAGTGGAAATTTTAGAAAGATGAATTTGACAGCAACATGCAAGGAGGACCAGGGTTGAGGGACAGGAGACGAGGATGCATGTGAAGCAATTTCACTACCCCAGGCAGAGGGTCATAAGGGCCTACAGGACAGAAGTGGCAAAGAAGAGACAAAGAAGGGACCAGCAGACCACCGTGCCAACCCAATATGGTTTGAATTGGGCCCGCCCCCAAATTCATATGTTGAAATCCTAACCCCTAGTGCCTCAAAATGCGACCTTATCTGGAAATAGGGTCATTGCAGATATAATTAAGTTAAGATGAGATTGTTAAGGTAGGTCCTAATCTAATATGACTAGTGTCCTTATAAAAGGAGGAAATTTGGGCTCTGGCATGGACACACATAAGAAAGAAAATGACAGCTGCCTACAATCCAAGGAGAGAGGCCTGGAACAGACCCTTCCCTCACAGTGCTCAAAAGAAACCAACCCTACTGACACCTTAATCTTGGACTTCTAGCATCCAAACTGTGAGACAATAGATTTCTGTTATTAAGGCCACCCAATTTGTGGTACTTTATTATGGCAGTCCTAACAAATTAATACACCATCTTTTTAGAAAAGCATTCCTGGTGTTGAGTTACCATTTCTTCACTTTCTCATGAGCAATGATTCGCCAAAGCCATCCTCCTGAGAGGGCCGGCAGCAGTGGGTGCAGGGTAAGGCATGTGCATCTAACACCATAGGTTGCTCATCGACCTGAGGAGGGAATGAGGGTGGCTTTTCTGGGTCATTGCTCAGTTTGTTCCCAGAACCTACCTGAGAAATCAAAGAACCAAATCTATTAACTGGAAATTGCTAGACAGAAATGCCCATTCTCCTCACTTGAGGAAATAATCAATGCCAAGAATCTCAGACTGTGAGTGCAACCACAGAGGAGAAGGGAGACTCATCTCTGTGGAACCATGAACATCCCACTAGTGGCTCATCCAGAGAGAACAGAGCTGTGAGAGGTGGAGCAGCCTACAAACAAGGTAAACCCTGGCTCTGTCATTTTATGACTTGGCTTTTGCCAAAACAACTATCCCCCTTGGCTAAACAAAGAATATCCAAGAACCCTACATACAAGGTCGAAGGCATGATGATTGATGTAACCCCGTGGGACTAGGGACAAGCAAGTCTACCACAGAGCTCTTGGCCTCCAGCCATTCAGTGCTGCCTTTGCTAACATGCTTGGCCCCCTTGGCCCTTTTACCTGCCAATGCTCCCAACACCAACCCTCAGTCTAGGTCACCTGCCATCTGCTCACTCCGGGGCTGCCAAGTTTTGCTAGAGAAAGTATCACAACTGTACCACAGGGCCTGCTAAGTATTTCCACTCCCCAACTTCATCTGGGCCCTCCTTGCTCCCATGGTTATCCATCTGGAATTGGCTTAATGTTGTTTCTTTCCAGGCCTTGCAAAAATTTTCTAGGATCGACAAGTCTTCAGTTCCATCCCCGTGTCTCTCGCTCTCATCTGAGAATGTCATTTTCATTTTCCTGTTAAGTAAAAAGTCTGCCTCAACTGTTTCTCTCCACCTGAGAATTTCTCTCTGGCTACATCCATCCTCTCCTGGATTCCTCCTATTTCAGAGAAAGATGTGAGGTTTTTATTTCCTTGTCCATGCAAACCCATTTCTGCTCTGGCTCCTATCCTTCATTATAACATCAATTAATTTATTTATTAAAAAAAAAACTTACTACAGGGACTCCTGGGTGGCTTAGATGGTTAAGCATCTGCCTTTTGCTCGAGTCATGGTCCCAGGGTCCTGCGATCAAGCCCCACATTGGGCTCCCTGCTTGGCGGGGAGCCTGCTTCTCCCTCTCCCTCTACTGTTCCCCCTGCTTGTGCTCTCTCACTCTCTCTATCAAATAAATAAAATCTTAAAAAAAAAAAAACTCATTACAGAAAATTTTAAATATATACAAAAGATTTTACTTTTTTATCTTCAAACTCCTTTGGCTTTCCTGCCCCAAATCTCAGGTCTCCTCCAGTCTTTTCTTTTTTTCTTTCAGTAGGCTCCATGCCCAGTGTGGAGCCCAATTCAGGGCTTGAACTCACAACCCCAAGGTCAAGAGCTGAGCTGAAATCAAGAGTTGGACACTCAACTGACTGAGCCACCCAGGCACCGCTCTCCTCTGGTCTTAAAAACAAAATATTTAAAAACTATTGTAATCTTGCTATTCCCTTGAGCTACTTCCTAACTTCACATTTTTTAATAGCCAGATGTTGCAACATGTTCTTTCCTGTCTCCCTTTATTTCTTAATTCACTACAAACTAGCTTCAATCTCTATCACTCTACTGAAATTCCTCTTTCAAATTTTTAGTGCTGTTATTTTGAAGTAAATTCAGATTTATAAAAAAGTTGCAAATATTGTGAAAAGAGTCTGATATGCCCTTTACCCAGCCACCCCAAATATTAACATCCTATAGAACCATAGTACAATTATCAAAACCAAGAAATTAATGTTTCTACAGACTTTATTAGAATTTCACCATTGTTTCATCAATGCCTAATTTCCTTTTTTTTTTTAAGATTTTATTTATGTGTTTGAGAGAGAGAGCATGAGCAGAGGGAGGAGCAGAGGGGGAGGGACAAGAAGACTCCACACTGAGCACGGAGCCTGACTCGGGGCTCGATGCCACGACCTAAGCCAAAACCAAGAGTCAGATGCTTAAGCAACTGAGCCCCATCAATGCCTCATTTCTGAATCCATTCTTTTAAGAAAGATTTTTACTAAAGCCATCTTAACATTTTTTTTAACTCCTTAAGTTCTGAATACAAAAGTAAGGAGTGATGGGTAGAAAACTTGTAAAATGTGGAAAGATGTAAAGAAGAAAATAAAAACCACAAAACTATTCATCTACAGGACATAGAGGGACAGAAGAACATGTTAAATGACACCACCATGGGACACCATCAGCAAAATCCACACAGTGGATTTCATCAGAAAAAAAAAATTTTTTTTTCAAGGAATATTAGAAGAGATGAAGGGAGAACCTGCAGTTTAAACAAGATTCATGAGCTAGAGTAAATAATTGCAATGTGTGGGCTTTGGATCCCAATTTAAATAAACTTTAAAAATATTATAAGACAATTGAGAAACTGTGAACTCTATATTTGTTAACCTAAGAAATTATTGGTAGTTTCTAAGTGTGAAATTGGTACTATGTTTATGTTCAAAGAACATTTATTTTAGACTTAGCTATTGGAATATTTATAGATGATATGGAAAGGGAGGAGCATGTGGGATACGTGTGAAACAGACTGGCCATGTACCAGTAATTGGTGAAGCTGAATGATGGGTAAATTAGGTGCATCAGACTATTTTCTCTATTTGTATGGATGTTTGGAAACTTTCCACCATGAAATGCTTTTTTTAACTTTTTTTTTTAAGATGTATTTATTTATTTTAGAGAGAGAGAATGCAAACAGGGGGAGGGGTAGAGGGAGACAGTAAAGGAGAGAGAATCTCCAGCAGACTGCCCACTGGGCACAGAGCCCAACACAGGGCTTGATCCCACAACCCTGAGATCACGACCTGAGCCAAAACCAAGAGTCAGACATTTAACCAACAGAGTCAAACAGGTGCCCCAAAATGCCTTTAAAAAAAAAAAAAGAGGAATATAATATCCAAGAAGTCATTAAAAATAAATTTATATTTTTGCCTCAATTTTTCCAATAAACCACATAAGGAATCACATTCTTTGAAACATGGCAAACATCAGTGCAAACATCAGCAGACCTCTATGTCTTCTCCAGATCTCACCAACACAAGCCATGTCCTCCCTCCCAGTCATAAGCTCTCTGCCTTATCTGGGCTCTTCTGCTTTCTTCACCACCTGTCCCTCTCACCCCTTCTTGCCCTCTTCCTCATCTTCCCTGATCCTTCATGCACATTGCTCCAAGCTCTTTCCAAAGCAAGCAACCGAACCTTTCAAATCCCATTCTAGTCCTCAGTGATGCCTGTAACTCTGTTCAGCTCAACAAAACCAGGAGTGCCTGGCAGAAAACACAGGAAAACACCCCAGTATATTTTAACATTCTGTTCATTGCCAAATCCCTATTCTTAAAAAGCCTGGCTTTTAATGCCTGCAGAATATTCCACCATATACACATGCCATAATATGTGTATGTCATCCTCTAGCATTAGATCTAGTGATCCCCTAATTGCCAAAGCAATTCAGTCCTCTTCCTCTGTGACTTTCCACAGTACTTGATGCTGCTGACCATCCTTCTGCCTTGAAAAGTCCCTGCATTGACCTTTGTGATGTCCTCTCAGTCTCCCTCCTCACTGACCAGTCCCTCTTTTGCCCTCTGTGACTTGTCTTTCTCCGGCTCCTCCCCAGGTTTCCGTCTAGGCCCCTCCCTTGGCTCTCTCTCTTCTCTTTCCTCTCTCTGCCTGGGTGGGCTCTCTCTCTCCTGGCTTCACTGTGAAGGATCCCCAAATCTATACCCTCACCCCTAACCTCATTCCAGTGTTCCAGACCAGCATCTCCCCCATCTGTTACACATGACCACCAAAATATAGCCCACTGTAGTTCCGCCAACACTACTGACCAAGCAAAGGGAGCCATGCTGAACTGGTCCTGCCCGCCCATGTTGCTGCCACTTCCTCGGGGCTCAGCTTGATGCCTTGGAGACACTGTCCACTCCTTCCTTTGCCCTCGACTTCACCAAGTCACCAAGCCCTACAGAATCTACTTCTAAGATGTCTCCACAGCAACAAATGTTCCATTCTCACTGCTCCACTCAGACTTCGAGTTTTTATCCTCTGCTTGCCTTCACCCCTTCTTTGGTCTTTCCTTCTCTGTTTCTGTTCCCTCCAATCCATCTTACCTCCAACCCCCATACTAATCTTCCTAAAGGCTGACTTTCATTGGGTGGCTTACCTGTTCAATGATCAGCAGCAGCCCTCCATTACTTACCAAATTGAGTTCTAACATTCAAGGCACAATTTAAAATCATCTGCCAACAACCCTCTCAATCTTGTCTCTCACTTCCTTCCACACATATCAGGTGGAATAGCATGACTTCAGAGTCAGATCCCAACCTAGTAGTGCTAATAAGGCCTTGGGTAAATTACCTGAGCCTCTGTTTCCCCATCCATAAAATGGGAGTATCAGCAGCACATACCTCATGTGTTATTGGAAGGATGGGATGAGATAAAGTACATAAAGCATAATACCATGCATACAGTAGGCTCTTAATAGATGTCAGATATTGTTACTTTTATTATATTACTGCAAACTGAGTTGCTTGGTTTCCCAAGTTTTAGTACTTATTTCCCATCCCCATACTTTTGCTTATACCATTCTCTATGCCTGCATCTTCACCTTCTGAAATCTTCCCTATACTCAAAGGCCCTGCTCAGATGCTATTTCTCTGAAGTTTCCTCGACCGCCAGCCACACAAGCTCTCTTGTTGCCCCGCTGAACTTTAGGGCTCTTTGCTTCCAACAGTCTGAGGCATTTACACTGTCTTCTGGTGAGCTGTGTGAATGCATTATCTCCCTACAAATTAGAGTGGGACTTTGTCTTCCTCATATTTAATATCCTCGACACAGCCCAGCACAGCGTCTTAGCACAGAGCTGAAACTCAGGAAACGTTCATCAAACGATGAAGTGGAAGAACTTTTCTGTTTCTCAACAATAAACTTTCATCTTGATACCTGTCTATTAAATGAATATTTATTAAGCATCCTATTAATCTTATTAATATACCTTATTAAAGCTAGGATTAATGAATATGGTCCTTGCCCTCTTGATACTCACAGCCTAGTTCAGAAGATTATACTTTCAGAAAGAAAACTGAGAACAAGTCAGGGCAATATTTAACAATGTGTTTAATCAACTATAATCAAATTTCATAATGTATAATCTAGACAGTTTCCTGGGTGGTCAAGCTTGAGCGGAGTCTGGAGAATTTAGGTGAGGAGGGGAGGAGAAGAGGCAGAAATCTTCACTGGAAGGTTGAGCTCACTGAAAGGCGAATTTAGGTAGGGAAAGTAGAGGGAGGAGTAATTTTACAGGAGAATAATTATACCTGCTGTCATTTGGGGGGCACCGATGAACTAATAGGAGTGTGCCACCTACTAAGTTAATGATTCTTTGTGCTAGAGTACCAGGAGACAACAATGGATGCCAGCTACGATGTTCACATGTAGTAATTATCATAATTACAAACACCAGGGATTAATACTTACCTATCAGAAGTCCATGGGAGGAATGGGTATCTCCCAAACCTGTAGCTGAATAAAAGCAATTGCAATTCCTAGAGGATCAGCTTTGATTAAAGAAGTTTCTGAGTTTTATGCTTTTTCTATCTTGAGATTCTAAATTGCTGTTCAGATGAATAAGGTCACATCTCCACGCTTCACCCAAGAGAAGGAGGTTTGCCAAAAAGTCAGACTTCCCTTTCAGCCACATATGTTTGGCCTTGGGTAAGTTATGAGATGTAATTTAAGGAATCGTAGAAAGAGCCTACTGCCCCCAAAGACCTCCCCCAACAGCCTGTCCACATACCTGAAAGGAAACCATGATTTGTGACATAGTTGTATCCAGTTCTCTCCTTACAAATGTAAGTACTCCTGTGGAAGGCCACAGTCAGTCTCTAATCCTTTGGTTTGCCCGTGATGAGTATTTATTTGAGGGGAGGAGAAAAGGTATAGAAAGAGATGGTGAACAGGTCCTTGCACAACGAAAGTGGGACAAAATCACCACCACCCTGTCTGGTCTAAAGGGAAAAGCCTCCTGTCCCCAGGCTCCAGCAGAGCCAGGACCAATTCCTCTGCCCTGGCCGGGGCCTGCACAAAGCGGGAAGCTAGACCGGTGGAGCCCACAGCAGCCCACCCCTCAGACATGCGCAGTCCCCCGGAGAGACAGCAAGTGGGAGGGCCGCTGACCATGCGCGGATCCTCTGTGGCAGTGGATGCAGTGATATAAGGTCTTGTGAAGGGCAAAGGACCAGCCCAGTGCTGCAGTATGGCCGCCAACGGATTGATAACCTCGCAGGATATTGCTCGAGCCCCTGCCCCACTGGACCTCGAAGAGCCTCTGGCGCAGCGGGGCGGAGGATGCTGCACCTGCCCTCCCCGCCTGCCCTGCACAGCAGCTCCCCTGAGCCCACGAGGCCTGAGCATGGGGAGTTTCAAGTTCAGCTAGACTGCAGGGGTTGAAATGGATGACGTGTTTTATCCAAAGTCGGAGTTCATGGGATCTTGTTTCTGTACCTAAGCCCGTTTTCTTCGGTCTCTAAATTACTCTCTTGGACTCCACTCGTGCTGCCACCTGCAGGTGAAGGGGAAATTGAGCGAACTGTAATTGGGTGGCCGGAGCCTGAAGGAGTCCCGGACAGAGCAGAGACTTGATGCAGCCTCCACACATCCTCCGGAGTTTTCCCTTTGGCTTGTTTTTTCCATTTTGCAGATTTGGGAGGGGACTGATGATACATATTTACACAAAGGTAATTCAGCGTAGATGTTCATTCACCACCAAAGCATGTACTGGATCCACATGGGTCAGCGCCACCCCCCACCCCCCCACCCCCACCCCCGGCAACGTCACTGTGATTTCCATCACAGCTGGCTCCATTCTGCCTCTGTTGCTCAGAGTGACCCCTGTGACATCCCCAGAGGTCATCGTCTGGGTCACTCACAGCCCAGTGGGTTACCCCATCGCTCTATACTCTGCACCATAGCGACTCTTCCTTTTAGCATCCCAATACCATGATTTTTGAAAGTGATTGATTACGCAAATAATTTTAGAACAATTCCATTAGCGTGATGGCTAGGATTACAGCCCCCGAGGTCAGGCTGCTGGGTTTGAATCCTGACTCCAACTTTTTTTAACTTTGTGACCTTAAGAAAGTCATTATTCTCTCAATGCCTTAGCTTCCTTACCTGCTCAGTAGAAATGATAAAACAGCCCTCATAGGATTGCTGTGCGTTTTAAAGGAGATCACGCATGTGTGCACCCGCAGTATAGTACACTGAGAAAGAGGACCCAGGGGTGTGTTCAGGTTTTGCCACTTGTCAGTTCAGGGGATACGGGTTGAGTTACTTCACTTCTCTGTGCCTTGGGTTTCTCATCCATGAAATGATAGTTAAGAGGATCTATTGCACTGGTTATTTATGAGAATTAAATGAAATATGTGTACTACACTTAGACACAGTAAGTACTCAAATGTTAGTTTTTTACACTTGAACTAGTTTTTGTTATTTTCAGCATTCTGTTGTCTGGAAAATTCTGGTTCTTAGATTCGCAGATAAACAATGCCATCTGTTCATCATTTTGCAGTTGTCTTGAGTACAATCGTATGTAATCATTCCATCGCCCTGGGAGTTAGATGTCCTCATCCCATTTTGCAGATGAAGAAACTAAGGCTCAGAGTAGTTTATGTATGCCCAATGTCATACGGCACATGGAACCAGGATATACCCAGCTTTCCTCTCCCCAAGACCAGGGCTCTTTTTAGTATATCACAGGTGTCTTTATAATTCGAGTACACATGGGATGAGTACACATTTTACAACTCTTTGCCAGATATCTATGCTATGCATGAAATTTTTCAAGTTACAGCAACTTCCTAAAACCAAGCCTCAAATTTGAGAGAAACTAAAAGAAATACATTTAAAGCCTTTTCTTGGTAATAAACCTTTTCTCCGTGACTTATCAGTGGACTGGTCTGTTAGATGTTGCTTTGGGAAGGGAGAGTCAAGGGGGCAGCAGCTTGGGCCATTGGGGGAGCATTGTCTTCACTGCAATGTGTTAAGCCCTCCCCCTTTTGAACTCCTCCTGGGCAGTCATGAAATTACTTATTACCTCCTCTTTCTTCCCTGACAGACTGTGAGCTCTGTGAAGTTTAAGATGGTGCTAACCTGTCAGTTCTCTATCTGTAGAAAAGAAATGCAGAGGGCGCCTGGGTGGCTCAGTCACTGAGCATCTGCCTTCGGCTCAGGTGATGATCCCGGGGTCTGGGATCAAGCCCCGCATCGGGCTCCCTGCTCCGCGGGAGGCCTGCTTCTCCCTCTCCCACTCCCCCTGCTTGTGTTCCCTCTTTCGCTGTGTCTCTCTCTGTCAAATAAATAAATAAAAATCTTTAAAAAAAAAGAAAAAAAGAAAAATGCAGAGAAGAAACACTTTTTACTGAAAGGAGTCAGGAAATGATGACATCTCTTTAGATACTTGATAACAGACTCATCCCAATCTATAGAGAAAGAGATTAGGGATAGGTTTGATCATTTTGGGCCAAACATCTCTGATGATCTTCCTCTCCTGACTAGTAGCAATAATAACAATATCAACAATAACTAATATTTATCAAATGACAACCATGAGCAGACCTTACGCATGTGAGTTCATTCAAGTAACCCTGTGTGCTAGGTACTCTCGTTATCCTCATTTTACTGATAAAGAAGCAGGCTGAAAGAGAGCTTGGGCTTCCCAGTGTAATACAACTAATAAGCAAAGTAGCAGAACTGGGACTTGAACCCAGGTCTGTTGAACACTGAGAAGGCTCTAACGTCTGCCCAGCCTGCCTCCCAGGACTGGCAGGGCAGCTACTGCGGGCCTTGCTCAGAAAGATGCCTGATGGGAGAGATAGATGGGGTAAGCATGTGCATGCTTTCTATCCTAACCACCTTGATTCCTTCTCTTTGATTTATTTTCCACCTCAAGCAGCAGGACTTTGTATCAGAGTCATCTTCTTTGGCTCCTTCCCCGCCTTTGCCTGGCATCCCTGGCCCTGACTCAGGCCCAGAGTGCTCTCTCCCCTAATTCCTGGCACCAGGGCAAGAGGGAATATCCAGTGTCAGAGATCAGTAAAGCCCTCCATGTGACAGATGGGTGCTTGTCTTCCCAGCTCTGCACCCATGCCTCCAACAAGTGGTTTCAATGTTGGTCAGCCAGGCTGAGACCTTGTCTCTCCCTCAACAAGTCCCAGGTGCCCAGTTCACGAGAAGCAGCTGCTCCTTGCATGCTCCTGGCCCCAAAGGCCAAACATTTCCACTTGGTTCATGCAGTCCCGAAGCCTCCCCATTCTCTTCCCTTGTCCCTGTTTGTCCTGACCCATCAAGCCTTTCAGGACTGCATCATTTTATGACTGATGGCACAGCCAATTTGTTTCTGGAATCGGATTTCCAAATACTAAACACTCCAGCAATTTCAGCAATAACTGTACAGACGAACCCAGATCATTCATGGCTTTTGTTCCCAAGATTTTTTTTTTTTTTAAGTTTCAAAGGTGGTATAGAATTCCAAACTCATTCCCTGTCATGTCTGGTTCTAAATAATCAGTAGGTATTGTGGCGGACCCTAGAAACCACCCATCACAAACGGACCGTTTATATGCGAGACCAAGTATCTCCATGCCAATGAGACCCTTGAGGAAGGCAACTACAATTAGAGAAGGAGGGAGAGGAGGTGGAGATTCAGGAAAGAGGTTCTGAGTAACCTCCGAGGTCACTGAAGAAGAGCTTCTCATCTCCCAGATGCAGAAGAAGCACCAAGGGAGTTTGTTAAAATGCAGATTCCGGGTGCTGATTCCTCGGGTCTGAAGTGAAGCCCAGAACTTTCAAGGCCCGCAGGATCTCTTCCAATGCAGGAGGACTGTGGATGTCATTCAGAAGAAAGCACTTGACGGAACACCTCGGAGGGGGAGGCGGAGCCCACCAGGAAGGAGCGAGCGCAAGGTAGAGAGAGAGGAGGGTTTCCTGAGGCAGGGTTCAGAAGGAAGGACAAACAGGAAGGAGAGGAGGGATGGAATGTGCTACAGATGAGAAAGAGGTTCAGAGACCCCCAGAATCCCACATCCTGGATGGACCTAAAAGTTAGGCTCTTTATGCAACTCATAAATCTCACATTTCCAGAGACCAGTCAGGCAACATCTCTTAAACGTGAACAGTATGGGAAATGCAAAAGCGGTTCATCCCCCTTTTAATTCTTCTTCTTAGAATTATTTTTATTCTCTTAACTCACAATCTATCTCCCTTTATTTTTCTCTTATCCCCACAGAATAAGAAAGCTTAGAAAACTAATTAATGTATGACTGACTTATATCCCTAATCTTCCTAGAGATTTTTTTTTAAAACTTTATTTTCCAATCCCAAATCCAATCCAGGATCATGAATTGCATCTATTTTTCAGGCATATTTTTAAATATAACCCGAGTGAATCCCTAGTTGGTCAAATGCCAGAGGAGAGAGAGAGGGAGATGCCAGGCTTGCCCTGCTAGGCCTGGCCTGGGGCTCTGCCCCCACCGTCCAGCCCCATCCCCAGTTGTGCAGGTTTTCCCCCAGCCTCTCCCTCTGCCCTCTGCTTCTCTCCTTTTCTTCCTCTCTGATGCTTCCAGTGTCCTGGAGGCCTCCAGGTAGCAGAGAAGATGGAGTGGCACACCAAGGACCCTGCCTGGACCCTGCCTCTGGGAGCCTCTCCCTGGTCCCACAGACAGGATAACCTCCTCCTCACGTGGCTCTTCGATGAGTGTGAAGCAGAAACACTCACCAGTACTCAATGGGGCACAAAGACTTATCAAAAAGAAATGAGGAGATTTCAAACAAATAGACAAACCCAGGAGTAAAAATCAATGAGACAAAAGCTGTCCTGCCAGAAAATAAATGAGGTACAAAGGGATCAACCAGGAAACATCAGTCAGCAACCCGCATCCAGACAACCCTAGTCCAGTACTGCTGGTACCAGGAGCCTCTCCACGGCGACTCCAGGACTCCTCCTCTGTGCCCACCTGCCCCTCCTTGCCATCACACCACGTGCTTTGACCTTCTGGAAAAGCCCGAGCCCCATTTGCTAATTCCTGAAATCTGACCTCGAGTCCATGTCAGATTTCGCTCCCTGGCTACAGTGGCCAGAGGCCACATCTCTGTATCTCCACGGCCCCTCTGTCATGCAGTTCCGATGCCACTGGTTGGGGATGGCCTGGGCCAGGAGTCTTTGGGTATGTGGGTGCTAAGTTCCTCTCAGACTGCAAGCTCCTGTGCTGTCATGGAAAAACTTTAAATCTATTTGAATAATGATAAATGCTTTGGAGTCACACCTGGTTTGAAATCCCAATAGATGTATGACCTTGAGCCCATTTCTAATCTTCTGTGAGTCTCAGTGTCCTTATCTGCAAACTGGGACCATTCACCGTAATATCTCATGCAATTATGGTGAAAGTTAAGTGAATTAAGTTATGCAAAGACCTCAGTCCAGTGTCTGGCACATTAGAAACTTTCAACAAATGTTTGTTCTCTTCCCCTTATTCACTTTTGAATCCCCAAAGCCTAAAATATGTTGCTCGCAATTTTATGCAAATTGTAATGGCTTATAATTACACGACTAATTTACAGTCATCATAGGACAATCAGAAAATATGGAGAAGTAAAAAGAAGATAGAAAATCTTATGTAAATTTCAAATCCAAAGATACTAGTGTATAAATTGATATGCATCTTTCAAAGCTTTTAAAATACATAAATATTCATTATAACACACTGTACACAGTGCTTTAATTTTTAAAAGATTTTATTTATTTCGAGAGAGAGAGCATGCGTGCATGCAAGGCGGGGGGGAGCAGAGGGGAAGGGAGAGGGAGGGGTCATTCTTATACCCTTCATCGTCTACACAACAATAGCATGTTCAGTGATAATTATTTAGCTGCCAGTAAAGATGATTTTTTGGGGCGCCTAGGTGGCTCAGTTGGTTGGGCGACTGCCTTCGGCTCAGGTCATGATCCTGGAGTCCCGGGATCGAGTCCCGCATCGGGCTCCCTGCTCGGCAGGGAGTCTGCTTCTCCCTCTGACCCTCCCCCCTCTCATGTGCTCTCTCATTCTCTCTCTCTCAAATAAATGGATAAAATCTTTAAAAAAAGAAAAAGATAATTTTTTGACTCATTATTTCATTTTAAAACGACTAATAACTTTTTTAGAAAGGGGGACCATTTAGGAAAGAATCTCACGTAGACTCTGTGCTGAGCGTGGAGCCAGACTTAGGGCTCCATCTCCCAACCCTGAGATCATGACCCAAACCCAAACCAAGAGCCAGATGCTCAAATGACCAAGCCACCCAGTACGACAAACATCTTTCACTGTCCATAAAGAGATTTACATAACATTAGCATAATGGTTACAGAGTGATCTCATAGAGGGATGTGTCTTCACTTACTCAGCCAACCCCTACTCTTGAGCATGTAGGTCATTTGCAATTTTTTCACTGATTCTAAGCAATTGCTGTGATGAACAAGTTGTAAATCTTCACTGTCACTCTTAATGAAATTCCTATGAGTAGAATTGCTAAATTGAAGAGTATGTGAAAATGTTAGGGTATGAACACTTTTGATACACATTGTTGAACTGCTCTCCACAAAGATTATATAAATTTATGTTCCTCATCTACTCAAGGTATATAGTCATTCTTTTCTTGTTTTTGCCATAGAGAAAATGGTATCTAATTGTTATTTTAATTTCCTCTGCAAAAATACCACTTGTGTTTTGTAACTGTTGAACTGAATGAATGCACTTCTTTCATCCTAACCCACAAATCACATCCATGGGGGTGCCTGGGTGGCTCAGTCAGTTAAGTCTGCCTTTGGCTCAGGTCATGATCCCAGCGTCCTGGGATCGAATCCCACATTGGGCTCCCTGCTCAGTGGAGAGCCTGCTTCTCCCTCTTCCTCTACTCATCCCCCTGCTTGTACACTCATTCTCTCTCTCTCTCTCTCTGTCAAATAAATAAATAAATAATCTTAAAAAAATAAAAATGCAATAAAAAAATCACATCCATGTACACATTTGCAAGCGTTGCTCATCTAGAATGAGTGGCCCCAAAGAGAAAATGATCATAATTTGGATGAAGCTCATTGAAGGACAAAGAGGGTAGGGAACAAGGACATCTGCAATGTTACGAGGAACTGAAGAGGAGTGGGTTGAAACAGATAGAGACGGCTGTGGAGAGGCCAAGACACCGCCTCTGGCCACTGTAATCAGGGAGCAAGACTTCCATGTTGGATTTCAAGGAAGACAGGAATGAAACTCAGGATTGTGGGGCTGGGTTTGGAGAAGAAGCCACCTTCTTCTTTTTCTTAAAAAAAAAAAAAAAAACAAATAAGCAAACAAACTTAGACTTTGAAGAAACATGGGCTTGGGTTCTCTTCCTGGCTCCCTCCATTACTAGCTCTGTGGCCTTGAACAAGTCACTACATCTCTCTGAGCCTATGTCCTCATCTGAAAAATGGGTATAATGATAGTGCAAACTTCATAAGGTCATTATAGGTGTCAAATGAGAAAATGCTAATAGAGCACAGCACCTGGCATGTGGAAAGTGCTTAAAAAGTGTTAGTTATTACTAGTATTTAGCCAACTGGGAATGAGGAAGAATGATTATTAAGGGACAAATGTACCACAAGCTGACAGAAGAGTAAAGACTGTCCTGCCTTGAAATGTAACCAGACATCTCCAACAATGCTCCCAATTAGCAGGCCTTGATTACCTCCAGAATGGTCCCTGGGTTTGTCTCTTCCCATCCTCTCTCCTTCTGTGGGTACCAGAACTCACACTTCTCAAGCCCCGTTTTACACTTGGCTACCACCCCCAGGCTTGTGTCTGTACTCCTTGGGGCTTTTCTAACACAGACCCATAGTGGGACTTGGCCACAGCCACCGGGAACAGGTACAAGCTCAAAGACTTAGGAAGGACACAGAAGGACCCTCCTGCTGACGGCTCCTGGTAGGTAAGCAAGGGCCACCTGTGGCCTGCTCACATTTTCATGCTACAAAGAGTTGGAATCACCTCGATGTGGAGGTTGTTAGTGAGTGTCCAGGAGTTTGGTTCCTACTGAGTTCAAAGCCTGGCCTTGCCCTGAAAGCTGTGTTCTTCCTCCAGCCTTTCTGACTGGCCACGTGGACTTCCACTGAAGCCACTGTGACAGTTTTCTGTTCCTGTTATAATGTCTTCTCATTACAGCATCTTCCTGGAAAATGCCAAGTTTCGTGTTTCTTTTCTACCCATTGCAACACAAGATGCTTCCCAGCAACAAACGGGACAGGAGCAAGGGCAGGAAGAAAACTTGTGTCACTGTTTTCCAGCTAAATTCCACTCCCTTCATGAAACTTTTTCAGACTAGTCCTGCCAATGGGTCCTTGGGCTGCATCCCTCCCCCGCTTTCCAGCTTCTCTGACCTTCTAGAACATTACTTGTCTCCACCAGCCATTCACATAATGCCTTGTTTGTTTCATCACTGATTGACATGTGAATGCTGCCTTGTCTCCTTGACCAGATCGTGCATTTCTAGAGGGCTGAGACTGTATTTTAAGGTATTTTTATATCTTCCTCCAAGTCAGAACATAGGGTTATGTGCCTTCCCTGATCACCCTATTTAAAACTCCAAATGAATCACCCTTACCCTTCCAACCTGAAATATAACTTATTTATTTTGTTTAATATCTGACCCCCATCAAAGCTTAGTCAAGAAAACAGGGATTTTGCCTGCTTTGTTCACTGATTTTTTCCCCCAGCATTTAGAACAGCGCCTGGCATATAGTGAGTATTCAATAAATGGGTGTTGATTAAGGGATGAATAATATGAAAAACTATGAAATGATACACCAATATTTATGGGAAGATGATCTTTTTCCATCTCAACTTTCAATGAGTATTTTATGTATTGCTCTTTATGAATTTCAGAAGAATTTCTTTAGGCTCTCAGACCTATTTCATTTCTTTACTCCTAGCTCAGGAAATTCTAAGATAGAGAATAACTACCAGTACTTAACTGAGCTTTCACTATGCACCAGTATCTATTTATATTCTCATTTAATTAACACTCCTCTCTCTCATTGACACTGTTAAAACCATCATTTTACTGATGAGGATCTGAATCTTCTAGAAGGTAAATAACTTGCTTGGTTCTCATAGCTAGTAAGTGGTGAAACCAGGACTTGAACCCAGGCCATTCTGGTTGATGATAGCTCTGCTTTCCTGCCTTAACAGAATCCAGGCTTCTGGGATGATCCTTGAGCTTCCTCCCCTAAGATCTTCAGGTCCTGGCCAGCCCAGCCTGGCCCTCCCCAGGATGAGACACCAGGTCTTGGGGCTGCCCAGGAAGGGTTGAAAGACATAGCTACTACCCAGAGAGCTAACACAGGGTAAGTCTATGGTGGGAAAAGCAACCAAAAAACAACAACAATAACAGTTCCTGATCACCGAGGTTTCTTCATTAGATGCTGATGGACAATTTTAGCTGCACCATGAACATCAACCAAGATGGAAATGACTACAGATAAAGCAGGTTTCAGGCAGAGGGAGGAATTAAGTTTTGGTCCTCTTGAATTTGAGATAGCTGTTCAATACTCAAGGGTAGATGTTGTATACACAGTAGGATACACAAGTCTGAAGTTCAAGCAAGAAGGCTAGAGATATAAATCTGTGAGTCAACAACATCATGGAACCTTGTCTAAAGCAAATGCCAAAGGAGGACCAAATGTGCTTCTTAGCCAGCAGAGTCCCAGTCCTAAAGATTGTGTCAAATGTTTTAGAAAGGTTGATGAGAGCCGTGTAGAGGTTTCATTGTTCCCTGTGTTGCCACAGTGGCTGCATTATGAAGCTCAAATGTGCCATATTTTCCTTTTCACTGGGGTCCCAGTGGGATTCAATGAGTGTGTGAGTGTGTGTGAGTGTGTGTGTGTGTGCGTGTGTGTGATCCGTTGCAACTGCTCAGTGACCGAAATGGTTCATCCTAGGGATTGCCTCTGGGACTCCCTTTTCCTTGGACTTTCGTGGCTGACCAAGGCACTTATAAATGGACACATTCTTTTTGGATATGTTAAAACCATAATCCAGGCCTGGGATCCAACTCGTCTCTTTTCATTGACTTTGTATATTTCTGATATGAAGCACAGACACCAATTTCATACTGTGGTTTGAGGGCCCTCTGATTTCCTTTCTTTCAATATTCTGGGCATAGCACATGTCACCTTCATTAACTACTCAGTCAGTATGCCTCCCATCCCTGCCCCAGCCGTGCAGACAGAAATTACAGAGAGTGAGGGGGAGGGGGCTCAGGAAGCATGGCCGGAGCTCAGAGCTGTCAGCATGGGGTATCTGAAAAGTACTGACTGATAGAGACATAAAAAGATTTTGTAGCAACATTGAGAACCCAGCTGAGGTTGGAAATCATAAATTTGTTCTAGAACCAGTCAGCCTGGCTGTGGAATTTTCTCTAGCTGAATTCCCACAGAGAAGACAAATAGTAGGGCCACTTCAGGGTTGGGAAATGGCCTGACAGGTGCATAGGGAGAGCAAGTGGTGGGTCACTGATGAGACTGTAGCTAGTGGGTCCCAGGCTGGAGAAGGGAGGGAGGAAGACAACAGAAAAACTGACACCCAGAGTGTCCCAGCTCAGACAGGCTGTGGGTGAATCCTCGAGGATCTCCAGGGGACAGAGCATGGGGGAAACCTAGGAATGACAAGTCTAGGACAAGGGAGACTAATGCAGCTAGACAATCCCATGCCGGGTCTGGCTCAGTAACCTCAACTGCCACATCGCCTTCTTCAAGCAAGACAGTGGGAATCCTACACAATCCTCCTTGGCGTCAATACCATACCCTGCCCCCCTCAGAGATCCCCAGATATCAGGGCTACATGAAACTTCAGTTTCCCAGAAACAACTCAGCCTCTCCAGGAGAATCTCTCCAGTTTCACCTTTTATTAAAATGACACTGGGGTACCTCAGAGCATCAAAGACATAGCTGAAGAAGTAAGTCTCAAGAAAGCAGGAACCAGGAAAGTTTGGACCTTGAGGACTAGAACCAGGACTCAGACACCATCAGGACCCTCACCCTCTCTTTAGCTTCCTTCTCTCCTTTGCTCTGTATATTACTTTTTTCCTCTCTTAATGAAGAAACGTAAGAGCTTAGACTCTGGAACCAGATACCTGGCATTCTAATCCTAGCTCTGCTCTCCCATTTACCAGCTGAATGACCTGGAGCAAGTTATTTATCCTCTCTGTGCCTCAGTCTCCTTGTGGAGATAATAATAGTACCTACCTCATGCAGTTGCTACAGTAGTAAATACTTTTATACTTTTATAGCACTTGGAAGAGTCCCTGGTCCCTCAGGTTCTGACTCATCCATAGAAGAGTTTGGACACTAAGATGTTAATCAGCAATTTGCCCTCAAGGTTAAAGGTAATAAACTGGGGTCCCATTTAGGCCACTAGTGGGATCCACAGGGATGACCCTCATCGACAGGGTGGAGAAGCAGCAGGAGCTGTGACCCTACTCAGAGTCGAGCAGGAGACATGTCGTTTTGTTAGGAGCAGGGGAATCTATTCCAAACCTTGGTATTTACTCTCAGACTCTACCGTTGCTCCAATTGGTCATCAGTAAGTGACCACACCTACTATGTTAAGGAAAAACTGGGCATCCTGCCGTCTGCTCTTTACCCCACTCTTTCTCTCCTGGTCCCTTCCCATTAGCACTGGAACAAGCTCAGGTCTCTCCTAATCTAGAGACAAATATATCTTCCTAGACTCCCCCCTTTCTTAGGTCCCCACTTCCCTTCCCAGCTCACTGACTCTATTTCCCCCCTCCCATTTTCAACCCTCTGTTCTCTAGTTCCCACTCTCACTTCTTTCCACCTGCCAAATGCCTGGGGCTCTGCTGCCTTAGACATCACTGCTACCCCCACTTTAAACTCTCTCCTCCCTGGGTTTCCATAGTAACACTCTCCCCAGTAATTCCCCAGCCTCTCCAACAACTCCTTCTCCATGTCCTTTCAATGTTCCTTCCTCTTCGTCCACCCATCCTTGAACAATCCATCTCCCCCCAGGTTCCATCCTCTCTTCACCTTGAAGCCTCCCTGGGCAACCTTATCTACTGTTAAGGTTTTGCTCACCCCCTACACAAGCTAATGATTCTCAAATCTATATCTATCAGCTTAGTCCTCTCTTCTGAATGTCAGGTTATCCATCCACCAACAGCCCATGCAGCTGGAGCCCCTTGAAACACTAACAACTCAGCATGTGGGTTTAGGAGACAGCGCTTAAGGAGAATAATGGAGAGCAGCTGAAGACACTAGAGACGTCTGATCCAGAGGGACAACTCAGATGGATTGTGGTGGTAAACTGGGCCACGGTGGTCAACTGGGAAAGGAACTGGAGATATTCTGCATGGACCCCAAGGGGTCAAATGCAGACCAATGATTAGAAAATTGGAGAAGAAAGATCTCAGCTGAACCTAAAAAAGACCCTTTGGAAGTCAGAGTGGCTCAAAGGTGGACTCAGCTGCCTTAGAAGGTTGTGAGACCTAGATTACTTAGAGCATTCAAGCACCAGGCTTTAAATTCCTTCTGATTGCAGAATTCTGTGAGAAAGCAAAACGGGGCTTATGAAGATTTGACCAAATGCAGTAAAACCTGGTAATACTGGTTCTGGCGCCAACTGGGGGTTGGTTTACTGACTGGAGTCCCTAATCACGTGAAATGGAAATAACAGCAGAGACAATTTAGGAGAGCTGAAGGGACAGAAGAAATTGAATAAACTCTCAGGTGGGGAAGGACTGATAATCAAAGAGACTCACTGCAACCTGACTCTCTTGGAAGTATTTGCACTTAGTTCTATTTTTATGCAACTGCTCAGTTGATGTGTATTTTGCATTACCATACTGCATAGGGATCTTTGAGCCCTGAATCTGGGTGGAACATAATGACCTGAACAGCAGTCTGGGAAGCACTTTTGTGCCTGAGTCTACAGATCTCTCTGCCTTCAGCATAAAAGACAGAAGACTTGAATTACTGTAGGAAGAAGAATGGTTCCCACTTACAGCCAACTCCATGTATCTTCCCATGACAAAACAAGACCCCAGCTCTAGGACACCTCCCTCCCTGCCCATCCTTGGGCCATCCCATCCCATGACATAGATTGTACTTGTGCTTTCTTGCTTACTGGCTTCCCACAACCTCTGTCTCTCTAGAAATGTAGGTTAGAGTGAGGCCAAGGAAGAGAAGGGGGTGGCTGGAAGCTGGCATCTTGCATTTGTACTCTTGCTCTGGATGCTGTAAATCCAAGGTTTGGGTAGATATGAAGGAGAAGGAGGTTCAGTCCCTGGCCCCAAAGAACATTGAGGACATAGAAGACCAGGTTTTAAAGTAGGACTTGAACTAAGATAACTTTTTTTCTTTTTTCTCTTTTAAGCCTGGATTCTAGAGCCAACCTTCAGTATACTCCTCTCCATTCCCTCTGCATGACCTACATCTCCTCAGCAGGAGGCAACGAAGCTCTGCCCCCTCGAAATGCTCTCCAGCTCAGCAAGACCTCAATCTTCCATCTGAGTCCCACCCCAGGAGAGGAAGGGGCAGTAAAAGAGTGCTATCTCACTGCTCTCTGCCTCAGTTTCTATGTCTGTCAAGTGGAAATCATAATAACTACCTTTCATGTCCCACAGAATCCCTTTGAGGATAAAATTAGAATTGACCACCTGATTGCTCAACATCCAAGGTTATTCTGAGCAATAGCTTCTCAACGAGAAGTTCAGGGAAGAGCTAATTTGGGGTGAGAGACACTGATACACTGGAATATGTATCACACATTGGGTATGCCAAGTTTTTAAGTTGAGGCTGGTTCCCCAGGTTACCCAGCACGCCTCAGAACTAATGCCCCTCGGTTGATGCCAACTGGTATTTACTCAAAAGAAGAAACATAATTTAATATTATTCCACACAGAATACAATCTGCAAAGACAGATTTCCAGCAAGGAGTAATTCTAACTATGGGGAAATCAGCATACTTCTACTGATAGGACTGAAAAATGACACAGCCTGATGAAAGGCAATTTGCCAACATCTATCAAAACTCCACGTGCAGTTATCCTTTGACCTCACAAATGCACTGCCGGGAATTTATCCCACAAATACACCTACATTCCTACAAATGACGTCAGTTCAAGGTTAGTTATGGCAGGTACAGGTTGTAAAAGCAGAAGACTAGAAATCATCCAGGGATCCATAAATAGGAACTAGTTAAATATACCAGGGTACATCCTTACATGCAATATCTTAGAACGGAACATGGAAAGTTTCTATGCATTGCTGTGGAAAGATTTCCTCTATAGATTGTGTTAGAAAGAGCAGGAAATAAGAATGCATTTTAATATTTTTAGATTTGCTTGTATTTTCGCAAAGAGACCCTAGGATTATGTAAGAAATTAATAAGAGAAGTGGGAGGGAGGCTTTTCAATGTACAACTTTTTGTATTGTTTTTATTTTTAAATCATGTGACTATTTTAACTTTGCAAAAAAGAAATAAAGGCAGAAAGAAACCTTCTAGAATGCATTCCAGAAGGGGAAAGAGGACTGGACTGGACAGCAGAAGATCATATTTGATCCTGGCTGGGCCTCTGGTGGCCCTGAATTTCCTGAGCTGAAAGACAAGAGGGGGTGGCCCAGTCTGCAGTCAGGTCTCCCAGGCCCACTCTTCTATAAATAAGAGCCTTTCCCGGATCATGCCCTGGTTTACATCACAGCTACCTTCTGTGCCCTTTCGCTCATACAGACAACTGCAAGTTGACTGAGCGTGTTCAGCACCACTTTCCAGAGAACGCCCAGACTCTTACAATCCATATTCAGTTACTTCTCATTCTTGCATTATATCTGTCAATCGTCTATGCCCCTTTACCTCTATCTTAGGCTTTATTCAAAGGCTTTTAAATTTACACTTTAACCTAGATGCATCCTTTTACAAAGCAATTTGGTCATATAAAAGGTAAATCATAAAAGTTTAATACAGCTTCCTGTTTCTTGGGTAATTACCTTCGATGTAACAAAGTCCAGTTCTTTTCATTCATTTGGAGTTACTTCAGTTAAGGGTTGTGGGAATGTGGGTACAGGGGTTATAGAAGCCTGTGGGCATGGGATATGGAAGCTGAGATGAGCTGGGTTGCTCTGTTGCATCACAAGACAGAGGGCAAGAGGGGCCTGAGAAGGCAGTGGCCGTGCCTGGGGCTTTTCCGTGCTACGCAGGACTGAAGCCCTGCTGAACACTGAGGGTTGTCCAAGCAGATGTGCTGCATGAGAGGAGGCAGAGAGGGGTGGGCAGAAGGCTAAAGGGGACTAGAGGAGCTCTATGAGTGTAAGGCACCAACTCAAGGTTGGGTCTGGGCACAGCTACAGAGACGGGGGCTCAACCATCATATCTGGCCTAGTGCCTAATGCTGGTGTAGACAGTGTTGGTATAACCCACCAAGACACCCAGAGAATCCAGCACCTCTGTTTTCTTCTTTTTTTCTTTAAACATCACTTTTGTCCAGGGGTACCTGGATGGCTCAGTCAGTTAAGTGCCGACTCTTGTTTTCAGCTCCAGTCATATCAGGGTCATGATCTCAGGGTCTTGAGATGGAGACCCATGTGGGGCTCCATGCTCAGCGTAGATTCGGCTCAAGATTCTCTCCCCCTCCCCCTCTGCCCTTCCCTCCCACCCACCCCCATGCGCTCTCCTTTCTCTCTCTCAAATAAATAAAATCTTTAGAAAAAAAAAATTTGTCCCAAAACTTAAAATTTCTGAATTAAAAAAATCCATTTTGTCATCCAAACATGAATCTTTTCATTTCTCTGTGTTTACTTCCAGGCCCTAATCGTAAGAACTTACTTTTCCAGAAGTGGAATAGTTGTGTAGGCAAACTTCTACAGTTTTCATTTGACATTAGCTTATAAGCCCGTGGTCTCAAAGTCTTCATAATGGTTATATTAATGATTGAATAATATTCCATTGCAAAAACACACTATGGTTTAGTTTACCATTTCCCTATTATCATGGAGCTCCTTGTACATTTAGCTTCCCTATCCTTAAAATTTGTCCTTACATTATATTCTGAGCAGGGGGATAACTAGGTTAAAGGATATGAACGCATTGGACATCTTCATTACTTTCTTACTTTTTTTCCTCTCCTGACTTTATCCTGTCTCCTGTCATGGAGTTTACTAATACAATCAGGCAGGTTATCTCGTTGTGTCTGTCCATGTCTCTTGGTCAGTATTTGGGGTGGAGGCATTGTTTTCTTACCTATTTGAATAAGCTTTTTTAAACTTGAGTTTAAGTTACCATGACTGCAGTTTTTATTTAAGAAGTTATGCTTATTCATTATAAAACTCAGAACGTCTTTTATAAATTTTTGTATAATCTATCACATTGACACATAATCTTATTGTTTTCTCATTTATCTAAATTCTTTTTAAAACTTTCCATTATTATCTATCAATCTTTTTCTTTATTATTTTTTTCTGTAGCTTCAATTCTTATAAAGTTATTCTCCATAATAGAAACAAGGACTCTACTCTTTGTTAGGTTTTCCATGATTTGATTTAGATGTTTAATAAGCTGTTAGGCCTGGAGTTTACTTTAGCGTGTGGTGTGAGGGCCCTGGGAAGGAGTAGAACCCAGTCTTGATGGATTGTATTTATCTTATAACTATTTTCTAATGTACACAGTCCCACTTCTGGGAAGTCAGTTCGGCAAATTATCTGGCAGGAGTAGTTATTTTTAGGTCAACCAGTCAGCTTACACATTGCTTTACAAGACCAGGCCTCAATTTGTCCAGGTTTGAGTCCTGATTTACCCTTCTGTATTCCTTACAGCAACTAGCCTCATGCCTTCCATGTGGCAGATGTTAATCCAACCTGATTTGATATCAGAATGAAAAGAGCAGCACAGATCTATTGTCTAAAAGAATCATCCAGAAGCTGAAGGGTACTGTTTTTAACCATCAGGACCTATCCCGACCAGTCAGTCTTTCCCAGGTTCTTGTTAGGGGTAGGATGGGAATGCCAACAAAGAGGGGCAGGGGCATGGCTAGTAGGGCAGGGCTGTGGGGCAGACAACCTTGACTTCGAATTCTGTATCTACCACTTCCTAGAGGGGTTCTCGAGCAAACTGAGGTCTGGGTTCCTCATCTGTAAAAAGAATACAAAGAGTTCCTGGTATGGCCAAAATAAGGGTCAGCAATAAGACACAGCACTCAGGGGCGCCTGGATGGCTCAGTCATTAAGCGTCTGCCTTCGGCTCAGGTCATGATCCCAGGGTCCTGGGATTGAGCCCCACATCGGGCTCCCTGCTCCGCGGGAAGCCTGCTTCTCCCTCTCCCATTCCCCCTGCTTGTGTTCCCTCTCTCGCTGTCTCTCTCTCTGTCAAATAAATAAATAAATAAAATCTTTAAAAAAAAAAAAAAAGACACAGCACTCAGCCTGGTGCCTGGCCCTGGGAAGGGGCTCAGTGTGTGGCCACAATTATCATCTTCCCTGCTTCCTTTATGTCCTGGAAAATCTAAGTGCATAACCCTTGAGGCTGAAGGATGTGCATGGTGACGAGAAAGGGTGGGTATCAAGAAGGAAGTGTGAAATGATCCAACACCACTTGCCCCGCCATGGACATACACGTTCGGGCAAGAGCCCGAGGCCCAACTGGTTTTGCTACGGATGCTTTATCAAAAGCGGGAATAGATCATTGCCAAGTTATCTAAGCTCTGGTTATCTGAGTCAGAGTTTATCTGCCTACTTATCTATCTCGAAAATGCTGAACCCTTCCCAATTCATTCTTACACACACAGCAGTCCTATTTCTGAGAACTCTTTTATTTTATTTTTTTTAAAGATTTTACTTATTTATTTGAGAGAGAGAATGAGAGAGAGCACGAGAGGGAAGAGGGTCAGAGGGAGAAGCAGACCCCCCGCTGAGCGGGGAGCCCGACGTGGGACTCGATCCCAGGACTCCGGGATCATGATCTGGGCCAAAGGCAGTTGCCTAACCAACTGAGCCACCCAGGCATCCCTAAACATCAGTATTTTTTTTTTTTTTAAGATTGTATTTATTTGCGAGAGAGAGAATGAGAGACAGAGAGCACGAGAGGGAGGAGGGTCAGAGGGAGAAGCAGACTCCCTGCTGAGCAGGGAGCCCGATGCGGGACTCGATCCCGGGACTCCAGGATCATGACCTGAGCCGAAGGCAGTCGCTTAACCGATTGAGCCACCCAGGCGCCCTCTGAGAACTCTTTTAAAGTATACCCACACATCTATGAAATCGCGTATTTGTGAGGTTCCATGCTGCTACAAAAGACTGGAAATAGCCCACGTGGCGACGACTAGGCAGCGGGTTGAATAAACTGTGGCACAGCACACCACAGAACACTCTGTACCTATGAAAAACAACTAGGAAATGCCCCGTGAACTAGAGGTAACAAGTTCTAGGACGCATTGTTCAGTAAAAAGAGCGGGTTGAGCACAGGTCATGAAGCATGCCGCCTCTTCCACAGATTTCCAAAAGCATCAACGTCCCCTTCCTACGTTGCAAAATCAGAGACACAGGCAGACTCAGCATCAGAACATTAGCAGGCTGAAGGAGAAAACTATACCATCACCTGGATGGATGCCAGAGAGGTGTTTGGCCAAATTCAACAACCATCCTGATTCTCTTAAAAGAAAAACATAAAACCCTGTTAGTGTTTAAGATAGAGAAGGAGACTCCATTAATACTACAAACATATTAGAAACCAACAGGAAGCATGAAAAACAATGGTGAAATCCTAAAGGCCCTGCTACTAAAATTAGGTTCAAGTCAAGGATGAACTCGATCTGGGCTTGTTCTGGAAGTTCTAGCCGATGTGCTGAAAGAAGAAAAAGAAGGAAGAAACAAATTTATCACTATTTTCAGCTGATACGATGTTCAGCAACAGAAGACTAGTTAAAATAAGAAAATCAGTCAAAAGAATCCTATGTAGCTACCAAAGATGACAGAACCACATCTATTATTATGGAAGTTCCAAGATAGAGTACCAAATAGACGAAGCAGGTTACAAAACAGAATTAGACAATAATTTAATTTAAAAAACAAATATGCATAAGCCTATGTTGAATATATACATAGAGAAAAGTCTGAAAGGAAATTCACCAAAATATATTTAGAGATTATATCTCTGGCTTACGGGGTTCCAGGTGATTCTTATATTTCTTACATAAAACACTTTTCAGTATTTTCTGAATGCTTTATAATAAGCATTTTTATATGACCCCAAAAAAGCCAATAAATCTTTTTGCCCACAAACACATGTACATGGGAGTACATGCAAACTCCTTTCAAGGTCACTGGGACGAGCTACGTTTCTCCTAAAGTAGTTAGTGTTCGTGACTTTGGGCAATTCCCAACTCACCCTCATCTCCCAGAAAACCCAGATTGATCTGCTCTGCCTGGTCCCTTCCTCTCTGAAAGGGAGCCCCAGGCCTGCAGGTTCCAGAAAAGCCTAGTATGGCCTGATTCCCCAGGTGACCATGGCCCCTGGCATTAACACCTACAGCCAGTTCTAGCCCCATCCTAGCTGTTTGCAAAGGCTCCCAGCCCTCTGCTGGCTGTCCATCTTGCCCAAAGAGGGCTCTTCCTTATAGTCATCCAGCAGAAGCTTTTGCCTCCCCTGTGGGTGATTTAGAAATCATTCTGGCAGCCTCAAGCCTCCATATGCCAGGCTTCTCTGTCCCACTACTGGGCTGAAAGTCATGCACAGAGCATGCCAGTTCCAGTAACCTCATCCCAGGTCTCTTGAAGACCTTAAATGTCTCTCATCTGTTCCTGTTCCCAGGGGCCCTGGCCCTGCACTTCAGACAGCTTGGTTGAGTCCATTCTGCTACCTCATTCCTACTGGCCGCAATTTTGTGTCTGTACCCTGCACCTGCCATCACCCACCTCATAGAGGACAATTGCCTAGCGTACGTTGCTGTTATATGTGGTGCATCCAGTTCTCATGCTGATTCTCCACTCTGTACCCTGGAGGCTCTAGAAGGCCCTGACTGATTCTCAATACCTGCTGGGAAAACGACGAAATTTGCCACCTCCCTGTGTCAACTTAAGTCATAATCTAGCAGGCCCTCCCTGGAGCCTCTTCTGCCTCATACTCATCTCACACCCCACCAACTTCCCTCCTGGCCCAGAACCCACCACACCATCAGAGGACAGTCAGGCCAGCTCCATAAGGCTGGACATCCTTGCCCTGGCCTGCAGCCTTCTCTTCCAATTGGCACCGTATTGGAGTGAGTGACCAAGTCCCAAGGTGACTCAGTAGACTGAGATCAAGGCTGGCCTTGATTATACTGGGACTTGACAAGAGACTGGTATAGTCATTCCTCATCTCTCCAGAACCAGCTCCCTGGCAGTATCACCTTTCCATAATTCAGGTACAAACCAGGAAGTAAACGCACAAATACAAATGCTTTCATACAGACTGGCTTTGAACCTGATAAACTTTACTTTCTACTCATTTCTGCCTGGCTTTGTTATCTGATTTCTAACTCCGTAAGTTTGAGAGGAGCAAATGAGAAAGGGGGGACGCAGCAGGAATCGGGAAGTGACCGCCCGAGAAGGATCCCATGCTAGGGTCGGGAAAGCGAGAGACCTCAGCACACAGCAGCACAGAGCCCTCGGCCCGTGACACTACCACACAGCACAATGCGGATGTTTGTTTTGCTAACCCCAAGTCGTGCGCAAGCCTGACTCACGTTCAGCGTGCTCCCGCAGGCTGCCTCCTCGGTGTGTGCAAGAGCTCCCAGACTGCTAAAGGCTGCCCACCTTGCCCAAAGGTGAGAGGGCTCCCCTTTGCACACCCACGCTGCACAAGCAGCATGGGTTGATTCTCATCATTTGAACAGTAGTTCTCAGAAAGTGAATCCAAATGTATCTTTACTGTTGATACATTTATATACATCATGATATATTTAAAGCACAAATAGTGTTGTCCTGCTGCGTATGTGCTAATTTCTAGAACTAGCCAATGGAGGGGAAAGAAGGCTGGACCAATGAACTGTTAATCACTTAATTTCCTAATTAACTTCACCTTCCTCATCTGTAAAATGCAGTATATAATAGCTGCCTGCGTATTTCAAGTTACTGTGGAGACACGCTGGCTACATGGAAGGAACAAGGAGTGTGTTTTACTTTAGTAATTCCTCTTATCTAGATTGAGTCATGGATCAAAATTACAAGAGGAAGGAAAATTACAAGTACGTAGTATTCAAAGGTTAGAGATTAGGTGTATCTCACAGACAGATAATTGATTTAGAATTGGGCGCCGGTAGGACGACTTCCCGCCAACGTTCGCAATGTGCCATTCTCTGGGAAAGAGCGACACCTACCGTATCCTGACTGTACTGCAGCTGACCCGGAAAACCGGGAGGCTTCAAACTTAATGACTTGTGTACAAACCAGGCGCGAGATACCGCCGCAAAAATAAAAATTAAGAACGGTCATATAGTATTGCCCCTTGGGAAAAAATCCCAATTTTCTTTCATTTAAAAGTAACTTCTGCTATCTTTCATAGTCGAATGTAAGGCATATGCACTGTAGAAAACTGAAAGAAAATGAAGATCATCCAATAGCACCATTCTCAACCCTTATTCAACACCTAGTTCAGAACCACTCCTATTGTCAACATCGTCCTCTCTTCAGTCTTCCCTCCCTTTTTGTTCTTCCCGTTCTCTCTCTCTCTTTCTCTCCATCCATGCATATTGTAAAAACAAAAACAAATAAAAAATCATCCGTCATCAGGGATAACCATAGCTAACAGCTTGGTGTGTATTATTCCACACATTTTTATGACAATGGAAATGCATATCTATTACAAACCAAATGGGCTATGCTGGTTGTCCTTCAAACCAAAGACCACCAGGAACACGCATGCACTTGAGCTTCTCAGTCTGCAGTAAGTGAGAACACATAACAACGGAAACTGTGGGCGTTTCAGTAAGAGGCTGTTAGAAAGAATTTATAGGACCGGGGTTTGAGCCAGGTGATTTGCAGGAGGGTTTAAGGAAGCTGGGCTCTGCTCTGGATTGGATGTTGCCAGGAAGCGGGGTAATTCTATGATTGGCTACCTTAATAAATGTCACCCAGGAGGGACGACCACCAGGAGGCTGAAGCTGGCAAAGAATTGGTAAAGGAGCAGCAGACCCTACTGTGAACCAGGACAGGCGGATGCTTGGTCATTTTTGTGGTTTGGACAAGGTTCCTGTTTCATCTGTGTGCAGACACGATTATGGAGTGGTCTTGTTTTTATCTGCTCCATCACATCACAGAGTGGCCTTATCTGCTGTCGCTGCGCTGTGACATGGAACTCCCTAGCCTCACAGTAATGCCAGGCCAGCTCCCAGCTGTTGGGGCTGCTTTTCTCTCTCTCAGGGTTGTCTCTTTTCTTCACCTAACAACGTGTGAACATTTCTTCCAAGTCAATATTGAGTCTTACGTAACCAAATTTCTCTTGTTAAATAGATTTTTTTCTAATAGTTTAGGCATATAATACTAAAATGAAATCCTTTAGAAATACATCTTTGCACACGTATACTGTTATTTCCTTAAAATAAATTTCTAGACATGGAATTACTGGGTCAAACGATGTATACATTTTAAAGTTTTTAATAAGACATCACCAGAATGCCTTCCACAGAGCATAAACTAATTTCACTTTCAACAATAGGATAGGATAGACTACTCAATTCCCCCCCCCGCCCCCAAACCCTCGTCAGCACAAAGTCACGAAGTTTCATCAATCTTTTTTTTTTTTTTTAATCTTGGCCAGTTTTGTAGACCAAGACACATCTTGTTTCTAAAAGCTCTGCGGTGCATGGTTGGACACACGACAAGGACCAGATGAGGCATATGGATCTCACTAGACTCTGCTACATTGGACTGTGTCCATAGCTTCGGGGTCCAGTTAGGGGCACAGAGCCTTCTGTTGGTGTCTCAAGTCTGTTTCTCAAGCCAGTTAAGAAGAGATGTATACAGAAGGGGTGTCTTTGGGTTCCTCCAGATTTGGGACACACTTTGAACAGTATTTTTCAAAGTGTGTTGTTATCTGCTCACTTGTCTGCCTCCCCACTGAATTAGGAGCTTCAAGGGAGCAGGGACTGTGTCTTCCTCACTTTTTTCCCAATTTTGTTTTATTGTGGTAAAATACACATACAACTTATCATCTTCACCACCTTTAAGTGTGTATTAAGGACATTCATATCGTGCAACCATGAGCACCATCCATCTCCAGAACTCTTTTCATCTTGTAAAAGTGAAACTCTGTCCCTGTTAAACAATCCCCCCCCATCCTCCTCACCCCCAGTGCCTGGTTACCACCATTCTAGTTTCTGTCACTGTAACTGTAACTACTTTGAGTACCTCATTTTAGAAGTGGAGTCGTACAGAATTTGTCTGTCTGTGACTAGCTTCCTTCACTTCTCATCACGTCCTCAAGGTCTATCCATGTTGTAGCAGGTATTAGAACTTCCTTAAAGTGCTGTAAGAAAGAAACGTGCTGCTTGAAGGCACCAAGAGTACCCAGTTGTTTGTTACTGCACCATAACAAAGCCTGTCCTGACTAGTACAGCAGTAAATGCCCGAAAGAATACGAACTTCTCTAGCACAGTGCCTAATGGCAGTTTGTCATAAACCTTTGTAGAAGTAGCACGTGGACATCTTGGTTTCTCAACTAGGACCCCATAGGTTCATGTGCCCTTTTTTCGAGGATGTTTACCTGGGAAGTACAAGGTGATCACAACTTACGATGAGCTATAGTATTATGACAAAACCACAAGTTACCTAAATCCAGTACATCTGAGATGTGATGGGTTTTGAGTCTGATAAAAGATTGGTTTGGTGGATATCTTTGAGGAGAAGCTACATTAGGGCGAATGGCTCCTGCAAAGGGTTGGAGGAAGGTCCTCCTTCTTCACTTCAGGCCCCTAGTGCTCACTTAGCTCCACCCCTCCCACAGTCCCTTCTGCTCTCTCACTCTATAGGCCAGTTCATAATGCCCGCACTCTGCACTCAGCCAATTTTAGAAACTCTATTAGTTACAGTAGGCATGAATTTTTCTCCACAAACCCACAGGTACAAAAAAGATTACTTATTTCTATAAATCAAATTAACTGGTTCTCAGCTCCCAGTCACTTCTGGGGGAAAATATTCTATTTCAGCCATCGTGGGGGTAGCCACCCTTTTCTCTAGAATTGAACGTGAATTCAGGGAACTTAGTGCGGCTCCCGGTGAAGAGCAGAAGAGTCTCTGGTTCCTATGATCAGTGATGGGAAGTTCATCGTCTGAGCTGACAGAGACAAAAGGTAGGCAGCTCCATCCTTCTACACTAACCATGGGGACACTTCTCCATAACCTCAAGGTCATGACTGTCTCCAACCTCCATGCATTCGATCCCCCCAGAGCTTATGGAGAAGCTGCATGGAAGCAGGGGGCAAGTCTATGTCACTAAAAGAATAAAACAGCCATCCCCATCCTCACCTCAGGGAAGGGCCATTCCTGCCTCCTGGCTTCTTCTAGGGGAAGGAACGGGAGCTTACTTATCATACACAATGACGTGTCTTAAAAGGAGAGCGCTGGCAATGGGTGCCAAGTCTTGGCATTCTCGGGCTTGCAGGGGAGAGTTCCAGTGAATCCGCCTGAGGCTGATTAGAACCCCTTAGCTGACAGATAGGAAGTATGCCTCCCAAGGCCCCAGGCCTGGACTTTCCCCATGAGTGCTCTGCCAAAGCCTCTACCGGAGAGGTCTATCAGCCTCCCCAATTCTCAATGGTCAGAGAGTCCCTGGGGTGAACCCAGTCCCAGGAGGATTTTATTCCCAGCCTCCTCAACTCAAAGTCCTTGCTTGAACTTGAGGGTGGGACGTGGGTCTTTGGGGCCAGTACCAGTTGCTGATTTCTCCTGCTCCAACCGTGGCTCCAGCTGCAGGGAATGAAAGCCCTTAGCTTAAGCCGGCCAAGCCCAAGAGTCCACCAGAGGAGCGCCAACCCTGACATAAATGAGGATTACCACACCCACCAGTGGGCAGGTCCGGGATTCACCTGGAGCCCCAAGCCCCAGGCCCTGTCTGTCTGGGGAAAACCTTAGTCCCATGGCTGGGAGTCCTTGAAAGAGAGGCAGAGAGTTCGTGACTTGCACTAATTTCTCCACAGAGCCTGGAGCAGCCCCCTGAAACTGATCTCTTGTCTGTGCCCTTCCAAACATACCTGGCCTCATCTAACCTCCTCGGGGAGCTAGATCATTCTGTGGCTTGCCTTTCCCTACCTCAACCAGGACCTGGTGGTTTGCATCAATCCAGATGGGCCACTCTGGAACCACACCTGCTATCTACCGGCCACACAAATTGTCATGTCACAGAGAGGCCTGTCCCTAGACCCCACGAAGGGTCTGCATTTAAAAAACCCAACTGCAGGGCGCCTGCCTGGCTCAGATGGTTAAGCGTCTGCCTTCTGCTCAGGTCATGATCCCAGGGTCCTGGGATCGAGTCCCGCATCGGGCTCCCTGCTCAGTGCAGAGTCTGCTTCTCCCTCTCCCTCTGCCATTCCCTCTGCTTGTGCTCTTCTATCTCTCTGTCAAATAAATGAATAAAATCTTAAAAAATAAAATAAAATAAAAAACAGCTGCAGAACTAGGTCTTGTTGTTTTTATTGCTAGTTTCTCCTCCGGTTGGTGAAGATTTTTTAAAAATGCCAGGCCTGCCTCTGCTACAACCAACAAGGCCAGTCTTATCCCGTCCCTTGAGACACAACCTGTGTGCAGATGACCGAGAAGGGTCAGTGGTAGCCATGACTGCCCCCCCAACCCCGACAGGGACATAGTAGCCAGGAAGGTCAGGACCCAGCAGATTATGGAAAGATCCCCTTCCTGCCATCACTGAGCCACCAGTGAACTTGCAGGACTGCCGGGGGGGGGGGGGGGGGGGGGGGGAAGGGAGGGTGCCTGAGAAAGGAAGTGAGTCAGCCTCCTGCTGGGTTAGGGCCAGTGGAGTGCTGGAGCTCACTTGGCTTGTAAGAGTCAACAGCCAGCATCCCTCTCTGGCTCTTTCAGTAAGGCCATGTGGGTAGCAGCAGACCACCGGTTAGGGGCAAGCCAAGAGTCACATTGCATGGGCCAGGGGCCAGAGCCAAAAACAGAGGAGAATTGAAGAGTGAGGGCCAGAAAGTGTGCATTCTTTGGAGTCAAGGGATAAATAAAAACACAAAGCCCAACCCTCCCCCTCCCCGTGGCTGCTTTAACGTGTGAAGCCAGGCAGGTCTCTGGCTGCCAGAATCCTTACAATTCTCCCTGCAGGAACCCTGCACCCTTCTTTAGCTCCCTTATCCACAGACAGATCTTCGCCGTTCTCACACACCTTCACAAGTAAAAGATCATGCAATCAGTTATTCACACTATTTCTTAGGGAGTTGGCTTTATATTCCTGTGCTACCCACTCACTTTGGGGGCTTGAACTTCACACCAACCAAGAAGTGGCTCTTTTTCCTTCATGCCTATCTCCCTCTTCCTCATTTTTTCCTACATTTCTCGTTTTCCTCCAACCAGAGCCACTATCCAAGGACCAAATGCCCCAAATCCACTGTGATCTGGTCCCTTTCCTCCTCACAGAGACCCCAAGCCCCTCTGACATCTCCTCACCTCTCTTCCTCCCCCAAAATGGAACAAACCCATAACCTCAAGAGAACAAAGTGAGGATAAACACAAGACTTCCTCCATTCTCATATAGGACTAAGAAGGTCACTAAGCTTAGGCACATCTGAGGATCACAAAAATCACAGGCCCAGCCTCCCAAAACCTGGACACCAGCAGCTAAGATCTGGCCAGAGAGGACCCAGGACAGTATGTCTGTGTGAGCCAATGATCCTCCTCCCACAGAATGGGGCTTACAGTGATTACATGTGTCACGGTTATCATATGGTTCAGCTATAGGATTATGGCATCATAGGTCAATTTTTACAGTAACAACATCTACTGGTATAGATAGTGCTTTATTGTTTACATGTTTTCCCATTCAATCCTTGCAGCAACCCTGAGGTAGGTATTACTATCCCCACTTTACAGATGAGTAAACCAGTGTTCCTACATTAGATTACTTGCTGAAAATCATACACCTATTAGTGGCAAAGCCACTGGTAATTCCAAGCCCAAGGGGACTCTTTTGAATAGTTCACAGGCTGCTGCCAAGGAAAGTAGAGCTGAAAACTTCAACTGGGAAGGGCTGGATCATTCACTGGAGCTCAAGGGGGTCCCTTACCAGGGATGAAAGAGGCACATACACAGGCCAAGACCAGAACTGAGCAGGAGACGCCTAGGTCATCTGGGAGCTGTGAAGCAGGAAGAGGTCTTTATGTTTGGTAGGAATTGATAGTATCTTCAAATACACGCAGAGCCCAGCTTCCAGAAACCGGAGAAACAAGAGGGCATCCAGCGGCTGTGAGTCCAGGGGCTGACCACAGGGAACGGATGGTGGGGCAGGAAGAACTGCCGTGAGTGGCACTCCCTCAGCTTGGCCACTGGGTGGCGACCTCGAGGCACGGTCCTTTAGCTTTGTTAAGGCCTTGAGAAGCTGATGAAAGCCATACCCACCCACCCCACCCCCCATCAAAATACAGACACACATGTACAGACAGCATTTTGCATACGATGTCAGGGAGTCCACGGACCCCAGGTGGAGAACTTCTGACTTAGGGCAAGGGTGTCAACCTGAGTAAAGTCACTGATACAAACCTATTTTTATGCAACTTGTATTTCCTATGACTGTTCCCCTTTTGTTGTCCCTTAATGCTTAGAATGTTGTGAAGTTTTTTTAACGGGAGCCGAAGAAGAGGGGTCCAGCCTATACTCCAGCCAGAGAAAGAACAGCTCTGTGTGGCAGTGGTGGCAGCCGGGAGGCAAAAACAAAGAAAATGATGGGGTCATGTGTACCGCTGCCCCTCCCACCCAAAAGGTCACTTTGGGGGTTTTCCCTCTACTCAAGAGAAGGGTTGTGGGAGGTGATGGGGATGGGGGGGGTTTGTTTCCTTTTAGAAAGGAAAACCATTCCTTCACTGGCTACAGGGTCTGAAGTTCTGCAGGCAATGCCTCATTCCCATCTTCCCCCGTCTGACCCCCCAGGGGTACACCCGAGCACCGGGCCTGACCCCCAGGGGTACACCAGAGCACTGGCCCAGTCATGCATGCACGTGTGGCCAGGCCTCCCACAAACACCTGCATATTGACACACACTCTTTCATGGAAGAAGGGCAACTAACTGGGTTGGGGGACATCTCAGGGCAGAGATTTCATGTTGCAACACGGGGATCATGCACTCCCCACAGAGAATCCGATAAACTAAGAGAATGAACAGAAGGACTTAATGCACACTAGCCCCCCACCACCTCTAGTGCTCTTCCTTCCGGCCAGGGCCCACCAGAAGGCAAAGTCAGAGCTATGTCCTGTAGCCCATCCCTGAAGAGAGGAGGCCAAGGCTGAAGGGGGTCTCAGCGGTTCAGAGGGCAGAGGTGGGAAAAGTCCTGATTCACTGGAGACAGCAGCTCTGGTCTCTCGTGGGAATCAGGAAATCAAGCACAGGCTTGGCCTCGAGCCCAGCCAGGCCCCAAGAGGGCAGATGCAAAGACCAAAGAGAACTCAGAGCCCATGACCGTCTTCCAGGCCCAGTACCCCCAGCATCTCGATGGTCATCCCCCTCCAACGGTCACCCGAGCACTAGTGGTCACTTGCCCTAGATGGACGTTTCATCGCATGTGGCTAGAGGAGCCCCAGTAAGCCGAATGTGGGCTGGGCTCGGGCAAGGATCGAGCAGGAAGGGTGGAGGGAAGCCACCAAAGCCACTGCCCCTCTTGGCCAGGGCCAGGGGCAGCCGTTCATCTTCAGGAGAAGGTGAGGGAGGGTCCTGGCTGTAGCTCGTGGTCCCAGACGGTGGGGCCCCTAGGTCCAAGCCCACCTTGTCTCTAGCCAGAAGTTCCCTCTGTCGCCGTCGCTGCTGACGCCGACCGATCAGAAGGAGAGTCAGGGATGCTGCAAGAACCCCCAGGAGAAAGCCGGCCAGTCCCGCCCCCACTGTGTGGGCCTGACTTGGGGGGGCCCGCTGGCTGCCCCACACCAAGCTGTAAGCAGCTACCACACGGGCCGCCCCCCCCTCCTGACATTCGCAGGCATAAGCACCCATGGCGCCTGGGGTTACCACCACCTCTAGCCCATCCCGCCGAGGGGTAAGTGCAGTCACTCCACTGGGCTGGTGCCACACACAGGACGCCCATGCTGAACTTGGGGAACATGGCAAGACCACATGTGCCACTGTAGCCACAGGAACTTCAAACACTACTGGGTGTTCTGCAGAGAGAGAGCAAAGACATGAAAGGTGGTAATGCTACCAGCTGGGATGTAATGCAGCGAACTGTAGCATGATATCAGACACAAGAAGGAGCCATGGGGACAGAGATAAAACGGAGAGTCCCAAACACAGTAAGACCACGGGTCACTGGCTGCCATACCTTCCAATTTTTAAAGTGGGTCCCAAACGGACAGCGTTCTAGCCCCTTTCACCCACTCCACCCACATTCCCCTAAACCATACAGACCTCCAGGCTCTTTGGGACACAAAGAAGAGACATCTGCTGACTCTATGTCTTGGACCAGCCTGTAGAGAAGAGAATACTTGGTAAATCCAGTGTCAACATCACCTTCTACTTTGCTCGGCACCGAAGAACATTTAGTAATGTAATGGGATCACAGCTCCCATTTCATAAATACTCCTGAAACTATCAGTCAACATTCTCTTCATCAATAAAATTTCCCCCAATACCCCTTTTGCTCCTCATGACACTTGCCATGTCAAATTCTACACATATTTCCAGCAGACCACAGAGAATTAAATTAGCAGTAAGTCTGTTGGAAAGGTGTTTGGAGGATGCTTTAAAAAAACGCATATGAATGTTCCACGAAATGTATCTGGGTATCCACAACCACAAGATTCCTCGGGGGGGGGGGGACATAAAAACTACAGTTAACTTGTTTTCTATTAAGAAGAAAACTTCTATAAAAGTGAATCAAAATTCTGTGAGGGAGAGGACTCTTTGTTTCATAAAAGCGGCTCACCTCTATGTAGGAACTTTCTCTCTCCAACACCTATTGATGTCTATTAGCCTCAAATGGATCTGTTTCAAACAACACAATCCTGGTTCTTCCAGGATATGCATGGACTGTGCCTGACACAGGGACAGCAGGACAGACTGTTCACCCTAAAGTCCCTGTCACCACTCCCCAGAGGGAGACCTCCACCAAGCTATCTCCACTGATCTGAACACACAAAAGTCTCAACCAAAGATAGACTCTATTTGAGTGTGAATTCTTTGCACATGAATTAAGGCCCCTGAAATGAGCTCCAAGACTGGTATGAATACATTACAGTCTCCTGGATAAAACCAAGGTCACTTAGTCTGGCTGAGAGTGGGGAACATGGGAAGGCCATTTGAGCAGCTATAGCCATAGGAACTCCAGAGTCTGTTTTTCTCGCTCATATGAATTGAGGTGTGGAGGATAGAGTGCATAGAAGTACCAACATGGTGGGGCACCTGGGTGGCTCAGTCGGTTGTGCATCTGACTCTTGATATTGGCTCAGGTCATGATCTCAGACTCCTGGGATGGAGCCCCACCCACCTCGTCTCAGGCTCTGCACTTAGCAGGGAGTCTGTTTCTCTCCTTCTTCCTCTCCCTTTGCCCCTCACCCCACTCATGTGCCCATGCTCTCTCACTCTCACTCTCAAATAAATAAATCTTTAAAAAAAAAAAAAAGAAGTACCAACTTGGTAATTTCTTGTATTACCAAGAAATATACTAGCATATACACATACCCCACACCCCACACATACATATATCTTAAAAGGCTCAAGTACACAGGATACCCAAGAACAATGATATTCTTATTTTAATGGGTATTAAAACAAGAAAGCACTTGCCTTGTCTTAGACATTTAAAAGTTCTCCCAAGAGAAACTACCAGATCAACGTTCTTAATGAAAAATTGATTCCCAAAACAAATACTTTTACTTCTAAAATATTGGTAACCTTATGGTTCAGTAATATATACAAATATATTATAAATTAAATGGGCTTCAAAATAGGAAATCTCAGTCAGTTTGAAAAAAATATTTTCCAAGCAATCAATTAAAAATGTTTCATTAAAGGGAATCTCACCTAAAACTTAAAAGACTTAAGAAACACCAATCAATTTTAATCGATGGACATTATTTGGATCCTAACTTAAGCAACTATCTTGAAGTATACCCAATTGAGATAACTGGAACATTGATTGGATGTCTCATGATATTAAGTTTATGGTATAATAATGATAATATGATTTTGTCTTATTTTTAATTCCATCTGTGTTAAAGGTATATACTGCAAGATTTATGGATAAAGTGATAAGATGTTTGGGATCTGCTATAAAATAACTGGGAGTGAGCGAAGGTGTTGGTGAAGCAAGATTGGTCAGGAGTTGCCAGTTGTGAAGCTGAGCAAGAGATGATAGGAATTCATTGTATTATTCTACTTTTGAATGTTTGAAACTCCTTATAATAAAATGTTTTTTAACCAAGTCCTTATGGGGGGGCACCCGGGTGGCTCAGTCGGTTAAGCATCTGACTTCAACTCAGGTCATGATCCCAGGCTCCTGGGATAGAGCCCCGTGGAGGGCTCTACACTCAGTGGGGAGTCTGATTGTGCTTCTGTCCCTCCCTCCTCTCATGTTCTCTCTCTCAAATAATAAATAAAATCTTTTTAAAAATTTAAAAAGAAAAAAGAGAGAGGGAGAGTCCTTACCTGGTAGAGAAACATATTGAAATATTTCAGATGAACATGATGTCAGGGATTTGCTTCAATGTGATATATAATTTTAAGCTAGCCGCTGAGGGGAAAAGAGATGGTCGGATCCCCCAGTGGTCAAAAGGAAACCAATTAAGAGGTTGCCAGAGTAATCTGGTCAAGAAGCGATGATGGCTTGCACTAGGGTGAGAGCAGCAGAGAAGGGGGGAAATGGCTGTGGACTGAGGTTATGACAGATGGAGCTAGAGTCAGTACTAACTGCACGACAGCACAGGCAATTCTGGCTTGGATGGAGGTCCCTTTTTTGCAATGATGAAAACCACAGGAAGAGCATGTGAAGGAAAGAGGAAACAATGGGGCACGCTAAGACTTGCTCAGCTTGAGTTGCTTGTGAAGGGAATATCAGGTAGGCGGTGAGATAGGGAATCCCACAGTTCAACTAAAGACACATCATTGGTGGTCAGCGGCACTCAGCTGGTGTTGAAGATAATGGGAGAGTGTGTGGAAGTGTAAAGAGAAGGACTGAACGAACCCTGAGGAATACCAACATTCAGAAGTGGGATGGAAAAGGAGTCAGTAAGGGAGACAGACTGGTGGGGGAAGGAAGAAATCCAGGAGAATGCAGAGTCAGAGAAGGCAAGAGGCTCCAGTATCTCAAGTTAGCAGGGAGCAGTCAACGCTGCAAACACTTCTGAGAGCTCTTGTAAAATGAAAACTGAGAAGTGTGGGCAACCTGGAGGTCAGTCACACGGTCAGAGCAGGTCCAGCAGAGACACAAGGACATTGATGAGGCAGCACCAGATGGACAGACACACGAGTCAGTATGCACTGACAGACGGACACACAGTGATACAGACAGAATACACACACACACAGGTAGGGCAGCATTAACAGATGAGAGACATTTTTTTTTAAGTAGCTCCACATGGGGGCGCCTGGGTGGCTCAATCGGTTAAGTGTCCAACTTGATTTCGGCTCAGGTCATCGTCTCAGGGTTGTGAGCTCCACCCCGTATCAGCCCTGCACTGAGCGTGGAGCCTGCCTGGGATTCTCTCTCTCCCTCTCCCTCTACCCCTCCCCCACTCCTCGCCCCCCACTCACGCTCTCTAAAATAAAATTAAAGTAAAATAAATAAAATAAAATAAAATAAAATAAAATAAAATAAAAATAAAGTAGGCTCCACGCCCAACATGGGGCCTGAACTCATGACCCTGAGATCAAGAGTCACACGTTCTACCGACTGAGGAGCCAGGTACCCCAACAGATGAGAAACGGACACAAACATGTGGATGGGCCGGTGCCCTGAGACAGCAGGCAAGAGACCAGCGCAGCGACACTCACCCGCCATGCTCCCCAGCATGGGCCACACATGCATCCAGCCGGAAGCTCCAGGCACAGACAGGGTCTTGGGCCAGAATGCACTCTGAGCAGCTCTGGAGACGGCCACAGTTGGCTGTGCTCACTTGTGTCACCTCGGTACGGGAGCCCACCAGGAGCCAGCTCTACAGAAAGAGAGTGAGGGAAGAAAAATACGCTGGATCTCCCAGGCCTCAGGGTAACAAACTAGCTCTGGACTCAGATGTATCCCCACCAGATTCCCCCAAATCTATAACTCACTTGATACAATTTCATACTCTCAACTGGCTGTGGCCCCGGGAATAAGGCCAGATCCTCCAGGACACTGAGCTGGGCTCCAATCCGCACTGCTCGGTGGAGGTGTCCATCCTCTAGGAAGCAGACAAGTGGTAAGACATAATGACAGAACTGTACCTGTGCCTGGGGACTCTGACACCTGTATGTAGGGGACCCACTCTGTGACAGGAGCATGTGTGCACTGGATGGGCAACTCGCTGAACTATTGAACATACCTGTCCCCAGGTAGAGCACATCATACTCTTTCCCTGAAAGGCTGGTCACCCTGTGGGCCACAACTCTGAGATAGGCTGTGTCTGTAGTGACGAGCAGGGGATGGTCATCGGTTGGAAACACTGGCCTGTCCATAAGGGGGTGGTCCCGGATGAAGGTGAGCACACGATCAGGCAGGGAGAGTGATGAGCCAAACTGCTGGAGCTTCATGTTGTTGGTGATGCACTAGAGGAAACACAGGATGGGGGACAGTTTCCCAGGGGCCAGGAAGTATCCGTGATGCTTAGTTGGGCCCTTTCTCTCCTGCGGCCATGCAGGCGTGAAGTGAGGAAATTCACCCCCCTCACCTCTCCAGGCCTGGGCTGGGGTACATCGTTGTCCATGACAGGCAGTCCCCTGTTGCAGTCATGTTTCAGCTCTCTGAAGGGACCACTCAGCACTGTCCGAATGTCCTGTGGTCGGAAGGCACAGACAGCAGAGATGGCCGCCCCCTCCCTGTAAGAGTCACAGGTTGGAGCCAGATATTTGGAGGGAACTAGGGAACAGCAACTCATCCCCGTCAAATGAGAGGACCCATGAGAAATGCAAAGGGAGCCATGCAGCCTGCTCCAGGGAGAGCCCACCCCCTCTGGAGCAGACAGCACTGAGGCTGCACCCGTCCCCCATGTATCTCCCACCCTGTAACTCTCCCCCACAACAGACCCCCCTCACCACTGGGAGGAAAAGATGCCGTAAAAGATGGGGGTCTCCGATCCATGCCCAGGTCGGAGAATAGCCACGTCCTGCAGGACGCTGGAGGCCCGGCCATGCTCAGGCCCTGGACATAGCAGGTCAGCCTTCAGAAATGTTGTCCATCTGTGCTGGAGGGTCTTCCGGCCCCCAAGGTCCCCCTGGGGTGACAAGCACATGGGAAGTTCTCTTTAGAACAACAACATTGTGGGAGGCATGAGGACACCAATATAGGTTTCCCCGTCTTCAGGGCAGACACAGACAGATGGGAAGACAGATGCACAGAAATGCAAGGATGGAGATACAGAATACTGCAGGGGATAAGGAGATCTGGGGCTGGATGGGGTCACAGTAACAATGACGGTGACTGAGTTCATTGCGCACTTATGAAATACCGCCCTACATGCTTTCCATAAGTCACCTCATTAAGTCCTCAAAACAACCCTTACAGCTAGAGATCATTAATATCCTCATCTCACAGAGGAGGTTAAAAGATGCTAAAGAACCTGCCCAGAGGCAGGAACTGGTGGAGCCAGGACTTGAACCTAGGACTAGCTCTCAACAGTCCCTGCCTTTGACCTCTCCACTAGTCCACCTCCTGGGGACAATGTGTCATAAGGGTAATTATGGGGGTGAAAGGCCAGAGCCCTTTCCCCACACTCCCCAAGCTCCCAGAAAAGAAGTCAAGGCAGAGGGAAAAAGGAGACAGAGGAGAGATGCAAAGACAGAGGCCCAGAGAGGCAAAGACAGGACAGGCAGAGCAGAAGAGGACAGGCAGACAGAAGGGACAGTGGTCTCACCGCACACACACGGGCCACCCGTGGGACCTTAATGCGCTCATATGAGTCAAATGCTCGGGAAGTCTCCGTAAAGAAGAAGTAGATCTCATCATCTCCGTCTTCATCCCCCCACTCGGCTGGGCTCAAGGCCACGGCTGCAGCAAAGGCTGGGGCTGGGGAGACCAGTGGCCTCAGATACCACAGACGCAGCCTGGGGCCACCCGGCCTCAGCCAGCTCTGTCCCCCAGAGCACCCTTCCCCCTCTCCCCACCGTTAAGCCAGGACGGCAAGGTCTCTGTCCGAATCCAGTCCTCGGCGCGACCCACAGCCCGGGAGATTATCGGCTCCGTCCCCAAGTAGTTTCTCACAGTGGCGACATAGAGGACCCCCCCTGCAGGGCGACAGGGAGGAGACAGGCTGTCAGAGACGACTGAGGGGAGCAAAGGGGGTTGTAGGCAGAGCAGGGGATGACGCGGGGGCAGGAACCCACAGGAGCTGAGTGCCCACTGCATGGCAGGCACCGCCAAGCACCTGACAGGGAGCATCTCACTTACAATCAACGTAGACACAAAGGGCTCCAGGGTAGAACAGGCTTCCCACGTTAAGGGAGAACTGCCGGCATGCTAACGTGCAGGAAGGAAGAATAAGGGCTGCCCTTGTGAAAATTAGGCTTTTTTTGTCTGTTGGCTTGTTTCTTGTCACTGTTGTTTTAGGGCCACCTCTATCCCCTACTGTACTGATTACACCGTGACTCTCCAGGAAGGGGGTTCACTTCTCAGCATACCCCAGTCTTACTTCTGCTCTCCCACTCCGGTCCATGTCTGAGGGAACTGGTGCTCTTTCTGACTGAGGGGTGGACACTGCTCTGGAACAAGTCACAGCTTTAGGGTATACCATCATCAATTGGGGAATTGATCAAAACACAGATTCCTGGGCCCACGGCCCAGCAACTCTCACCCAGTAGAGTTAGGGGATGGCCCAAGAACTAAGTCTCAAACAAGCAGTCAGAGTGACCCTCATGTGGGTGATTCAGGACCTCACTTGGAGGAACACCAGCCTGGGGGATTAATGAATGCTGCATAGGCAGCTTGAGGAAGCAATGAGGAGGCAGAGCCTCCCTCCTGGTACAGCACGGGGGCAGAGGTGCTCTAGGGATGGTGGGGACTGGAGAAGAGAGAAGTCCCAGACACCCGGCAGGAAGGGGAGGTACGGCTCTGTGGGAGGAATCTGACAACCACAGCCACCCCATAACACAGACAAGGGCTCAGACACACCTCGGAGAAAATTACTCAGGGGTAACAGAAGGTCGTGAGCCCCCCGGAGGAATTCTGAGTATCCCAGGAACTCTGGAGAGAACAGAGTGGCATTCCTTCACCACCTACTATGTCCGAGCTACTGTGCCACGTGCTAAGCGCATCACTGCCTCCAAGAGCCCCCATTCGAGTCTGGAAGACAAACGTGTGCTCAGATACCAGGAAACATGGACTAGCAGATGTGTGGGGGAGCACAGAGGAGAACCCACCCACATACAACCAGGGGGAACAGCATCCAAGAGGTGACAACTGAGCCAGGTCAGAGAAAGGAGCAATTTGCCAGGGGGCGGGCTTCAGAGAGGAAGACGAGCAGGTGGAGAAGAGAGGAGCCGTGTTCAGGGACATGGGGCACTCCCTGTGGCCACAGCTCTGGCACAGGGGACTGCTGGGCTAGTGAGCAGAGACGGAGCTGGAGATGAAAAGGTGGGCACCCAACTGTGAAGGGTCTGCTCTGCCGTGCCACGGAGTGTGGACTTTATCCTACAGGTAAGATCTGCAGATCTTCTTGAGGAAGACAGTGACATGATCAGTTTGGGGTTTTAAGAAGATAATGCTAGTTATAAGGCCATTCACACAATCCAGGCAAGAGTGGAGGTCGGAACTTAGGTAGCAGCAGAGGGAATAAAAGGGCTGGTGGAAAAAGAAAAGAAAAGAAAAGAAAAGAAAAGGAAGGGAGGGAGGGAGGGAGGGAGGGAGGAAAAATAAAAGGACTGGATTGGGGGATATTTCTGAGGCAGAAACAAAAACAAGATGTGAAAATTAACTGAATATGAGATGTGAAAGAATGGAATAAAATAATGTCTTTAAGGTCTCTAGCTTGTAAGATGGGTGACAGCAGAGGGTGAGACTGTGAGCAAAGCCAGGAAATGATTAGCAGAAGGCCCATAAAGGAGGTAGCTGGGACGTCAGATGTGGAATGTGCTAAGGTTGAAGTCCCTTCAGGACGTCTGGTTGGAGACAATGGAAGGCAATCAGACAGAAGGGCCCAGGCAACTGGGCCAGTCAGGCAACTTGGGAGTCAGGCTTAAGCCACGCCATGAATGTGATAGCCAGGGAGAAAGAGGAAGTGAGAAAAAGGTCCCTGGGAATACCACCATTTAAGGGGAGAGGCTACTGAAGACTACTAGAAAAATCAAGTCAGAGAGGCTAGAGAAGCAAGAGAGACTGGTGTGCTGGGAGGCGGTGCAGGGGAGGCCCAGCAGGAGCCACGGGGACTCAGGCACCTTGAAGGAAGCAGGAGAGTAGAGCCACTTTGGGGGAAGCACGATCATCCTGGGGTCACAGATGCTTGAGCAAAGTTGCTTGTCTCAGGTACTGGAAAAATAACCACTATTTTAAAAAATACTTCATACAAAGCAAAAAAGGGTCAGAAAGCCTCTGAGGGCAGCAGCAGAGGGTTAGAAATGCTCTTGTGGGGTGGGGTGGGGAGGGGAGACTATTCTACCCCTGGAGACTGTGAAAAGAATCCAAGTGTTCTGGAGCTCGGAAGGCCTGGCTTTGGACCCTAAATACTTATAAGTAGTATGATCTGGGCAAATTAGCTTCAGGTACCTCAAACATAGAATGGAGATAATACCACCCTCCACTCGGAGCAGTGCTGAGGGTTAAATGCGATACAAACACAGAACCCACGTAGGGCCTGGCGCATGGCTGCCATTCAATGCATGTGAGTTGAGGCTCCTTATGAAACCTCAGGGACCACAGGCTTGAGTTGTTGCCAGAAGGTAGGGGGAGGGTGGGCTATAAAATGTCACCCCGTTCCCTCCCAGAGTACTTCAGGAAGGAGAAAACCAGGTTAAGGGCAGGGCATAGTCTGATAGCACATGGAGCAGCAAATGAGCCAACCCTCTGTACTTCCAAGGCAGGGGGAAAAGTTGATACAGAAGCCAGAGTTACAATGAAAAATCTCCCTACGAGCATTATACACAAAACACTCTAAAGCCAAAACTCGGCAGAAGCTGTGTCAATGGACACCCTGAGAATGGAGAGAGATCTGTGGAGGAGACAGTTACGAATATTTGAGAGCATGACTTGGTGGCGGGAGGGGGAAGCAACAAATAAATATTTTGTAAGGACCCAGCAGTGGATGGAGGTAAAAGGTTCCAAAAGTTTCTAAGGGATCAATGGGGGCAGACAGCAACTCCGGAGCCTAGAATTGCTGAAGAGTACACTCACTCGGAGTGAAAGAGCAGGTCACTGACACTAAGGGACAGCGGAAGGGGTCAGACACTTTGGGGGGAAGTAGCAGGGTTCCAGGTATTCCAGGAGTACCAAGGGGCTTGCAATACACACACACGCGCGCACACGCACGCACCCCAAGAAGGAACAGCAGCATCACAGCCACGAGGACAGGAGGACACAGGATCAGCACATGTCCTAGATTCTCCAGGACAGCATCAATTTAAAATATTATGTTGCATTGCTCACATAATGAAATACCCCTGTGTGTGCAATCGTCGGCAAGTCAGTACTGAATGAATCAATTCAGTAAACATTAAAACACACATTTGCTATTGGCAAAAGATGACGTGCAAAAGAGAATGATGCCCACAGTGCTGAATTCAGTGAGCAAACTGGTTAGAAAAAACACACCAGGTATAGTACAACCCTATTTAAAAAAAAATATGTATATGTCTGCAGACATAGGAAAGATTGGAAGGAGCTACAACTCTACAGTGTTAATGACACATTTCTGATTAATGGAATTACAATGATTTTCATTTTCTCCTTTCTACTTTTTTGTACTCACTGAATGTTTGTTGTAGTTACCATCTTTTAAAAGCTTTTATAACCCCCCCCAATTAAGGTATTTTTCATTTTGGAAATATCGAGGAAAAAAAAAAAAGACTGAAATCCACAAAAGATGAAGAATCACAACCAAAGAAAAATCACAATTCTGTGTGGAAATAGATCTCTCGTCGCCCAAGTGTAAAGCCTGTGACATAGTCTTCCCAGACGTGTCAGCAACCCAATGGTGACAGCCTTGCATACTCCACGGTAGTATTTCACTCCACCCCGGGGTTCCAATTTTTCACTCTGGTATCAAAACGGTCACTTCTAAAGAAGATAGGAATAATCATTCATTAGCTTTAAAAAAAAAAAAAAAAAAGGATTTTAAACATGCCCTGGCCTTCCTTCCTCCATTCCCTTTTCTTCACAGTCAGAGCTTTGCAGGATAGATAGCTTCTAGCCTAATATTCTCCATTTCCTTATTTAAAGATTAGGCCAGCTAGATACTTTTTTTTATATATAACAGCCTATGATGAGGACATAATTAGATAGCTGGAGATGCAGTGTTTATTCTACCATCTCCTCTGTTGATCACTTATGATTTCCAACTGTCTTGTTTCAGTGTGTGAATGCTAGTCTTGGGGCAAACATTCCTGAATTTAAGAGGTAGGTTTGACCCCAAAATGCCAGCAGCACCCAGTACATCTGGGACATTTGCAATGCCTCTTGTCAGATGCAGTAATTGCAAGATGCAATGAGATCAAACAGAGAAGATAAAATACAGGATAGATTCCCTAAGAGAAAGAACAAATACTCCCTCCTTCTGCTCTTCTCAATAAAAGCCCTATTTGTTATAGGATGTTGGTAGGGAGAACCGAAGATGACTGACTGCTGTCTCCAACTGGGTTACTTGGGAGAGTAACAGCACTGTGCACTCAGAGGAGGGGACACTGGTGGTGGAGCAGGGTTGGGGGAGGTGAGTGAGGATGATGAGCTTGGTTTGGGACATGCTGATATTGAGATTTCTGTGGGATATCTATGTGGAGATATCTGGAAGGCAGCTGGATATGTGGTCTGTAGCCCCAGATAATGTCTGGGAGGCATCAGAATGCAGTAGAAACAAATCTGTGAGGCTGGTTGAGACCACAACCACATAGAATGAGAAGAGAACAGGACCTTGAGAGGGGGTCCAAGGAACCTCAACCTTGAAAGGATGAGTGGGAGACAAAGACCCTCCAAAGGAGACAGAAGGAATTGCCAGTTTTCTTAGGCTAATGTGAACATTATTGTCAAAATATCTGCATTTTTCCAAATTGGAACAGTGCAAAAAGAGACACTGAGAAAATTCTGTTAATTTTATCTAAGTGTAGTAAAAATAAATTTCATATTTTAAGACAAGATTTCTGAGGCTTTTTCCTAAATAAATGCAAGTACCAATAAACACATGGAAAGTTTTTCAACCTCACTAATGGAGATGCAAGCAAAAAAAAAAAAAAAATCTTTACACCCTTTGGCCCAGCAATTCTACTTTCTGGATTGACTCATATGCGATTAATTAGATTCATGTAAGGGATTTACATAAACATTTATGCGAAAGAATTTCTTCTGCATTATTTATAAAAGCAATAATTTATTTTACATTTTGAATGTATAATTATATGGGAATAGACTGTGCTAATTCAAGTGATGGAAGAGTATGCAATCACTAAAAATCATGTTTTGAATAATTAATTCTATGAGAAAATGTTCAGTATACAATATTAAGTGAAATATGTATGATAATTCCAATGTATTACAAATATGCACACAAATACAGTAGAAGAAAATAGTCAAAAATAGTAATAGTGGCTACCTGGTGATGACTGAATTACAATTAGCTTTTCACTTCCTTCATTATATGTTTCTATATTTTCTCAATTACCCACAATGCACACTGTAATTTTTATAATTTAAAATAAGAAATGCTCCTGCTATTACATGCTAATAATATTTTCATTACTAAAAGCTCTTCTTTTTATTTCAAAATAGCTCTATAATCCTCAAGGACATTTTTACAGATCCTAACTAGGAATTTAAGTTCTAGTTCTTACATAATGTTGTCACTATTTTCTATACTGCTATTTTCTTTCTTTTTTTTTTTTTAAAGATTTTATTTATTTATTTGACAGAGAGAGAGACAGCGAGAGAGGGAGGGAACACAAGCAGGGGGAGTGGGAGAGGGAGAAGCAGGCTTCCCGTGGAGCAGGAAGCCTGATGCGGGGCTCAATCCCAGGACCCTGGGATCATGACCTAAGCCGAAGGCAGACGCTTAACTACTGAGCCACCCAGGCGCCCCAATTTTCTATGCTGCTATTTTCAAAACAAAGGGGCAGCAAGGTATAATAGATCAACATTGAAAGCTCCAACTGAATACTGGCACATATGTCAAGTTTAAAGAAATTTAAGTTATAGCCCTATAAAGTATGAACTTCAGAGGAAAATGTATAATATTGGTATTGACTACAATTTGGATCGAAGACAGAAAGAGACATGGAGAAGCCAGCCATTCTAAATAGTTAGAAAGTGACTTCTGATCATTTCCATCAATTATCAGATGAAAGGCAACTTGAATCTCATTATCTGGAAAAAAAAGAAACTTGAAATCCTTTTGAAAAATGTCTTTCCTTTTTGAAAATGTTCTTTGTCATACAATGATCTTATTTATGAAATTTGTGTTCTTAAACCACACGAATTCACAGCAAGTGAATTCACTTGCTGACTGGAACACAGAGAGATTACATGCAGAGGGTTGAGTATAAATATTATTACTTGAAACGAAGAAAGTCAAAGTAATCAATTAACCTTAAATTGTTATAATTAAGAAGTCATTTTGTTGATAAAAAATTATGTAGAATCAAGAAACAGCTGCTAAAACTGATAAATCTTTCTTAATGACCCAATGACTGGTTCAGAGTTTTGCCACAGATGTTTGATAAAAAGCCAAGAAAACTATAGACTTAACTGTTTTATGCAAACATGTATGACTATAAACAAGGTTTCATCAATTTCAATTGCAGATGAATGATAAAAATGACAAATCTTGTATTTACTAGATTTCTAGTTTATGGTTGTTTTTTTTTTAAGATTTTATTTACTTATTTGACAGAGAGAGAGACAGCGAGAGAGGGAACACAAGCAAGGGGAGTGGGAGAGGGAGACGCAGGCTCCCGGCTGAGCAGGGAGCCCCATGTGGGGCTCGATCCCAGGACCCTGGGATCATAATCTGAGCCGAAGGCAGACACTCAACGACTGAGCCACCCAGGTACCCCATGTTCATCTTCAAAAACTCTGTTATTTTATTACTTTTCAGAAAAGGGAAGTCATTAACTGTATGACTAAGACTGATTTAATTTGTATAGCTAGCTTTTAAGACTTTTCCTATAAAGCCATGAGTAAGAAAAAAAATTTCACTGTTAGATCTTGTGTCCCAAATTTTGTTTTTCATAAAATGTAGTCCAAAAGAATGGGTAAAAATTAATTTTACAATAATGAACAGCAAAAGTCAGTAAAGAAAGAAAAAGCAGTATGATGAATGCTGCTGAGTCTACTGATTAGCTAATTGGGAAAAACAAATTTACATCTCCATCTCATGCCATTCATCAAAGTAAGTTCCAAACAGATCAAAGAGTTAAATGTTTGGGGGGAAAACTTGTAAGAAGAAAAATTTTTATCTGCTCTCTAACTGAAGAAGGATTTAGCTTAAAGACATACATAACCACAAAGGAAAAGATATAGACTGGAACACATATCCCACCTGGTAACTGGCCCAAGAATATGAGCAGAGGATTTACCAAAGAAGAAACAAAAATAAGTACGAAAATATGAAAAATGTTTAACTACCTAATATTCAAAGAAATACAAATTAAAACAAGGTGCTATTTTTTAGCCTCAAACTAGCAAAGATTTTTCAAAATGACAACAATACTATTCTAGTGAAATTTATGTGAGAAAAAAGGAAAACACTTTCATTCCTGCTGATTTAGGGTGTAAACTGGTACCACTCTTTCTAAAAACTCAATTAGCAACAAATAATGAGCCATAAAATGTTCACACCCTTTGATATAGTAATCCATTTCCAGGAATCTTGAGACAATCTAAAATGAGGATAAAAACGTACACACAAAAGTGTTCATTACAGTGTTACGGGACTAGCAAAAACTTTCAGGTAAATTAAATAAACCTGGAAATCAAATAAACTTATATAAATAACTTGAGACTGCTTAATTAAATTATGGTATGCTCACAGGATGGGTAGCATCATATTATTAAAAATTTTCTTCACAGGGCGCCTGGGTGGCTCAGTTGGTTGGGTGACTGCCTTCGGCTCAGGTCATGATCCCAGGGTCCTGGGATCGAGTCCCGCATTGGGCTCCCTGCTCTGCGGGGAGCCTGCGTCTCCCTCTCCCACTCCCCCTGCTTGTGTTCCCTCTCTCGCTGTGTCTCTCTCTGTCAAATAAATAAATAAAATCTTTTAAAAAAAAATTTTCTTCACAAAAAAATTTTAAATTGGTGGTGCCTGGGTGGCTCAGTCAGTTAAGCATCTGCCTTCGGCTCAGGTCATGATCCCGCAGTCCTGGGATCGAGCCCCATATCGGGCTCCCTGTTCAGCGAGGGGAGTGTGCTTCTCTCTCTCTCTCTCCCTCTATCCCTCCCTCTGCTCCTGCTCTCTCTCTCTCTCAAATAAAATCTTTTTTAAAATTTTTAAATTGTATAGAAATGCCTATGATAAAAAGTTACATGACAAAATTCAAAATTAATTCCATGTGGCATGACATTTAAAAGTTTTACAATATACACACCCTCATAAAATTTCTATTAACCTGCTCATTTTATACTATTGTGAGAAAATGGCTGGACTCTCTGAATTTGAAGGATGGACCTAAAAGACAGGCTCCGTGCCACACAAATAATTCACTTTGTGGCTGCTGAAGGATTACGCAGTCATTCTCCAGAAAAGATTTGGGCATCAACTGTGATTGAACCATTGCACACTTGAACTATATACAGCTTGGTCAAAGGAAGTAAGAGCAGGAATTTATTTAACAGTCATTACTGATTCCTCTGAGCAACAAAGGACCAGCCAGCAAAATTTATATGTATGAGTACAGATGCAAGTGCCCACACACATTTACTTAAAAAGCTAGAAAGAAATATCCCACAATATTGGCAGTGGTTTTCTGATATTCTAGAACTGTGCAAAGATGGTAGACACTAGACACTCAAATTCCTTCCTCCAGTCAAACTAGTCACGTGGTCCAAGGGCTCAAGAGCTACGTGTAAGTAGTGGCTATCATTTTAGACAGCAGAGACAGAACATTTCTATTGTCCCACAAAGTACCTTTGGACAGCACTATTCTACAAGATTTCTGATGTTCTTCTCCATACTTTTTTCAAATGTGTTACAATATGCTCTGTAGTAGATTCCTCTTATAAACAGGGGCGGGGTGGGAGGGAACACCATGAGAAAAGAAAATGAGGTTAACAGAGCAAACACTCACGCTAGAGGTGCAGAGGACGCATACTCTAGAGAAAACCCCGGGGAAGAATCTGGGGAAAAGCAGGAGGACACAGGCACTGTGGGAAGAACAGGAAGGTCTAGAAAGAGACATGGGAATAATAGGCATTGCAAGGAGAGGAAAAAAAGGACACAGAAATTCCAACAGCAGGGGTGGGGAAGGAGGCAATTATAGCAAGGAGCCACAGGTTCTGGGCTCTCCCCACTCACCAGCCATTACAGCTGCTGACCGCTGAGCTGGCTCAAAAGGACATTTCCCCCGGCCATTCTCAAGTCTTTCAACCTGCTGGAAACTGGACACATCCTACAGACCAGAAGGGGGCAATTGGTTTAGGGTCATGAAGAGGCTCCTGGTGAGAATTACAAAGATGGTCAGATGAAGGAAATGCCCAATTTCCATTCATCTCCCATTCATCCGCTACCATCCCCATAACTCCCAGTCTGCTGTTCCTGATTCCCCCACCTATTCCAGCATTTCCCATCTCTGCCATCCCCCTTTTCATCAGTTTATTCCTCTTTCCTCCATTCCCCTAGTACCAACACCCACATGCCCTGCTGAAGGAAACCCGCAGATGGCCCTAGAAGACACTAAGAGGCCGAGAGGCAGATCTTTCCTCCGAAATGCTAGGGTTTGCAACTGGCTGGGGACTATATGACAGGACAAGGAGGATGAAGGGAAGACAGGAGGCGTCCTGAGGAAGGGTAAAAAAGAGTGCAGGCTGATATAAGATCATCTGAAGCTCAGGGGCTTAGAAAGAGGGGCCGTCCTCCCCCTACTCTTACTCCAAGAATGAAGGACAGGACCAGAGTCAAGGATACTACATAGAAAGGGGGTAGAGAATCTGCAAAGTTAGCAAAGATCTGAAACTCAGGTCAGAATTTGAGGATTTGGCAAGTAACTGCCTTCTTCATTCAGGGACCACAGCAGGACTGACCTGGACAGGAGGCGAGAGATGTAGGAGTCCACCAGGGCCAGCCAGAAGTTACCTTACCTGAGCATCCAGCACTAAGACAGCCTTCAAAATAACATCTAAAAATGGAAACCAAAGATGACTTCAACCGGAGACTGGCAGGGAAATTAACTGTGGCTGGTTAGGAATCAAAGTTATGGCATGAAGAGCCAGACACAATACCTCTAGTTCACTAGGGGGGGCATATGGTGTTCCTGGAGCCTAATTACACTGATGGTGGTTGCAGTAGCCACATAGATATATATCCCCTGAGTATAGGTATACTATGGGTCCATTCTGACCGCTCATCTATTAACTATAGTCAGGAAATAAGGTTTTGTTTTACCAAGAGAGCCTTGAACAAGGCCTGTTAAGATGTGATCTGAGGTCCCCAAAAAGGGAACACTGGGTTAAGAGAGTCTTCTGGAATGAGGGACCCTACAGGGGCACAAGCATCTCACCTGTGTGGAAGTGGGAGCCGCCTAGCCTGAGAAAAGAGATGGATGACAGTTCAGTGAGAGATGACCAAGATGTCTGGGAACTTTGAACAAAGGTTAATACATGTTGTGGTGGCTCTTCCTACCTCTCACCTGAACTACAGCAGTAACCTCCTCCTCTCCACACTGCCTAGCCTTGCCCCCAATTTGCTCTGCAGATTAATATTCCTACAATATCAGTCACTGCCTTGATAAATTTTTGAGCAAGAGAGTAACAAAATGGCTCACGACTGCCTAGAATACAAACCTGTTAGCCCAAATTACTTCCTTTCTAATACTGCTCAAAATGAACACTTTCTTCCAACCAGACCTGGATGCTTGTTATTCCCAGAAAACAAATCATGCTTTCCCATCCCTGTGCCTAAGACTACTCCCTCAACGTTTCACCAAGGACTCCTTTTCTCAGTGTTCAACCTCCTAATCTTTATGGGGCATCTGATATTTTTGATTCACTCCCTCCTTCAAATATTCTGTCTTGATTCTCTTGGAAGTCTACCATCCTCCCCCTACCTAATTATTGCTTCTCTATCTCCTTTGGTTGCTTCTATTTTCCTTCCTAGCCCCTAACTGTGTAAGGATCTATCCTTAGTCCTTGTCATATATACTTCAATGATCTCACTCATTCTTACATTTCCAGTTAGACTTCCTATGCAAATTATTCCCCAAATTCTCTGAAAGTCTGATGCCTTCCAATCTCTGGTCTGTGTTTGGACTTGGCTGCTGGACTTCCTCACAGAGATGGCCTATCAGCCCCTTAAAACTCAGTATGCAAAACGAGTCTTCATCCAGTTTCCCCAAATGGCATCACTGTATTATGTAGGTTTATAATTTTTGAGCAAGTGAGGCTCCTATTAACTAGATAGGTTATGATTACTGTTTTGTCAAAATGACATTTAATTAGGGTCTGAAGGGGGTAAGACTAGTCCACTACAGTCTCTGTCTGAATGTTGAGATTCCTCATTGTATCATCAGTTGTGGTGAAGGCAAGTCCCTCCAGCTGAAAGACAGAGAGCTAGGCAGGAAGGCTCTCACTGAGCTGTAGGGTTGGAATCCATCCTTTGGCTTTGGCCAAGAAGAGTACAAGATAGACAAAGGACCTTCCCCAGGTGGTTAGGGGGGAAAAAAAGAAAGATGGTCCCTGTCACATGAAACAGGACAAATGTCACAAGACACTGAAACCAGATATGGTCTTCTGTGCTGCAGGCTGGACTAGAAGATCAGGGTTGTGGGGCAGAACCAGATACAGCTGGATTTAAATCTTGGCTCTACCTCCGCCAGCTACATAATATTGGACATGGTACCTAACTTTCTGGAACTTCCATTCCCTTGCTTGTAAAATGGATATAAATAATACCTAAATATCACAGTGGGGTGCTAAGAACTAAACTCAATCTCGAATGTAAAGTACCTAGTACCCACGCCTGGGACAGAGTACATCTTCAACTGAATGGAAAGTCTTGTCATTGCTATTGTTAAGTCTAGCATTTTTCTCTGTTAACTGCTAGGACTCCCTCAACAAAGCAAACTAAAATATTTTCCTCCAACGTCCAATGAGCTGAATGGCAGCACTCCACATTGTCAGAGCTGGTGGGTCCAGTGCTTGAATTGCCTTTTGTAGGAACCTTTGTTTCTCTGAGCAATCAACTCTGAGTGAGTTGCTGTGTCTGGATCAGCTAGTCAAAGCTCTCACGTAATAGTTATACATGGTCTCCAAGTCATCAGTCTGGGACATGAGAGGTTCGGCACTAAGGATAAGGCAAGAATTTGCTTAAACAGACAGGAGTTGCTAGGTAGCAGGATCAAACAGTAAAGGCTTGAGAGCACTGAAGAAGTCTAGAGGGCAGTCTTAGTATATGGCCTGAAGAGTTAACACAGCTGATTTTGGGGGCAGGGGGGTGTGCCCTATATTCTCCTACAAACAAGCCTTGACCAAAGGATGGTTCTTCATTTCGTACACCTGCTAGATAGGAGAGTTCAAAGAAGGAGCTAAAAGTCATGGGAATAAAAAGGCAGACCCCTCGCTTCACTCTGGTTGCTGATTTTTCTCAGGAATGGATAGGAGTCCAATCCTGACAGGATGTACAGAACATTTTGTGTCTGTAGAATATAACAACCATTAGGGTCCCCTCACAGAGCCAAGGAAGAATAGAAGGCTCTAGGAGACTAACTTGAAGTGATCATGTTGTCTATAAGCCATGGCACCGGTATTCATACCCATGGGTTCCCCAAGTGTGTGCAGACTGGAAGAAGACCTATATGGCAATGGTAGTTCTACCACTACTTTCCGAGCTTTGTGAGAACTGTAAGGAAACCAAACTTTCAACATCACCTGATGGCTTATAGAGATTTTCAATACCACCCTGAAACCTTCCCAAGAAAAGGAAGCTATCCACACCTTGATGGAAAGTCTTTCATCCACATTATGAAAAAGACTCAACAAAAAAACAACCAATCTCAGGGACAGCCCAGAGGGACTGACTAGGACAACAAAGCATATACAATTATAGCATTCAAAGCCAGAGATATGAGCATCATCTTCAACAAGGAGGGGTTTGGACATACACACTGATGAGATCTGGGTGGCAAGCAGTACTCCAGTTTGCAGAAGGTGCAAGTCAAAATCTGTGGTTAAGAATCAGGGCCAGGAAAGGGAGTCATTGCACTCCTCCTATTGCTCCTTGGAGCAGAAAAGGAAGCCACTGAATACAAAGAACATGGGAGGCTTCTGACTCATCCTAGATTCTTGTCACAAGTGTGTGCTGGCAGAGGACCAGTGACTGACTATTGGATAACTGATGGGAAAAGCTGAGAGTTCAAAAACATTAAGACCTTCCTGAGATGCCACCAGTCCCATTAACTCCAGAAGCCATGACTGGCCTAGAGATGATCAGGAGTATACACATCCCAAGCCTGCCTGAGTGTGAGGGTGGAGATGCCCAGGGCTCCAGCAGCAGTGAACAAGACCTGGAAGAAAAGGTGACTGACAGAGTGCCCACGTTGAAGGCAAGATCCAAGTACTATATTAGTGGGCAGTGACCTCAGAAGCCGTGAGAGCAGAGGGTCACAGCTCACACAGAATGAAGTTGGCGGTAGACGTGGAAGAAGGGGGAGAGAGACAGTCACATGCTGTGGGAGGAAGAAGCAGGCATGGATTGTGCTGATTAAGAAATGGACCTAGGCTGCCTAGACAAAGCATACACCGAGCAAAGGAAACAGGAATTACTGGCCTCTAAAGTCTCTCCTGGATATATCCTCTCCCAGGTCTAGCTAGCGTCTCTAACTCCCTTCACCGTCCCTCTTCTCTCTTTACACTCTGTATACCTCACCTTCCACAGACAACCTCCCTCCCCCTCCCTTTCCTACCCCCCCTTCTGTGGCAGACAAAGGCTCCACCCTGTGAGGACATCCCTCACCCCCAATGTGTATCATGCACAAGTGTGGCCTTAAGCATGCCCCCCATCATGGTCACTCACAGAAGACCTTTCCCATCCTCCCACCCATCACTCACAATAACCCCGCACTTCGGATCAAAAGCGAAGGTGCCACAAGTGAGGAGGTGAGAGGCATTGGCAATGGCGAGAATCTGGACAAAATTGTGACATTCGTCCTGGGGGTCAGAGATGGTTAGAGAGAATCAGAAGCAGCAGGTACAAGGAAAGGTAGGGTAGTGTCAGGACAGTTAGACGCAGCTCTGGGATCAGAGATGATAGGTAATGACATGGTGTTAAGAGTCCCTGCCTGGGCCCACTGGGATGGGAGCACTGCAGGGGACAGACACAGAGTCAGGGCTGGAACTAGGTCTCAACTGACACTCAGGATAGGGACAAGATTCACACCTACCTCCTTCTTGCCTTTCTTCCTACAGTTCTGTCTGTGGGCCTCAGGTACCATCCAGTCAATCTGAGAAAGGAGGAATAATTGTTTCTCCCAGATCATCCCCAAATTCCTCCCAAGTCAGGGTAGTTAAAACAGTTCCATGACCTTCATCAATTTGAGAACTGCAGAGCCCCCCACCCCCACCCCAACAAGCACCAATCAGAGCATTGTTTTTCAAACTGGATGTCTCCACCCATTAATGAGTAATGAAATCAATTGCTTTTATTTTTAATGAAATAGGATATATCAAAATGTATCACACATAGGAGAGTAGATACTGTTTCAAGAAAGGGTTCTTCCAATATACACTTCCTGTCCTAGGTCAAAATGTATCAAATATTTCTTACTAAGGGGTGGTCAAAAAAGTTTAAAAGCTACTGCCCCAAAGAAATGTGATTCTAATGATTCCTCTGCCCACTGTGACCTGAAACCTGGTCACTGTGGCCTCCTCCCTATCATGAACCTCCCTCATAGCCTCCCCAGTCACCATGACCACCACCCCATCACCCTTAGCAAAGATAATGAATATTCTTTCTATGTTTGTTTTCACTAACACTCCCCCTCCCACCCCCACCCTGTTACATATTTGGTTATTATGAACACCCCCCACACACCAATCCCATAAAACTATGTATCTAATCACATGCTCTGGAGTCCTCCCCACTTCCATCTCTCACCCTGCGGGGTCTCTCCCCTGAGAAGGGCAGGGATAAAGCGAAGATGGTGTCCCGGGCACCAACATAAAGTGTATGGGAAGCAGGATCCACAAGGAGGACAGAGTAATTGTATGTCTGCGGGGCAGTGAACCGCGTGAGATAGGAGTCAGCCTCTGGCAGGAAGAGAGGGTGAGAGGAGAGAGTGATATCAGCCATTGCTTCATAAGGGTTGGGTCCACAAGGGCAAAGCCCAAGGGCTCAATTTCTGTTTTCTTCCAAGTACTATTTATTTAGCAGCCATGAGGGTGAAAAACAGAGCTTTGACAGGCCAACCATCTAACCTCCCCAAAGAGAGAGAACTGATGAGGCCAGAATATTTAGCACACAATGCAGTCAAGTATGCTTCTTCTATAAAAATAGAACATTTTATTAAAATAACAGCATAAATATTAAATCTGTAATTTTTATTCATAGCAATATGATACATAATTTGAAAATACCTATAGAAGGTACAAGTAGTTTCCTCTCTAAATTTCTTTTTTTTTTTAATCACTACTTATTAGTAACTTCTTCTTACTTAGAAGGGGAACAATTCACTCTCTTCACCAACACTTTAGGAGACTATCCCCTGTCTCTCCCACCGCTCTTGTCCTCCCCAACCCCACCCCATTTCCACCCAAAGAGTTGGCAAGAGTATGTGCTTTGGAAACGGATCCGCCCAAGTTTAAATGTGGCTCTTTCACTTACCAGCTCTATGATCTTGAGTAAGTTACTTGCCCTGAGCATCACTTTCCTCATCTGTAAACACCAACAACCAGGCTTGTTGACAGAATTAAATGAGATAACATATGTGGAAGCAACTGACATGTACTACATGTTTCAAAATGGCTCCTTTCTTTCTTTCTTAGGCATGTGCTCCATATGGGCCAAATCTAAACTTCATATCATCATTCAAAACTCTATTTAAAGATTATGACAGGGCGCCTGGGTGGCTCAGTTGGTTAAGCAATTGCCTTCGCCTCAGGTCATGATCCCAGAGTCCTGGGATCAAGTCCCACATCGGGCTCTCAGCTCATCGGGGAGCCTGCTTCTCCCTCTGACCCTCTCCCCTTTCATGCTGTTTCTCTCTCTCTCTCTCTCTCTTTCTAATAAATAAAATCTTTAAAAAAAATAAATATTATGACAAATAAGTTAGCATGAATTTACGTTCTTAGCTCACTCTGGGGCCCCTATCCCTGCACCAACACAGCTCTGGTCTACCTGCTTCATCTGCTCAGCCACCCTCAAGACAGGCAGAATGGCTCCAAGCCATTCATTCCCAGTTGTGCTGATGTATGGGGCCCCACCCACCCCATCCTCCCACAAACTCATGTCTATGCTGTACCTGCCTATTCTCTCATGTTCATTATAAGCCCTGGAATACCCAACCTCCCTTCATCCCCCGCTCTGTTTCACCTTGCTATCTAGACTTCTTTGAATTTCTGGTTATCAACCCAGGCAGGCAACCTCAATTCTAGTTTGTGGCTATTGCCCCAGCACAAACAAACCCCAGTCTCTGACCACAACTTTGTCTTCTGGATTCGTAGCAACCCTACATGTCACTAGTCTGAAGTTTAGACTCTATATTACTATTACCCACTTGTCAGGTTTTGCCAACAGGTTGTCCTCTCAGCTTCACTGGTTCTCTCTGCACAAGGTGCTAACACTCATTGTCCACTGAGAAGAAAACAAGGTCAGTGGCCATGCTCATGCCCACCTCAGGAGACAGCACTGAAGTGTGAATCACTCCAATGACCATTTTTAACCTTGTGGCATCTCCTGGCTTCTTCCACGTCTTTTGAAAGGACCAAATCTCCTTCCTCCCCTTTTTTTCTTTTCCTTCTGAAGATTTTAGAAATCATTTAAACAGAATTTTAAGTCAACTCAGTCAACGGTTTCTCAACACTCAACGTAAGGAACGTGTAGAGAGAACAGGCAATGCTGAGGAGTTCAGAGGGATCAGAGAATGGGAGTTGTGTCTGAGCTGGGAGAGGCCTGGGAAGTGAGTTAGGGAGAGGAGGGCTACCAGAAGGGCAAAAAGCTTGCAGGGAGATATAAATGATGATAAGGGAATGAATTTGAGAAGTGGGCAGATGGAAATGCTGAGCTGGAGAAGGATGGGTGGCTGGAGGAGAATGAAAGGCCAATGAGTTTGGAAGAAGAACGGCTGTCAAGCTGGCGTGAGGGACACAGGTGCATGCTTGGGAAGACAATAAGGGAGAGACAACTCCGAAATGGACGACCTCAGGAAACCCCCATGCCCTCCCTGGGCCTCAGTGTCCGCGTCTGCACGGTGAGGGGCTTAACCCTCCCGCGGTTCTGCGAGTAAGGGGCCGCGGGGGCCGCCTGGCCGCGTCTTGGGAGCCGAAGCGCGAGGCGGGAGAACGAGGCGGCGGAGCAGCACCGCGTGGGGGTCCCGCCCTGGTCCTGACGGGGCGTGGGCGGCGCGGGACGCGATGCGCTGCGCCGAGGGGCCCCAGAGCGCCTGTCCGGGTCCGTAGGGAGGGTAGGTGGGTGCGGGCACCTGCAGGCGGGGCCTGGGCGCCGTGCGAAGGGCTGAGGGCGCGGGCGCCCACGCCTTACCGGAGATAGGAAGCGAGGTCCTGGGCACCGAGCGGGGGACGCGGCCGGATACCGGGCCGCTCAGCAGCGCCAGCAGCAGCAGCGGGAAGGGCAAGGCCGGAGGCGGCTGGGAGCCCAGGAGGGGCAGCGTGGCAGAAGTCAGCATCTTTGGCTCCGCCTGGCCGCTGGGTGGGGCGCGCCCTGCCACCTGCGCTCAAAGCCGCGGGGCCGCGGGCCTCGGCCCCACTCGGGTCTCCTCGGTCCGGTTCGGCCTGCGTCGGCCCGACGAGAACGAACCTGGCTCCGCCCCTTCAAGAAAGGACTAATGGTCGAGCCGATTTCCTCTTCCAGCCAATCGAAGTTGGGTGGGGGCGGAGCTAAGGAGCGGAGACGCCCAACCCAGGTACAGGAGGAGTTAGACCTAGGTATAGGTGGGAGTTCTACTTCAGAATCAGGCTGGAGGTGTGGCTTCAGGTCTTCCCGTGTCGGGTTTGCTCAGTCGGCTCAAAAAGCTCAAATGCCCGTTATCTGTAATAATAGGAAAAATATGTGTGTAATGGGTACACCAAATGTCTTTAAAGTATTATTTTAGCAAGCATTTAACAAATAACTGCAAACAGATAATTGCAATACAAAATGATTTATGTTTGCTATATAATAATGTGAAATAAATGCTCAGAAGATTTAGGTTTTGCCTGAGCAAATCAGGAAGGTTTCACAGAAGTGACATCTGAACTGAGTGTTCAAGGATGAGTAGGCCTTTGAGGCGAGGGGCAAAGACTACCTATGGATATATCCACTTGGAAATCCTACAGACATAACAAACACAGAGCCTGAAAATAATGCGCTATCTCCCCCATCCCAACCCCTCCCTGCTCCTCTTTCAAGCACTTAGTACTCCAATTTATAGCCTTGCAGGTAGTCTTTGCTTTCTCCTCTTTCACCCCCCACTCTTTGGTTATCTAGGCTACATAACAAATGTAACAAATTAACATCAAAATTTAGTGGCTTAAAACAATGAACATTTATTATCTCTCAAACATTTATTATCTCACAGTTTCCCTGTGTCAGGAATTCAGCAATAGCTTAGCTGTGTTGTCGAGCTCCCAGTCTCTCAAGAGCTTATAGTCCTGGGACGCCTGGGTGGCTCAGTTGGTTAAGCACCTGCCTTCAGCTCAGGTCATGATCCCAGGGTCCTGGGATCCAGTCCCGCATCGGGCTCCTTGCTCAGCAGGGAGCCTGCTTCTCCCTCTGCCTGCCACTCTCCCTGCCTGAATGCTCTCTCACTCTCTCTCTCACTGACAAATAAATAAAATCTTAAAAAAAAAAAAAAAAAAAAGAGCTTATAGTCCTGTTACTGGATGGGGCTGCAGTCATCTGAATGTTTGACTAGGGCTGGACGATCCACTTCCAGAATGGCTTAGTTCCATGCCTGGCAAGTTGATAGTGGCTGTTGGCAGTAAGTGTCAATTCCTTTCCATATGGACCTCTCCATGGGGTTGTTGGAATGTCCTCAGAATATAGTGCTACTTCTTCAGAGCGAATGATCCAAAAAAGCAAGGTGAAAGTCACAATGTCTTTTATAATCTAGCCTCAGAAGTAAAATATAGTAACTTCTGCCATATTCTTTCGGTCCCACAGGCCAACCCTCATGCACTGTGGGCAGGGACTACACAAGAGTGGAATACAAGGATTGCAGGGGTCCATCCTGGAGGCTGGCTACCACATCCACATGTAAGCAGTCATCATGTCCTGTTAATACTGCCTCATAAATAACTTAAACTTGTCCTTTTCTTTCCATTATCGTCACAGTTCAGGACTTTATTATTGCTCACCTAGACGATACAATAGTTTCATTTAAAACGACAGCAACAAAACCTGCCTCCAATCTCTCCCTTTTCATATTGCCATGAGGGTAATCTCTCTAAAGTGCACATTCTGGTTTATTCATTCAATATTATTGAGGACCTAGTATATGCTAGGCATTTTTAAAGTACCAGAGGTAAGAAGATGATTAAAATACGGTTTGTAGTTCTCCCTTGGGCAGCACATATACTAAAATAGTAACAGAGAAAATTAGTACGGTCCCTGCACAAAGACACACAAAACACGGCTCCTGAATTCAACTTGCTTAGTCTAGAAGGGAAAATAGACATTTGAGATTGATACAGCAAGCCACCAGGACACTCCTATCTCCACTGGATTTTGTCAAAGGGACTGTAGGAATCAACAGCAAGCAAATGAAAACGAGCATGAGTAGAGAGGGGCAGACCCTCTTGGAATGTAGAGGTTTGAAGACTTGAAAGAGCTTCTTGAAAGTAGACTGAACTCCATGAGGGCAGGGACCAGTGTGTGTGCACCGAACCCCAATCTTAGCACAGTGCCTGGCACATAGTGTGCCCTCAACAAGTATTTACTGAATAAAAGAGTGACCGACTGAGTAAGTGAATCAACGATGTGGAAGAGAAAGGTTAAAGCTAAGGACACAATGGGGGTGCCACTGGAATGTCGGGGGGGGCGTTACTGGAATATTTAATTGGGGTTGGGAATTAGCTAACGAGGAAGTGTCAAGTTTAGCATAACATCCTCAACAGAGATCCAAAACTCTATCTCAGGGCTAAAGTAGGGCCATTTCCCTGGCGCCCAAGGGCTTGGAGACTGCGGTGCTGAGGTAGAGCCTGAGGCGGCCCCCGCGGCTGCGCGCGCAGCGAGCGGCCCCGCGCAGCCGCCGTCCGTCTGACGGGGGCGCCTTCCGCAGCGCGCGCACACTCCGATATCCCTGAGGACCAGGTAACGGGGGTTTTGCCTTCCCAAGGAAGGGGGAACACCCTTACTTTTCCCTGCCTCTGGGCGGGAGGAGGGCTGAGGGCCTCAGCGGGAGGACCGCCCGAGAGCGCGGCGGAGAGCGCCTCGCAGGTGGGCTTGGGCCGAGCTCCGGCCGCCTTCAGGCAGGTTTTGGTGGTCCAGGCCGGGGCAGTACCGACGCCCACTGGGTCTAGCCCCCGCGGTCCCGAGCCGCCCCTCCGCGCACGTGTCTGAGGACCGCGACGCCACCTCAACTGGGCGGGCGCTCCCAGGCCTGAGGGCTGGCCTGCCAGTCCGCCAGGCACGGTGGATGCCGTGCCTAGACCCCTCGACGCTGTGGGGGAGCCACGACAATGTTTGAAGCTCTTGTGAAGTCAAGAAAACAGTGACCCTTTAGGGCCAAAGAACATGTTTTGATTTTTTTTCTTATCTCAGAGAAAAAGTTTTAGGGCCCACGAAAATCTATTAGTTAATTTTTTTTTTTTTTTTTAATGAGGAAGTGCCTCACGAAGGGAAAAGTGCTTAAGATCCAAGAAATTTTTAATGCGGCCCTGCGGGAGGGAGAACCATTGAATCATTTATCAGACACAGTGTCATAAGGGCTATAAAGGCATAGTATAGGCACTTTTGTGAGGGCACGCAAAGGGGCCCTAACCTATAAAGACCTAAAGTCAGAGACCTAAAGGATGAGTAGGGGTTAAGGAGGGTAATGATAGAAAAGAACTTCCAGCAGCTTCAGGAGCCACAGTGAGAGGCCCACGAGTTTGTGGACCTGAAAGGTGCCTTAGGGGTGGGGTAGGGTGGGAGGGCGCTGGGCAGGGGATGGTATGGCCTGAGGATGGAGACTTGGGAAGGATACATGCAGAACTTCGGAGCCAGGATAAGGATTTTGTTCCAAACGTAATTGGAAGCCACTGAAGGGTTTTTAGTAAAGGAATAACTTGATGGCTTTTGGTGGTTCAAGGTCCAGTTCCAGGTTTGACCAGTTTGCAAAGAGACACCAGTGAGTGAGTGGGCAAAAATGGAGAGTACAGGATCAAAAATAGTCACATCCTGCTTAGTCCTATGCCCAGATGCATCAGATGCATGCATTGATCATGTTAGAGAGTAGAGGGAAGAGAGCTGCCTCTTACCTCATTTGAAGTACGGTCTTGGAATTGCATACAAGTATGGGATCTGAAAATGACTTGCGCAAGCTAAAACCGTTCAAAGTGATCTTACTCAATGGGGAAAAGTTGTATTTGTTCCAGGACCTTTCAAAATTGTCAAAATATTAAAATCTGTCTTACTATCAGCTATAAGTGGGAAATAAAAAATAGTAAAACTAGTGTCTATTCAGCAAACTGTAATTTAAAACATTGAAAACATTGGATATCAGAATGTCCTATTTCTTTGTAAAAAAAACTTATCAAGAATAGTTTGAACAGCACTTGTGCTTGTCTTCTTCTCATGGTATAACTTATGATCAAGCAAGCATCTTTTCTGTGCCTTAGCTAATTGTCATACTCCTTTCTAGGTTTGGATCAGCTTCCAACATTATATCCTTTGTACTTTCAATTTTGTAAAACAGCTCCGAGAGTTCCTTTAATATGAAGTTGTTTTGCTGGTGGCACTTTCTCTGGGCCATCTTCATACTTTTTGTCACAACCACTTTCCCCATTTATGTTAAGTTCACCTTCACAAAGTCCTCTGGCTGCTTATCTAGAGTCTATCAAATGCTGGCATTGTCAGCGTTCTTAGTTAGCTTTTTCTTCTGTAACTCCATTTATGTTCAGTTCAACTTTTACCACGTGTCATTTCTTTGCTACACTTTCATCTTGAAATGGCCAATTTTGTCACATTCCCTCTTTTTTTGTAAAATGTCACATGGGTTTATCACTAGCAGGCAAGGAGGTAAAACAACTACACAGTTTATTGCCTGTGCTTAAGCTGAATAAGCGTCTGAAGGAACCAGTCACTGACAAACTTTGAAAAAAGTGACATAACTGATCACTAATCATGATGAGCATCTGTTCCTTCTGTAGTGATTTGTGGACTGAAGAGCTAGCTTTGATTTATATTTTATGTAATTACAGTTAATATTCCGTGGTAACTGAAATTTGAACTATGTTGATGGGGACTGGTGTCAATTAACTAAACTGTAGCAAGAGATTTGTAAATATTGGAACCATGCAAACTTAGAACTGCCCACGAGCTAAAATAACAAGAGTTTCCGATGTGAGGGAAGATGGAGAGGGGGAGTAGAAGCTCATTCTACATTAAATAAGACCTCTGTCTGGGTACCTGTCTATGTGAATCTGTGTGTTAGTCTCAAATTCAGCATTACATTGATCCCATGCACTTAATTTAAAAGTACAGTTAAAAGATATTATGATATGTGCTTCCTTGCTGAATACATTAGTCATTGCTTTGGATTTCTAGTTCAAGATTACTTTTAATAGGTTAGCATATTTATTCACTTACTTGTTCAGCTGTACCCAACACATAATTGGAGCTCAATAAAAAATTGCTGAATGAACAAATGCTGAGTTCCACTGACCAAAAAGGAAAGTTTGAAGGGGAATAACTTCACAGATTGATTTTAAGGAACACATTTATCTATGCACTCAATAGATCACTTTTCAAGATCCTAAATTCCAAAATGTTTCTGAAAATTATCATAAATAATATATTTCTCTTGGACCTGGGGAAATCAAATAAGTTTTTATTTTCCCTGCATTCTTTAGCTAGCAGGCAATTACATAGAATTATTTCAGTTCTCAGAGATAATTTTTTAATCTAAAAAATACTTTCTTTGGGGCACCTGGGTGGCTTAGTCAGTTAAGCATCTGCCTTCAGCTCAGGTCATGATCCCAGGGTCCGGGGATCAAGCCCCCACAGCAGGCTCAGGGTTGTGAGATCAAGCCCTGTGTCAGGCTCTGTACTAGGTGTGGAGCCTGCTTAAGATTCTCTCTCTCCCTCTGTCCCTCCCCCCCCCAAAAAAAGATATTTGCTCTAGATTTTTGTAAACATATTTATGAGATTATTTCTATCATCTATTCCTAGTCTAAGGGTCTTTCTCATGCATGAATGTTAAGTTTTAACAAAAGCTGCTTCTGCATCTAATGAGATGATCATATTTTTCTCATTTAATCTTTAAATGTGATGAGTTACAGTGACTGTCCAACTTTATATCAACGTTTTATTCTTGCAGTAAACCCAGCTTGATCATGATGTGTTACTTGTTTTATATATATTGCTGTTTTCCAATTTGTTTGTATCTTGTTCAGGATTTTTACATCTAGGTTTGCAGATGAGATTGCCCCATAATTTTCTCTTATAATATTCTTATCTGATTTTGGTATCAAAGGTTATGTTAACCTAGTAAAACTAATAGAGCAGTAATTCCCCTCTTATTCTCGGAAAGACTTTGTTTAACATTGAAATTCTTGGTCTTTGAGAATTTGATGGAACTCATCAGTGGAATCATCCAGCCCTATAGTTTACTTTGTGGGAAGATATTTGACTACCAATTAAATTTCTTCAGTAGTTATAGGCTATTTAGGTTTTTTAATTTTCTTTTTGATCTAGTATTAGTTAGATATATTCTTATAGTGATTTTTCTACTTTATCAAATTTATTGGCATAAAGTTGTTGGTTATATCTTTCCGTAATCCTTTCCATGTTTGAGCATTTATAAGCATGTTTAGATGTCCCCTTCTCATTCCTAATATTGGTTCTATGTTCTCATTTGTTCTCCTTTCTGAATCTGAGCCCTGGGGATAGGTGTGAGTATCCCAAAAGAAAGAAAACAAGGATGTTGGAGACAGAGAAAACAGTATGAACAAACACACTGAAGTGAATGGTATATTTGGTTTTATTTCAGTGAGAAGCCTGAGGTGAAGAATAGCCTTCAATAAGGCTGAAGGTCAAGTCATAAAGGGTCTTGAATGGGTCTTGTGGGAGAAAACTTGGTCATATTTTTATTTTTAAGAATTACTATGTAGCAAATAAACACTGTGTTAAACACTGACAGATAAAGTTGGCAAGACAAGTTCTCCAGCCTTGGGAAGCTCACAGTGTATTGGGGAGGCAGTCATAGAAACAAATTATAAAATACAATATAATAAATGCTGATAAAGAAATAAAGTTCATGAGAGCAGATAGCTTACTTTAAGACTGAAATTTGGTCTTTGTGTCTTTTTGTTTAGTTCCACTCAGCATCTGTAAGCACTCTCAGCCTTGCACTACAGGTAAACATCTAGGTCCCTTGGGAGCTGTTAAGATGGGCTAGCCTAGAGAAACTTGAGTTAGTACCCAGTCTGACTCCTTTCTGGACTTAGTCCTCTAGGCCTGTGTTCATCATTTCAACCAAGCATAATTCAGTTTTATGAAAGCCAGTGATTTCTCTTTCCTTCTCTGTAGGTATAGAGAATATCCAGGTAGTGTCTGCAGTTCCACCTCTGGTCTTGTTACCATGTATCATGGGCGAAGCACTGGTAAAGGACCCTCCACTCCCACGCAGATTTACCAGCAACCTCCAAGGCTTCTCATTGTGCAAACTGCTCTACCACTGTGGGCTGACATCTGCTCCAACCTCTGTGAGGCTCTGCAGAACTTTTTCTCTCTAGCCTGCAGCTTGATGGGCCCCAGCCGCATGTCCCTCTTCAGCTTATATGTGGTACAAAATCAGCACGAGTGCATCCTTCCCTTTGTGGTGAGTATATCTATATTTGATCATTTTACCCTGAAAACAAATATGAGGATTCTGGAGCAGAGATCACAGTTAGTATTACTTACAGCAATAACTGTGCCCATTTCTCACACTCAATACCCCACAGGCAACACAAGGAGAGCCAGATGTCACCCTGCACATGAGGGGTTTATGTAGAGGCCGCTTTTAGGCAACAGGCTTGAGCAATGGAAAGTTGATGAAGGCAGAAGGGCACACATCCACCACCTGACTGAAAACAGACCAGCCTATCAGACAACCCACCTCAAAGTATCCATAAACCCTAACTGACCAATGGGCTACTTATAACCAGGCACAGCTACCAAAAAAGGGAAAATTCCATTCATCCCCATACATGCTCACCTTCCTGCTTTAAGTACAGCCCCACTCACTGCCTCCTTGCAGGCAGTCTCTCCTTTGCTGTCCTGCCCACTGCTTCTTTCAGGTGTATTCAATAAACTTCTCTCTCCTTTGTGCTGCCTCACACTGGCTTCCACCTGATCATCGCCCCACATTTGGAGGCCCCATCTGATCTAGAGAGACACTACAGCTTATACTGCAGAAGAGGAACTCCAAAATTATTAATCTGAGAGTGTAAATAGGTCACATCTTGCCCCGCTCCACTCCTGAGATGGAGAGAAACCTTGGTATTTACAGTCCTTTGGAATGTAAGCAACTGACCCCTTTCATCTCTCTCTGAAATGCAAATACAGGGAAACAAGTCTAAGTGTCTTCAGAGGTCTCTGGCTAGTAAATCACCCTTTAATTTCCAACACTTGTCCTTTAACCAGGGTTCTAGCTTTTTTTGATCAGAAAGCCTAACTGTGAAGACACATGAAAATATTTTCTCTACAGTTCCCCATAGGACTCAGGTGAAAACCCCCCTAAGATTTCAGAAAGCAAATGCTGGGCCAGGGCAGTGCTTTTATGAAGCTTTTCACACATAGACAACTGTCTCTCCTCCTCCTCAGAGAAATGCAAATCTTCACTTATATAAAGTTCAGAATCACAGGAATGGGAAAGACTTCAGAAGTTCTAGTGCATCCCTTTCCTGAGGTAGCCTTGCTGCTGGGATAGTCAGAGAAGGCCTAGTGGAAAATCACAACTTTTATCCCTACCTGGTGGGAATAAGACCTCCTCCCCCTAGGGTCTATGGGAACGACAACAGAGCCTGAACTCCCACCCACCTACCCAACATTAACAGGGTATCTCTGCCCCTCCCTATGGAGATGGTGTCTGAGGAGACAGAGTGGAGGCCCTGTGGGAGCTGCAGTAAGGTGTGGTGTCTCTCTCAATCGGATGGGGGCCCCCAAATATGGAGCAAACTGATGGGGTGGAAGTGGGCATGGGGCAATGAAAGGATTCACCCAAGGCAGAAAAAAAGAGATAGAAGTTTATTGAATATATCCACAAGGGAGCAGGGAGCAGGACAGCAAAGGAGAGACTGTCTACAAGGAGGCAGTGGCTGGGACTATACTTAAAGCAGGAAGGTGAGGAGGTATGAGGACGTATGAAATTTTCCCTTTTTTGGTAACTGTGCCTAGTTGTAAGTAGCCCATTGGTCAGTTAGGGCCTATGGATATTTTGAGGTGGGTCTCCTGATAGACCTGCCTGTATTCAGCCAGGGATTGGGGTCACTGTGGGCCTTTTTGCCTTGCTCTACATTCCATTGCTCAAGTCTGTTGCCCAAAAGCGGCCTACATGAGGTAGCTTTTTACCTCCAAGGCAGGGTGATGTCAGTGAAGGCCTAGTGGAAAGCCACGACTTCTATGCCCATCTGACAGTAATGAAGTTTCCCCATCCCAGGGTGTGAGTGGGAACCATGTAGAAAGCCTGAACTTCCACTCCCACCCAGAAGTAACAAGGCACCCTCTCTTCTGGGCTCAGAATCAGAAGCCAGATTCACACCCAGCCTGGCTCACTTCCCCCATTAGCACAGTATCAGGGGAGGCCTGCTAAAGCAGAAGATTTAAATAAGATCCCGAGTCCTATAATACCCAAAATGTCCAGAATACAATAAAAAGTCACTTGTTATATCAAGAACCAGAGGGGCATCTGCTTCTCCCTCTCCCTCTGCCTGCCCCTCCCCCTCCTAGTACTCTCTCAGTCTCTCTCTCTGTCAAATAAATAAATAAAATCTTAAAAAAAAAAAAAAAGAAAACCAGGAAAATCTCAACTTGAATGAGAAGATAACAGACACCAACACTGAGATGACACAGATATTGGAATTATCTGAAAAAGACTTTGAAGCAACCACTGTAAAAATCCTTCAACAAGCAGTTATGAACATACTTGGAAGATGGAAAAATAGAAAGTCCCACCAAAGAAAAAGAAGTGTAAAGAAGAGCCAAATAGACATTTTATTTTTATTTATTTAAGATTTTATTTATTTATTAGAGAGAGAGTGATTGAGGGAGAGAGAGAGAGAGAGAAGGAGGAGGAAGGGGAGGGGCAGGGGAGCAGGGAGCCCAACAAGGGCCTCCATCCCAGGTCTCCAGGATCATGACCTGAACCGAAGGCAGATGCTTAATTGACTGAGCCACCCAGGTGCCCCCAAATAGATATTTTAGAACTGAAAAATACAGTAACCAAAATTTTAAAAACAAAAATCTTCAATGGATGGCCTCAACAGCAGAATGGAGAGAACAGAGAAAGGAATCAGTGAACATGAAGATAAAATAGAAATTCCCTGATCTGAGTAACAGAGAGAAAATAGATTTTGAAAAATGAACAAACCCACAAGGACTTGTAAGACTATAACAGAAGATCTAACCTTCGTGTCATCAGAGTTCAAGAGGAAAGGGGAAGAAGGATGGGGCTGAAAAAAATATTCAAAGAAATAATCACGGAAAATTTCCCAAATTTGTAAAAATTTATAAACTTAAAGATTCAAGAGGCTGGTGAGCCCCAAACAGGACAAATGCAAATAAATCTGTTCTAAGACACATCATAATCAAACTTCTAAAAATTAAAGGCAAATTCTTAAAAGCAGAGCACTGCCAACTTACCTAGAAAGGAAAAACAATCAAGTAACAATAGCTTTTTTCATCAGAAACCATGGAAGCCAGAGGTAGTGTCACATATTCACATTTTTCAAATGCTAAAAGAAAAGAACCCGTAACACAGAACTCTGTATCCAGTGAAAATATCCTTAAGGAATGAATCAGAAATAAAGATATTCTTAGATAAAAGAAAACTAAGAGAATTTGTCATCAGCAGACCTACCTTAATAGAATGGTAAAGGAAGTTCTTGAAACAGAAAGGAAATTATAAAAGAAAGAATCTTGTAATATCGGGAAGGAAGAAAGAACAATGGAAAGACTAAAATATAGATAAATATAATAGACTTTCTATTGAGTTTCCTAAATTATATATTTGACAGTTAAAGCAAAACTTGTAACATTGTCTGATGTGGCTGTTAATGTATATAGGGGAAATATTAAAAATAATTGCATTATAAACAGGGAAAAGAAAAGAGACCTTCTACATTAATTATGTATATAACACTTAGAGCAACCACTTAAAGATCAATACAAAGACACTCAAACACTATAGATAAATCAAAACAGAATTCTAAAAAAAATCTCTAAAAATTTTAAGTTACCCACAGTCAGATAGGTAAAAGAAAACAGAGAAACAAAAAAACTGAGGGAACAACAGAAGACAATAAATAAACTGGCAGGATGACATACCAAAAATTACATTAAATGAAAATGGTCTAAGTTTATCAGTTAAAAGAAATAGGTTGGTAGAGTGGGGAAAAATTACCCAACTATATATACTATCTATAAGAAACTAACTTCAAACACAACAGAAGTAGGTTGGAAAGTATAAGGATGGAAAAAGATATACCCTGATACATTAACCAAAACAAAGCAGAAGTGGCTATATTAATATATCAAATAAAGTAGACTTCAGAGCAAAGAATATCAGGTACAAAAAGGAATATTAAAAGATGATAAAAGAGTCAAACCAAGAAGAAGACATAGCAATCTTACATGTGTACACACTGAACAAAAGAGCTGCAAAATTTGTGAAGCAAAAACTGATAAAACTAAGAAGAAATAGACAAATCCACAATTATAGCTGGAGACTTCAGATGTCCTCTTGACAACTGATAGAAAAACTAGAAAGAAAATCTACAAGTATGTGGAAAAATATTAGCCAATAGGATCTAATCAACATTTATAGTATATTCCACTCAACAAGAACAGAATACACAATCTTTTCAAGCACCCATGGAACAATTATCAAAATAGACCATATCCTGGGCCATAAAAGAAACTTCAAAAAATTTGAAACAATTGAAGTTATACACAATTTGCTCTCTGACCACAATAGAGTCAAACTAGAAATCAATAAAAGAAACATAACTGTAAAATCTCCAAACACTTGGAAACTAAACAATAAATTTCTAGATAACTCATGGATCAAAGAAGAAATGGCAAGGGAATTTTTTAAAATATATTGAATTGCATGAACATTTAAATACTACATGTCAAAATTTGTGGAATCCAGCTAAAGGAGTGCTGAGAGGGACATTTATAGCACTAAATGCTTACATTAGAAATGGAAATATATAATTCAAAATCAGTAATATAAGCTCCCACCTCAGGAAACTAGAAAAGGAGGAACAAAATAAACCCAGAGCAAGCTCAAGGTAGGAAATAATAAAAAGTATAAATGAATAAAATTAAAAACAGAGAAAAGGAAGTTTGTGAACAAAAAGCTGATTCTTCAAAATGATCAATAATACTGACAAACCTCTAGCAAGATGTGAATCTACAGGTGTGGTAATATGGTATAAACTCAATGCAAACATTGTAGCAAGGTCATTTTCTTGGTTTTAAAATTGAGCTATAGTTATATAAGATGTAACCACTGGAAGAAACCACCCTTCACTGAGTGAAGGGTACACAGGACCTCTCTACAGTTTTGCAACTTTCTGTGGATCTATAATTATTTCCAAATAAAATCTAAAGAAAAACAAAGGTGATTTTACACACTCACTAGAATGGCTACAATGAAAAAGACAGGCAATATTGACAGGCAATACCAAGTGTTGGTGACAATGGGAAGAAACTGTAACACTCATTCATTGCTAACAGGAAGGTAAAATGATACAACCGCTTTGGAAAATAGTTCGTCAAATTCTTAAAAAGTTAAATATACACCTTCCATGTAACCCAACAATTCCATCCCCAGAAATCTAACCAACAGAAATGAAAACATGTCCACACCAATATATTTACATGAATGTTCACAGCAGCATTATTCATAATAGCCACAAACTGGAAATAGTTAAAATGTCTATTAACTGGTGAATGGATAAACAAAATGTATCGTTCTCACTGTATATAATCTGTGATTATATATACCCTACTAGTACACTGAGGACACAATGAAAATGATAGTGATGTTTGCAGCCATGTGGCAGGTATATTCCTCTGTTGTGCCATTTTCCTTGTGCATGTCTGTCCCATGATCACATTTGGCTTTTTCTATCTTCTGTCAGGCAATAGGGGTAGAGAAAAGTAGAGAGTGATCTAGAAGGGCAAATGGAAGATATCCAGCATAGGAGGCTTTTTGAGATGAGCTCATGTACCAAAAGTTAAAGGATTTTTTTTTCCCTTTCTCAAGTGGCTATGTTAAATGCCTCAGGCACTCCTCAGTACATTTAGCCCTAGATAAATCCCTGATCCCTTAATCATTCTATTGGGAAAGGCAGACATTTCTAGACTAAAAACCACTGACTTGTAACTCAGGAAAAATTGCAAGCCAAAAATCCTTCCAAAAGAACAGTAAGTTCATCCTATTTAAAAGCTCAAGAAAATTACTGGAACAATGCCATTACCTTATGTATAGAACAACCCAATCTTTGTTTAAGGAAAAATGTTATCTTAAATCACTGTCTCTAACCTATATAAGTATCTAACATTTTCTGTCTGCAAAGTTAGCTCAATATAATGGTGAATGATAGCGGGTAGGAAATCTTGCCCAAGATGAATACCTCAATATATCTCTTCATATTTAATTTCTGAGTATTTAATTTCTGAGTATAACCTTGAGCTTTTCACAAGGAATAATGACAGAGGAATCATAATTAAAATATTAGAATTCCTTTTATGTCCATTGTGCCCTTAATATAAATAAATCTGACCAAAATGATTAATCTCTTCTCAAAGCAGAATTTCGGAAGAATTCCCTTACAGTGAATATCTTACCAATTCTTTTACCTTTCATGAGAACAAAGGTATTATTTAAATCATATATGATATACAGTGGAACTTTAGGACTAATAGTGATCTAATTTGGCTATAACATTTACTTCCTCATCCTTAATAGCTGACATTCAAATGAAATTATTTGAAAGTGACAAATAATAGGGATATATTACATTAAAAAGTATAAAAGCAAACCCCAATAAAGATAATATAATAAACAATAATTGAGTACTACAGGAGAAGGAGGGGAAGAGTAAGAAAGGAAAAATACAAATTCTGTCATTGTTTATAGTGAAGGTTTTTGTTATTGTTCATTAATGGATAGTACTAAGGAAATAAGGGAATTATATAAATATGTCGTTATAAAAACTAAAACAAATACAAACCTTTCTAATTATGACAGTAAAAGCTTATATAGAACAAGAAGTTATACAGTATAGTGATTTTTCAAAAGCTGTGAAAATAGATCTACCTTCAGCTCGGGTCATGATATGATCCTACAGTCCTGGGATGGAGGACCTGGGGTATCAGGCTGCCTGCTTAGTGGGGAGTCTGCTTCTCCCTCTCTCTGCCCCGCCACCCAGCTCCTGCCTGCGTGCATGCTCTCTCTCTCTCTCTCTCTCTCTCTGTTCCTCTCTCTCTCTCAAGTAAAGAAATAAAATCTTAAAAAAAAAAAAAAAAAGCTATGAGGGGCGCCTGGATGGCTCAGTCAGTTAAGCCTCTGCCTTTGGCTCAGGTCATGATAGCGGGACCCTGGGATTGAGCCCTGTATCAGGCTCCCTGCTTGTCGGGGAGTTGGCTTCTCCCTCTCCCTCTGCCTGCCATTCCCCCTGTTTGTGAGCTCTCTCTCTCTCTGTCAAATAAATAAATAAAATCTAAAAAAAAAAGGCTATGAAAATAGAGTATATGTTACTATAAAAACAAATATATCTGTCATATCAATAAAGTGTGCTAAACTCACCTATTAAAAACTCTGCTGTGTTAAAAAGATACAGCTGCAACAAAGTTATTCAGAAAGGTTGACAATAAAAGAAAAGACAAAGGACTAGGCAAATGAACCTTCCCCCGCTCCCCCCCCCAAAAAAACATGATCTTAATATCAGACAAGGTTGAATTTGGAGCAAAAAGCACTAAATGACACTAGAATGTCACTTTAATGCTAGACACAAAAGAGTAGAGAATATGGATACATATGGACAATATTCAGTACAGAAGGTTTGTTGGAGGGGGGAAGCCATAGAAAATATATCAGTTTTGAGTACTTATGTACCAAATAACATAGCATCAACATTTTTAAGAGAAATATGATCATATGTATGTATGAAATATCCACCCTCCTTAAGTGCTCATGGAATATTCACAAAAGTCAGTCATATATTAAGCCACAAACTTAAAACTTTAGTGAATTCCGAAAGTACAAATAGTTCAGTCAACATTTTCTGAACACCCTGCAATAAAACTAGAAATAAATGACAAAACCAGAAGAAAAAAAGTATCTACCTAATGGAAATTTTTAACTGTTAAATAAATTTGGAGTGAAGAGGAAATCCAAACTAAAATTGCAATATGTGTAGGAAATAATAATAATAAAATACTACATATCAGAACCTATGGGCTATAAAAAATACAGTGTTAAAAGGAAAATTAATATCTTTATATCAATTTATTTTAAATTGTATTAATAAACAAGAAAGACTGCAAATAAATGAATTATGCAACTTAAGAACAAAAGACGAACAAAACAAACCTAAGGAGAGCTGAAGGATGGAAATAATAAAGATTAAAAACAAAAAATAATGAATATGAAAATAGAAAATTGTGGAACAAATTAATAAACCAAGTTTGGTTTGGGGGGGGAGATAGATAAAACCATTAGTAAACTTAGTTTGAGGAGAAGGGCAGAAGGAGAAGATGCCTATACACAAAATAAGATAAGGGGGAAATAACCACATAATTCTCCATGCAAATATAATTACCAAAATTAAATTCAGAAGAGATAGAAAAATCTAAACTCACCATTTTCCATAAAACAAAGTTTTCAAAGAGCTACCTTCCCCCAAAATAAAGTACTGAAACCAAATGATTTTACAGGGGAATAATACTAAACTTTCGAAGAACAGATCATTACTATGTTTTTTAACTGTTTCATACCACAGAAAGAAAAAAAAACCTTCCAAATCCTTTTTATGAAGATGACATAATATTGATACTAAAACCCAACAAATATTGCACAAAAAGAAAAACTACAGCAAGTCTCACGAATTTCTATTCAAAATCCCAAATAAAGTACAGGCAATAGGATCCAGCATATATATATATATATATATATATGGGTTTTTTTGTTTTTTGTTTTTTTTAAAGATTTTATTTATTTATTTGACAGAGACAGAGACAGCGAGAGCAGGAACACAAGCAGCGGGAGTGGGAGAGGGAGAAGCAGGCTTCCTGCTGAGCCGGGAGCCCGATATGGGACTCGATCCCAGGACCCTGGGATCATGACCTGAGCCGAAGGCAGTTGCTTAACACTGAGCCACCCAGGCGCCCTATATATATATGTTTTTAAAGATTTATTTATTTGAGAGAGAGAGAGAGAGCAGGGGCGGGCAGGCAGATCTAAAGGGAGAGAGAGAATCTCAAACAGACTCCCGGCTGAGCACAGAGCCTGACAGAGGGATCCATCCCACGACCCTGAGATCATGACCTGAGCCGAAATCAAGAGTTGGAGGTTTAACTGACTGAGCCACCTAGACACTCCCAGCTTGTATTTAAAAAGATCGTATACCAGGAATAAAAAAAAATGGTACAATATTAGGGAACCCATTAGTACAGTTTACTGTATTAATATATAAGAAAAAAATATGATCATGTTCATTTCTGTAAATACTGAAAAAAGCATTTAATAAAATGCAACATCCAGTCTTGTTTTTAAAAAACTCTAATAAAATAGGTATCGGTAACTATCCCTGAGCACAATATATGTTTATGACAGCTTAAGAATCAAATCATACTTAATGAAAAGACACTAAATACATTCCTGTGTTATCATCACTATTATTTACAAGTATTCTGGAGATTTTCACTGATGCAATTGCACAAGGGAAATAAATTAGAATATAAAAATAGGAAAAAAGGAGATAAAGTGATTGTTATCTGCAAATTAATGATGTCCAAAAGAATAAACTAGAAAATTATTTCAAACAATGAAAGAACTCATGACAATAGTCTAGTACAAGGACTAATACAGATATTAAAACCCTTCATATATCCCAAACAACAAGTTTGAAGTTAAAGTGGCAGAAAAGATCTCATACAATAACCAAAATTATCAGATACTTGGGATTGAAATTAATAATATATGTGCAAGACTTATATGAATTAAAATATTATTGAGAAACCCAAAAGAAGACTTGCACAAATTAAAAGTCATTAGTTTTGGGGAAGATTCAGACCAGAAAGATGTCCATTATCTCTAAATTAATCTGTAAATATAATGAAATTCCTGATAAAATTTTCAGCAGGAAAACTGGACATCCTAATGACAAAGTTCAAGTTAGAAGAAAAAAAAAAAAACCCAAAATATAGCTAGGAACTATTAAATATTAAACATATTCAAGTGTGATACTGGAGATTGAAAAGATAGGGGAATGGAATATAAGTTAAGGTCCAGAAATAGACCCAAACATATGGGAGAATTTAGTATATAATAAAGATGGTATTTAACATTAATTGGAGTTGGGGGGGTGCCTGGGTGTCTCAGTCAGTTAAGCATCTGACTCTTGATTTCAGCTCAGGTCATAATCTCAGAGTTGTGAGATTGAGCCCCCTATCAGGTTCTGTGCTGGGGATGGAACCTGCTTAAGATTCTTTCTCTGCTCTCCTGCTGCCCCTCCCCACCTCTCTCTCCCTCTCTTAAATAAATTAATAAATTAATTTATAATATATATAATTTTAATTAATTAATTAAAGTTAATTGAAGGGGCATCTGGCTGGCTCAGTCAGAAGACCATGGGACTCTGGATGTCAGGGTTGTGAGTTTGAGCCCCATGTTGGGTGTAGAGATTACTAAAAATAAGTAAATGTAGAAAAAATTAAAAATTAAAAATATAATAAAATTTATTGGAAAAAATTTATCCAGTAAATGCTTGGGTCAACTGGATAGCCATGTAGGAAAAAAGTAAGTTAGATCCATACTCACTGATTACATCAGTATAAAGTCCAGATAGATCAAAGTTTTAAATGTAAAAATTGAAACTATGTAGGAGAAGAGACTGTATCAGTCTGAGTTCAATCAGAAGAAGAGAAACCACACGGTGATTTAAACAAGGGAAGTTTATATGGAAAATTTTAACATCGTTTAACATATTCAACTATGATAATAAAGCAACTGTAAGATATGAGAACTTTTTATGGTACCTTAGGGCTGAGGTAGTGATCTCCAGGAAGGACAAACTTGAAAAGTGGACTCCTTTCCCAAGGCTGGAGTTCAGGACCAGTTGCAGAAAGTATAGTTGCAGCTGACTGGATGCAAAGAAGTTCACTGGTGGGCGCCTGGGTGGCTCAGTTGGTTAAGCGACTGCCTTCGGCTCAGGTCATGATCCTGGAGTCCCGGGATCGAGTCCCGCATCAGGCTCCCTGCTTGGCAGGGAGTCTGCTTCTCCCTCTGACCCTCCTCCCTCTCATGCTCTCTGTCTCTCATTCTCTCTGTCTCAAATAAATAAATAAAATCTTAAAAAAAAAAGAAGTTCACTGGTTATCCCAAGCCAGAGCTGGTCCATGGTTACTGGGAAAGCAGGATGCAATCTTCCAGGTGTAGGTGAGCTCTTATCAGTGACTGGGGCATAAGTGTGTAGAGTGGAGATACCAATATAGACAGGATGCCTGGAACAGACAGCACCCAGGTGGAAATTGCAGCATCACTGGGAGGGCCACGGGAGATAAACCTCTGAGGTGAACAGAGGGAGTGAGGCATTACTGCAGGCAGGAGACCTGAGGCAGTCTGTGTCAAGAGGCCTGCTGAAAGGTGATCACCAAGCCAAGGCCAAGAGGTTGCAGTGTCTTAGTCAGCTCAGGCTCTCATAACAACAAAATTCTATAAACTAGATGGCTTAAACAATACATACTTATTTTCTCAAAGTTTGGGAGACTAGAAGTTCGAAACCAGGGTGCAAGCATTGGCCAGGTCCTGTGAGAGCCCTCTTCTGGCTTGCAGACAGTAGATTTCTTGCTGTGTGCTCAGATGGCCTTTCCTCAGTGCATGTATGTGAAGAGAGAGAGCGAGCTCTGGTGTCCTTCCTCTTCTTAGAAGGTCACCATAGACTGCATCCTCATGACCTCATCTAAACCTAATTACCTCTCAATGGCCTCACTTAAATGCTACCACATTAGGAGTTAGGGCTTAACTATGTGAATTTTAAGGGAACATAAACATTCAGTCTGTAAAATCAAGGGCCTGCTAGTTTGGGGCACTATCTGCTAGTGTGGAGCACTATCAGATGTTCTCATACCCCATTGCTTTCAGCAAGAAAGCATCTTCCTCCTGTGGTGTTCCTCCAGTGCTCTCTACTCAAATCCTTAACATTGTGGTCCATGTAAAGGAGAAAGGTTGAAAGGGATTCTGTCCATTATTGCAGACATATATTGAAAGGTGAATTGGATCCTAGAGGCAATAAGTTGGTAATTAGCTCACAGAGCATGGGGGAAAATATCAGAGTAAGAAAGGCTTTTCTAACCATAACACAAAACCCAAAATTCCAAAAGTAAAAGATTAATAAATTCAGCTGTATAAAAATAGAAAATCTGTGCTTGGCAAAAAAAAAAAAAAATGTTACATAATCACTAAGGTAAAGACCAATACTCCAATAGGAAATGAGAAATTACATACATAATTTTCAGAAAAAGAAATATAAATGACCCTTCAATGTATCAAAATATGTTCAATCTCACTTATAAAAGAAATGAAAAAGAAAACTTAAAGTACATTGAGATGCTATTATTTTTCACCTGTAGGATTACCAAAGTTTTTTTTTTTTTAATAACATACTGTTCATGAGGTTTTAAAGAAATCGGCACACTTACATGCCATTTATGGGTGTATAAATTAACACAATTTCTATGGTGGGCAATTTGGTGACAGTATCACAATTTACATACCCTTTTACCTAGCAAGTCTGCTTTTAGGAACTTATCCTACAGATGTATTTTCATATGTGGAAAAATGACTTATGTATTATCATTTCAGCACTCTTTACAGTATCAAAAGATTGAAAGCAATCTAATGTCAATCAATAGGAAATTGGTTAAATAAAATTATGTCCCATCCATTAATGGAATACTCTGTAGCTGTAAAAATTAAGACACTTTTGGGGCACCTAGGTGGCTCAATCAGTTAAGCATCTGCCTTCGGCTCAGATCATGATCCCAGGGTCCTAGGATGGAGCCCCACATGAGGCTTCCTGCTCAATGGGGAGCCTGCTTCTCTCTCTCCCTCTGCCCCTCTCCCCGGCTCGTGTGCTCTCTCTCTCTCAAATAAATAAAAAATCTTTTAAAAAAATTAAGACGCTTTTCATCTATTGAATGAAATGATTGCCCAAGTACACTATGCAATAAAATCAAGATATAAAAGATTATCATAGTCTCTCTTATTTTGGCAAGAAGAACAAATTTATCTTTTATATTTTCTTTCATGTAAAGAAAAAATCTCTGGGAAGATATCCAACAAGCTACCAATATAGATTGCTTCCAGGAAACCAGTGGTTAGCTGAAGAATGAGTGGAAAGGTGATTTTTTTTTCTGCATATAATTTTACAACCTTTAAATTTTGAATCATGTGCATGTATTATATATTGAAAATATATAACAAAATATTGAACAAACAAAATATTGAAAATACATTTGTGCTAATAAAATGCAATTTATATATGGAGATTCTACGTAAATTTTTAATTTTTTATAAAAGTTTCTACTGATAAAAAGATTTTTGAAAATCAATGACCTAAACTATGTTCTAATTTTTTTCATTTGATTCCCAGTGAGACATCAATCTGAGTTATCCTAAACTGCCGTAAGGAAGAAGAACACACTGGTACTAGATCTAGGGAGAGAGCATCCTCTAGGCATATTTGTACCACTAGTCTACAACAAAAGCTGAAAGAAATGCAGTGAGGGTTCATCAGTCCTTACCCACCCATCCCAACTTCCACCTCTCTGTGCAAAGCCCATATAACTGAATCAGGGTCTCCACTCTGCACCTTGAAACCCACCCAGATATCTAAGACAAAGAACTTGAGTTTGTGATAGAATAATAACTCCAAACAATGTTGTAGGCAACTTCAGTACCTGATTCACTGGGCTACATTTCAACTCAGCAAATTCCTAAAGCACATTTGAATCTTCCACAATGGAAATCCCAAACTTTCCATCCAGGGGAGAGGGAGGAGAAGTTAGGACATTTGACTGCTCAGATTGCAGATTGCTGGTAGTGGTACAACTCCAGCTGAGAGACACCAGGCCTCGTCTTCCTACCACCTATTTTCTCCCTCTTTATCTAACAGCTCCCTATAGGTCCCTGACCCCACCTTTTAGATTTGGAACTCAAGTCTGAACTATTTACGCTGTTGCTGTATGGAATGTCACCTCGGCAATTCATTAGAAAAAAAGCTAAGAATATAAGACTTTCTGTAGCATTCATCAGTCATCAACCTTTGATATACAGAAATTGTTTCCCGGCCAAGATATATGAGCTCTTCACATTCTAGGCAATTAATGTTTCTGCAAAGCCTGCATTTTAAAATCACTTCCAGAATCAAAGTGAGTACCTGAGAGATCAGATACCACTTTCAAGGGATATAATACATAGTTATGTTTTAGCCTACTTTCTGTTTAGCTTGTTTTTGAATGATGTAATTTTTTAGATGAATTGGGTGCATGGCCTCTTGCTACAGGAGGTTATCAACCAGGAGTGTTCTCGAGCAGTAAGTGGCCCTATTATTTGATTAATGTAAGAAAGAACAGCTTAATTTCCAATATTTCCAAAACCATTGCATTTGGCAGAATTCTCCAATACTCAAATAGGCAATATTTTCAAGCCTTGTTAGAAGATCACTTCCTTTTCCTAAAGGTTATTGTAACCTCCTGGCAGAGACATCAGGAGGTCATCCTATTTTTTTTATTTTAATTACAGGAGATAAGCTTTTTGTTTCAGTTTTCAAAATAGAAATGCGTTTTCTGATTTTAAAAAATATGTTTTCATTCTAGAAAACTTAAATGCAGAAAAGTATAGTCTTTTGATTATTGCAAAGTTGACTGTTGGAAACACACTTTTACTATTGGTTCCTCCTAAAACACTACCAAAAAGAAAGTTGAGGAATTTTTTTAATAGCATTGGATCAGTTAAGATTAGGTTCAGCTGTGAGTCATAGAAACCCCAAAATAAAAGTGGCTTAAATAAGATATAAGTTTATTTCTCTCTCAAATAATTGTAGGCAATCTAGGGCTAGTGTGGCAACTCCATAATCAATAAGGAACCATGCTCCTCCTGGCTCATTGCTCCACCATCTTACTACCATCTGCAACACAGCTACTATTTTGTAGGCCAAGTTGGCTATTCTTATGCTTGTGTTTCAGCAAGCAGGAAAGAGGAAAAGGAGAGCAAAGAGAAGGAGAATAATAAAGATTAGAGCAGAAATAAATGATATAGAAGCTAGGAAAACAATAGGACAGATCAATGAATCCAGGAGCTAGTTCTTTGCAAAAATTAATAAAATTGAGAAACCCTTAGCCAGACTTATCAAAAAGAAAAGAGAAAGGACCCAAATAAAATCACAAATGAGAGATGAGAAATAACCAACACCACAGAAATACAAACAATTATAAGAGAATATTATGAAAAATTGTTTGCCAACAAATTGGACAACTTGGAAGAAATAGATAAATTCCTAGAAACATATAAACTACCAAAACTGAAACAGGAAGAAATAGAAAACTTGAACAGACCTATAACCAGCAAAGAAATTGAAACAGTAATCAAAAATCTCCCAACAGGGCGCCTGGGTGGCTCAGTCATTAAGCGTCTGCTTTCAGCTCAGGTCATGATCCTGGGGTCCTGGGATCGAGTCCCACATCGGGCTCCCTGCTCGACAGGAAGCCTGCCTCTCCCTCTCCCACTCCCCCTGCTTGTGTTCCTGCTCTAGCTATCTCTCTCTCTGTCAAATAAATAAATAAAATCTTAAAAAAAAAAAAAATCTCCCAACAAACAAAAGTCCAGGACCAGAGGGCTTCCCAAGGGAATCTACCAAACATTTAAAGGAAAGTTAATACCTATTCTTTTCAAACTATTCCAAAAAATAGAAATGGAAAGAAAACTTCCAAAATCATTTTTTGAGGCCAGCATTACCCTGATACCAAGACCAGACAGAGACTCCACTAAGAAAGAGAACTACAGGTCAATATACCTGATGAACATGGATGCAGAAATTCTCAATAAAATACTAGCAAATAGAATCCACCCGTATACTGAAAGAATCATTCACCACAATCAAGTGGAATTTATTCTTGGACTGCAGGGGTGGTTCAGTATTTGCAAATCAACCAATGTGATACACCATATTAATAAAAGAAAGGATAAGAACCATATGATCCTTTCAATAGATGCAGAAAAAGCATTTGACAAAATACAACATCCATTCACGATTTTTAAAAAAAAATCAACAAAGTAGGGTTATAGGGAACAAACCTCAACATTATAAAGGCCATATATGAAAAACCTACAGCTAATATCCTCAGTGGGGAAAAACTGAGATATTTTCCTTTATGGTCAGAACAAGACAGGGATGTCCATTCTCACCCCTGTTATTTAACATAGTACTGGAAGCCCTAGCCTCAGCAATCAGACAACAAAAGAAATAAAAGGCATCCCAATTGGCAAGGAAGAAGTCAAGCTTTCACTATTTGCAGATGACATGATACTCTATACAGAAAATCCAAAAGACCCCACCAAAAAACTGCTAGAACTGATACACGAATTCAGTAAAGTCTCAGGATACAAAATCAATATACAGAAATCTGTTGCATTTCTGTATACCAATAATGAAACAGCAGAAAGAGAAGTCAAGGAATCAATCCCATTTACAGTTGCAACAAAACCCATAAGATACCTAAGAATAAACCTAACCAAAGAGGTAAAATGTACGTACTCTGAAAACTTTAAAACACTGAAGAAAGAAATTAAAAATGACACAAAGAAATGGAAAGACATTCCATGCTCATGGACTGTAAGAACAAATACTTTTTTTTAAAGATTTTATTTATTTATTTATTTGAGAGAGAGCACAAGTGGGGTGAGGGGCAGAAGCAGAAGCAGATTCCCCACTGAGCAGGGAGCCTGATGCAGGGCTCAATCCTGGGACTCCAGGATCATGACCTGAGGTGAAGGCAGATGCTTAACCAACTGAGCCACCCAGGCACCCTGGAAGAACAAATATTGTTAAAATGTCTGTATTATCCAAAGCAATCTACACATTGAATGCAATCCTTATCAAAATACCACCAGCATTTTTCACAGAGCTAGAATAAACCATCTTAAAATTTGTATAGAACCCCAAATAGCCAAAGCAATCTTGAAAAAGAAAAACAAAGTTGGAGGTAAAGTGGGAGAGCTAGGTTCTTGTCTCACAGAATCGAAGAATGAATCTCACAGACAAAAGAAGTGAGTAAAGCAATAGAATTTCATTAAGGATACAGAAAAAGCTCTCAGGAGTGAGAGGGATCCCGACAGGGTTGCCACTGCGGGCTTTTAGGGTTGGCCTTTTATAGAAAGCTAACCAGGGAATTTAAATCTTTTTGACTTCTCTACTGGCGGCACCATTGATTAAGGACTAGTGATAACATCTTTAATGGCTTACTTCTTTTTAGGGTCTGGTTATTTTCCGTTGACCACAGGAGACTGTCATAAATAAGACTTCCCCTTTGAACACCTAGGGCAGGGTGGCCTGGAGTGTTCCCTTATCTCTGGTTTCCTTATACCTCCACATTTTTGGAATTTCTGTGAGCCTGACCGCATAGCCTCCTTACCTATTTGTCCCTACCTAGCCCCACCTGTCCTTTCTCAGAGACATCACCTTTCTGAACTTCAAGTTATATTACAAAGCTGTAGTGATTAAGACAGTATGGTACTTGCATAGATCACTGGAACAGCATAGAAAACCCAGAAATGAACCCACAAATATATAGGCAATTAATCCTCGACAAAGCAGGAAAGAATATCCAATGGAAAAAGACAGTCTCTTCAATAAATGGTGTTGGGGAAACTGGACAGCAACATGCAAAAGAATGGACTGGACCACTTTCTTATACCATACACAAAAATAAATTCAAAATGGATTAAAGACTGGGGTGCCTGGATTGGGCATCCGACTCTTGATCTCAGCTCGGGTCTCGCTCTCGAGGTTGTGAGTTTGGGCCCTGAGTGGGGCCCCAAGCTGGGCATGGAGCCTACTTTAAAAAAAAAAAATGGATTAAAGACCTAAATGTGAGACAAGAAACCATCAAAATCCTGGAGGAGAACAAAGGGAGTAACCTCTTTGACATTGGCCATAGCAGCTTCTTACTAGATATGTTTCCTGAGGCAATGGAAACAAAAGCAAAAATGAACTATTGGGACTTCATCAAGATAAAAAAAAAAAAACCCTCTGCACAGTGAAGGAAACAATCAACAAAACTAAAAGGCAACCTTCGGAATGGGAGAAGATATTTGCAAATGACATATCTGAGAAAGGATTAGTATCCAAAATATATAAAGAACTCATAACTGAACATTCAAAAAAACAAAGAATCCTGTTAAGAAATAGGCTGAAGACATGAATAGACATTTTTCCAAAGACAACCAGATAGCTAACAGACACATGAACATCATTCATCATCAGATAAATACAAATTAAAACTACAATGAGATATCTCCTCACAGCAGTCAGAATGGGTAAAATTAACACAGGAAACAACAGGTTTTGGTGAAGATGTGGAGGAAGATGAACCCTCTTGCATTGTTGGTGGGAATGCAAACTGGTGTAGCCACTCTAGAGAACAGTATGGAGGTTCCTCAAAAAGTTAAAAATAGAAATACCCTATGATCCAGCAATTGCACTACTAAGTATTTACCCAAAGGATACAAAAATACAGATTCAAAGGGATGCATGCACCCTGGTGTTTATAGCAGCATTATCAACAATAGCCAAATTATGGAAAGAGCCCAAAGGTCCATCAATTGATGAATGGATAAAGAAGATGTGATAGATACATATATATGGATATACAGTAATAATAATATATATAATATATATTATATATATATATATATACCAAATGGAATATTAGCCATAAAAAAGAATGAAATCTTTTTTTTTTTAAAGATTTTATTTATTCACTTGAGAGAGAATGAGATAGAGAGAGAGCATGAGAGGGGGGAGGGTCAGAGGGAGAAGCAGACTCCCCGCCGAGCAGGGAGCCCAACGCGGGACTCGATCCCAGGACTCCAGGACCATGACCTGAGCCGAAGGCAGTCGCTTAACCAACTGAGCCACCCAGGTGCCCAAAAAAGAATGAAATCTTGCCATTTGCAAGGATGTGGATGGAGTTAGAGAGTATTATGCTAAGCAAAATAAGTCAGTCAGAGAAAGAGGAATACCATATGATTTCACTCATATGTGGAATTTAAGAAACAAAACACATGAGCAGTGGGGGGTGAGGAGCAAACCATAAAACAGACTCTTGACTATAAAGAACAAACTGAGGATTGCTGGAGAGGAGATGGGGGGAGGGTTAAATGGGTGATGGGGCTTAAGGAGGGCACCTGTGATGAGCACCTGGTGTTGTATGTAAATGATGAATCACTAAATTCTACTCTTGAAATTAATATTACACTGTATGTTAACTAACTGGAATTTAAATAAAAACTATAAATAAATAAATAAATAAATAAATAAATAAATAAATAAATAGGTGTGTCAGTCTTCAGATTCTTTTAGGGGGTATATGAAAAGAAATTTTTGAAGGCCACTAGCCTATATGTATGGTCTCATTTGTTCTCATTTCTTTTTTTAGTAGGTTTCTTATCTTCCCATCTAAATTACAAATTATCTTTGTGTAAGAATTACATCCTATTTTTTGTGTTTTTCCCAGAAATTCAGGGAGAGGAGCAGCATGTTAGCAAAGTAAGGAGCTGTGGAATTGAGTGGGGCAGGTGTTGACTTAAGTACCCTGGCAGTATTGCAGCTCATGCTCATGAATTTTATGTGTATTTTGCATATATTGCTCAGTTCTGCTCTTTGTCAGGGTGGTTTCTTCATGCCAAATATAATTCTTCCCCGCCCAACCCCCATCTGCTATTGATGCTTAGAATTCAAAGTGTCACATATTTTCATTCCACATTTATTCAAAATATATACATCCTTAGGAGAGGTAACATTGATATAGAATCAGATTAGATTAATTACTTCCTGATAGCAACTTTTTATAAAGGGAGGTGAGTTAGAACCAAGAGGTTTACATGTTGGATCCTTGAGCTGACTGCAGACTAAGCCAAGCATCTCTTCTTTACTGAAGTGATCCTGAGGAGCAGAGTGGGTAGGACCTTATCAGTTCTGAAATGATCAACCACATCAAAATCCTCATTTCTGGGAAGTAGAGAGGCTCCCAGTACCTAGACTGACTAAGAAATGAAGATAATATTTAAGAACTAGGCCTCCAGTTTGCAGACCACCCCAAAGTAAAACTCAGCAGTCACAACTGGACTTCCCTTTGGGTGAGTGAATGAGTTCAAACACTTCCTTTCCTGTTTCTGGTAACTCCACATAATCAAAGCCCTTTGGCTGCAAATTTTCTTTCTTCTGGTATAGGGAAGATTTTAGTGCAGTACCTAGAGCATAGTAGGCATTGAGTAGATGTTGGTCAAATAAACAAATCTGCAGGAAGGGAAGGGATCCCCGAGGAGTAATTGATAATGAAGTTAGACTGTCCATTAATCTGGAACCCAGGTCACTAAAGATCTTTGGTTCATTTTTCTCTGCAGCAAGTGAAAGGCAACTTTGCTAGGCTGCAGGCCTGCATCTCAGAACTCCGCATGTTCCAGAGAGAAGGCTGTTTCAGACCCCCCGGCCCTTGTCTGCACCTGGCAGTACAGGATGGGCTCCAGCAGTTCAAACAGTATAGCAGACACGTGACCACAGGTGCATCTCTGAGCTACACTTCCCTGGAGGTAAGAGATACTGGTCTTATATTGTTCTTTGTTTCATACACTTTGATGGTAATTTTCAAGGCTAGATTTTCATCTCCCTGCAGGCAAGAGATATGTTCCCTTTTTCCTGTAGCCTGTGCAGTTCTTAATACATATCTGGCATAGAGAGAAATGCTAAAAATATGGGCTGAAGTGAATTATAATGAAAAACTGAAATCAAAATAAAATCTGAATATGGCTCCGTGCTGGTGGTGGAGCCTGTTTAAGATTCTCTCTCCGTCTCCCTTTGCACCTCCCCTCCATGTGCACACACATGCTCCCTCACTCTTTCTCTCTAAAAAAAAAATTTTCAAGCACCAAAAAAAATGTCCAAGTGCAAAAAAGAATTGCATATATTTAATATTTGCCTTCCAGATTTTCAAATTCAAGACAAAACTACTAATGAAAACATACAGCATATTCATTCAGTTGAAATAAAATATTCAGATTATACACAAACACCTCAATATTCTTTCAGGTTAGATATATTGATCAAGAGTGAGTACATTTTAGAGTTAAGAAAGCAAAAGAAACAGCTCACCTGTATCCAGGTTGAACAAGGAGAGAAATCTATGTGGAAGTACCACCATGAGAAAAAAGCACAGAGGCCCTCTGATATTTAGTACACACTTAGTGGAATGTAAGGATTCTATTTCCTTTGTTGCCTTGTAAAATCAAAGCATTTTGAGCATGAGAGATGCTATCAGTGCTTCAAGCAATCTTAAAAAACTAAAACACAGGAATGTTTTCTCACTGGTCACTTTCTGGGGCAGGCCTCACCTGTTTGGAAGGGTCCTGTGATGATTTATCCCACCAGATCTCTCCCACCAGAACCTGTCAAATGAAATTTGATTTGTAAGTTACCATGAAATCTTCTTTGCTTCAAAGACAATAGCCACTGCCACAGACTTCTGCTGTGTCTATCCTCCAGATCTAACCTGCTATGTTCTTCACTCTGTACATTAGAGAAAGTAGACACATTGATTCTTGGATTTATTTCCAGATTACTGTTCTGACTTCCCAGCCTGGAAAAGAGGTGGTCAAACAATTGGAGGAAGGATTGAAAGATACAGACCTAGTCAGGGTCAGGAGACTTCAGGTGGTTGAGATCACAAAGGGAGTCCTGGAGTATATGGACTCAGTGTCCCCAGCTGAAGAGCCTAGCAGTGATGGTAAGAATTAAAGGAAAAGGTAAAAAGAATTTTAATGAGTAGTCAAGAAGATTATTTTCCATGGTCTTTTTGTTCTTCAATGAAATGAAACCAACAGATTTTACTACAGTTCAGACAGGTGTTTCTAAGTGTGTATATAGGCCTAACATATATTAAATATATATTTACTATTTTAATGGGATCATGACATCCATAATATTCTATAACCGTCTTTGTGCATTGGACAGCTGTCTGTGTTAGTATCTATAGATCTGTCTTATTTTTTACTGGCTACATGATTTTCTTACTGTGTGGTTGGACCATAGTTTGTTTAATCACTTATTAATGAACAATTTGGTTTATTACCCTTTGCTATTATAACCAATGCTGAATAAACAGACTTATATACAGGGCTGGTTTCATGGACTTATGACCAGTATAGTCACGCAGGGCCTGGCACTCAGAAACACCCTATGCTTGGGATTTAATGCTCTTTGGTTGCTCTCTTGAAATTCTTAATAATTTTAACTTTGAATTTATATTTTATAAGTGAAGTTTTATGGAACAATGGAGGGTGTACCAGGGGATTAGAGTCTCAGCTCACACACGCCCTATGTCCTGTGTCCTTCCCACCTCCCCATAATGGGGTTCTCAGTTGCTAGCTTCCCAGCTCTGGTGTCCCCAACCTGCCTACCCCAACCCGGCAACCACTCGTGCCCAGGTCCCTGCCAAAAAATCCTACATAAATCACGAATAATTCTAAATTTCCTAGAACAGAAAATATTCGAACTGAGTCTTAAAGAACATATAGGAATTAGTCATGTAGAGGAAGAAGAAAAGAACACTCAAAAAGGAGACGTGGGAGCATGAGAAAGCAAGATTAATCAACTTTCAGGGAAGTGCCCATGGTTCCCTATGACTAGAGCAGATCAGGCAGAAGCAGGAGTAAGTCTATAAAGGTAGGCAAGGATTTGATCAAGAAAGGCCATATATGCCATTCTAAAACATTTAGATTTCATTCTAAGGCAGTGGAAATTTATGAAAAGATTTTGGTCAAAGTTAAGGAGAGATTCCCAAATTATGGAGTTTAAGATATTTTTAACCAGTTTTAATTTATCCAACACTCAAGTTATGTTCACCCTTCAGTGGTCCTTCCTGGATGTATTGGCCCTCTCCAAGGCTGTGCACATGGGAGGAGCCCCTGTTCTGATACCATTGATCTCTTCCTGGTCACACTTGGATAACCCACTAATTAGGTGAGAGAGTTAGAAACTGAGGGTGTGGGGGGTGCCTGGGTGGCTCAGTCGGTTAAGCGGCTGCCTTCGGCTCAGGTCATGATCCCGGGGTCCTGGGATCGAGCCCCGCGTCGGGCTCCCTGCTCAGTGGAGAGTCTGCTTCTCCCTCTCCCTCTGCCTGCCTCTCTGCCTACTTGTGCTCTCTCTTATCTCTCTGTCAAATAAATAAATAAAATCTTTAAAAAAAAAAAAAAAAGAAAAGAAACTAAGGGTGTGTTTCTCCTCAAATCCTGAGACGTGGATCCTTCCAGCATCATGAGGCCACTGACATTGTTCTGGTCCAGGAGGGAGGATAACCAGCCTTAGCTGTATCGTTTATGAGCTCTCACCCACTTGGCACACTCTGCTTTTCTCAAGCAGTCTTCTCACTGAATGTCTTTCTTTCTCTCTCCATCTCTTCACTTAAAGCTGTCTTTTCCTTTGAATTCCCTCTTCTTTCCTCTGAGTTCCTTCCCTTATCCCCTTCCAGCCAAATACTCCCCATCCCTTAAGGCCTAATTCGTGTTCCTGATTACTATGTTGATTTTCCTCTCCTTAGAACAACAATATCACTTGTGGTCTGTACCAAACAATTTAGCACTTGATTATATGCCATGGAAAATTGTTCACCATTGTTTGATTGTGTGATAACTTTGTCTTCTCATCTAATCTGTAAACTACTTGATATCTTTTCTTTCTGAATTAAATTCTAAGTGCCTTGGGATTAGGAATTTGTCTTTATTATTTCTGTGTCCCAGTGTGTAGACTATCCTAGATTACAGGAGATATTTGTTGAATGAATTGATGAAAGTGATACCTGTGGAGACAGTTCTTGGTCTGCCCAGCATCCCCTGAATCCCCATTCTCTAGTAACACCTTACCTTCCTGGTCACAGAGTGGGCCATGACCCAGATGAGGCCATCATAATTCCTCAGGCCACCAGAGTCCTCCCTAGTAGGTTCTCAAACTGAATCTGTGAGAGAGAAGCTCTTTTTCTTTCTCTTTGGCCATGAATATATCAGGCATGGACTATGTCCTTTTCTCCCTTCAGTGACCATATCCAGTAAGAATTTCCTGTATCTCTAGTGGCACAGAGCTCAGAGTACTTGGAGACCACCTGATGCCTTTATTTAGAGTATTTGGATAGAAGAGCTTTTACATTCAGGAAGACAGCTTTCTACCTTGTGTCAGTGATGATGATCTTCCAGTAACCTCCTATTTGCTTATAAATAATACATCATCCCATAAATTGCTTGTAATTCCTCTTTGTGGGTTAATATGTATGGTTCATAGCTTGAATCTTCCCAGTTTGCCTATACTTCCTTCATAATTATTTTATTCCATTGATGTTTGCCTCATCTTGGTGACCTTAGGAAGAGATTAGCAAAAGCAACTTCTCTCATTCTCAAAAAGATGAGTGCTCCAGAATCAGGTTGTCTGAGTCTAAACCCCAGTTCTATCACTTACTAGCTGTGCAACTTTGAGCAAGGTACTTAGTCTAAGCCTTAGTTGCTAATTCCTGCCCAATGCAGTAGTTGTGTGTATTAAATGAGGTGATGTGTGTTAATTAGTACATAATAAATGTTCAGTAAAATCAGCTAATCTTAATATTTCTGAAAATTTTTGCATATGGGTGGTTTAATATTTCTGAGATTTGTTTTTATGGCCAGATCCCAAGTGGACTGTAAGTTACCTAAGGATAAGACTGTGTCTAATGCATCTTTGTATCACCAGCATATATATCGTTCAGCCTGGCACATAGTAGATTCTCAATAAATGCTTTTTTTTTTAAGATTTTATTTATTTACTTAACAGAGAGAGAGCACAAGCAGGGGAAGCAGCAGGCAGAGGGAGAGGGAGAAGCAGGCTCACTGAGCAGGGAGCCCGATGCAGGGCTCGATCCCAGGACTCTGGGATCATGACCTGAGCCGAAGGCAGAGGCTTAACAACTGAGTCACCCAGGCGCCCCTCAATAAATGTTTCTTGAAAAATAAGTCAATGGGGCGCCTGGGTGGCTCAGTTGGTTAAGCGACTGCCTTCGGCTCAGGTCATGGTCCCAGAGTCCTGGGATCGAGTCCCTCATGGGGCTCCCTGCTCGGCAGGGAGTCTGCTTCTCCCTCTGACCCTCCTCCCTCTCATGCTCTCTGTCTCTCATTCTCTCTCTCTCAAATAAATAAATAAATAAAATCTTTTAAAAAAAAAGAAAAATAAGTGAATGGAGAAAACCAAATGATTTGGGAGAGGTGATGGTCACCTTCTCTGACATCAGTTCAAATAGTTAGATTCATATGTCAAACACTCATAGCTTCCCTTTGTAACCCATGAATATCATGAATTAATTCAAGCACTTCTTGAGTCTATTTATAATTTTTTTTTTAACTCTGGTAACCATGATCGTCGATTAAAGGAAAAGTATCTCTACTCCACTTTTAGAGAGACCGGTTACAGGGAAATGTTGATGCAGATTCGTTTAAAAAGTAACTATGAGAGTATGTCCTTCAATCAGTCAAAATTCTGTCCCCTTTAGTGCAGTCCTGCACAGTGAGAACTAATTATAAAGATGACTTGGAGACTGCAAGATCCACAATCATCAAAATAAAAATGAACTTAGAAATGAAAAAAGTAGACTCACATTTTAGAAGGTTTTTTGGGGGGAGGTATTATTTTTTTTAATTTTTATTGTTATGTTAATCACCATACATTACGTCATTAGTTTTTGATGTAGTGTTCCATGATTCACTGTTTGTGCATAAGACCCAGTGCTCCATGCAGAACATGCCCTCTTTAATACCCATCACCAGGCTAACCCATCCTCCCACCCCCTTCCCCTCTAGAACCCTCAGTTTGTTTTTCAGAGTCCATCATCTCTCATGGTTCGTCTCACCCTCCGATTTACCCCCCTTCATTCTTCCCCTCCTGCTATCTTCTTCTTCTTTTTTTTCTTAACATATATTGCATTATTTGTTACAGAGGTACAAATCTGTGATTCAACAGTCTTGCATAATTCACAGCACTCACCATAGCACATACCCTCCCCAGTGTCTATCACCCAGCCACCCCATCCCTCCCACCCCACCCCCCACTCCAGCAACCCTCAGTTTGTTTCCTGAGATTAAGAATTCCTCATATCAGTGAGGTCATATGATACATGTCTTTCTCTGATTGACTTATTTCGCTCAGCATAACACCCTCCAGTTCCAACCACATCGTTGCAAATGGCAAGATCTCATTCCTTTTGATGGCTGCATAATATTCCATTGTATATATATACCACATCTTCTTTATCCATTCATCTGTCAATGGACATCTTGGCTCTCCCCACAGTTTGGCTATTGTGGACATTGCTGCTATAAACATCGGGGTGCATGTACCCCTTTGGATCCCTACATTTGTATCTTTGGGGTAAATACCCAGTAGTGCAATTGCTGGGTCGTATGGTAGCTCTATTTTCAACTTTTTGAGGAACCTCCATACTGTTTTCCAGAGTGGCTGCACCAGCTTGCATTCCCACCAACAGTGTAGGAGGGTTCCCCTTTCCTGCATCCCCGCCAACATCTGTCGTTTCCTGACTTGTTAATTTTAGCCATTCTGACTGGCGTGAGGTGGTATCTCATTGAGGTTTTGATTTGGATTTCCCTGATGCCGAGCGATGTTGAGCACTTTTTCATGGGCATTTTAGAAGGTTTTTTAACAAAATCTAAAATGAAAAGATTAACTTTATTTATTTTTTAAAGATCTTATTTATTTATTTGACAGAGAGAGACACAGCGAGAGAGGGAACACAAGCAGGGGGAGTGGGAGAGGGAGAAGCTGGCTTCCCGCGGAGCAGGGAGCCGATGCGGGGCTCGATCCCAGGACCCTGGGATCATGACCTGAGCTGAAGGCAGCCGCTTAAACAACTGAGCCACCCAGGCGCCCCCAAGGCACTTGTTTGTGATCCGTTCAGTGGAGGAACAGCTCTTCAGGCAGCCAGGGACAAAGATGAGCTCTTTCAGAAAATTTGACAGAGAGAGAATGAGTGCACAAGCAGAGGGAATGACAGAGGGAGAGGGAGAAGCAGGCTCTGCACTGAGCAGGGAGCCTGATGCGGGACTAGATCCCAGGACCCTGGGATCATGACCTGAGCCAAAGGTAGACACTTAACGAGTGAGTCACCCAGGCACCCCAAAAAGATTAACTTTAAATCATATTCATATCAGTTAAATTTTCTATAAATATTCAGACCATATAGCCTATTATATATTTCCCTCTAACCACATAAAAGGTGCTTCTTTTTTTTAAAGATTTTATTTATTTATTTGAGAGAGAGAGCGAGAGAGAGCAGGAGCGGAGAGAGGGACAGAGGGAGAAGCAGACTCTGTGCTGAGCAGGGACCCCAATGTGGGACTCAATCCCATGATCCTGGGATCATGACCTGAGCTGAAGGCAGACACTTAACTGACTGAGCCACCCAGGTGCCCCATAAATGGTGCTTCTTTTCATCTGTTCCTGCTTGGTCTAACTGGTGCATTTTTTCTTTATTTTAAAATTTAGCTGAAAGATCCAATCTAGCTCTCTTTGTAGTAGCTTTTGTCTGGTCATTTTACCATTTTTTATTACAAGTTGTACAAACTTAAACATTGCATAAGTATAATATAGACCATTCAAATGACCCAAAATTCTGCTCTCCAGAGATAACCACCATTAGTAGCGTAGGGCACATTCTGCTGAATAATTTTCCTTACATGTACATGGATATGGACACACATGTAACATTATTACAGTACTCACTGTTCTGTCTGCATTTTTATTTTTTCCATTTGGCTAATTATCCAATATTTTTTTTCACATTGACACACACAGAACTAATATATTCCTTTTAACATCTGTGAGGCATTTTACTGTATAAATTCATCACTATTTATTCAACCATCCAGTTGGATCTTTACATTTCACCGAAGAACTGCGTGACCTTGAACAGTTATTTAAACTTTTTATTCCACAATTTTTTCGTTTACAAAATAGGGCTAATAAGAGTAGCTGCCTCATAGGGTTTTTATGAGGATTAAATACATCTTGCATGTAAAGCACTTAGAACAGTGTCTGGCACATGTGAGCAGTAAATAAACATTATCTGTGATATTTATAGTAGTAACAGTATGGGACGCTGGGGTGGCTCAGTTGGTTAAGCATCTGCCTTCTGCTCAGGTCATAATCCCAGGGTCCTGAGATTGAGCCCTGCATCAGGCTCCTTACTCAGTGGGGAACTTGCTTCTGCCTGCCGCTCCCCCTTCTTGTGTGCTCTCTCTCTCTTTCTGGCAAATAAATAAAATCTTTTTAAAAATAGTAGTAATAGTAGAACCTTTTTATATATGCCTTTTTACTGAGAAAATTTCAAGCTCTAATAACTTTTTTACTGAAAAAGAAGATATGACCATAAAAAATGTTTAAATTTAAAACCATTCATAATTCCATTATCCTCATATACTGATTTTATTTTTGCACATTGTTTCTTGGTTTTCACAATCATGTTTATGTTACATAGTTATAATTCACATATATGGTATTTTGTTTTCATGTAACATAATATTATAAAACTTCTCCCACCGTTTTTATAGCCTTTCTTTTCTGTTATTGATCCATTTTGTTCCTCTTTTGCTCTTAAAAGAGGACTAGAAGTGTTGGTCTATGAAATAGAGTTATGAGGGGAAGCTGGTGGCCTTCTTTATCTTTATATGCCCTCTTTACATATATGCCAACCCTGCTCATTAGAGCAGATCCTTAATGCTGGATTTTGATCATAAATTTAGGGTCTAGGAGAGGGCCTGCCAATTCCAGCAGCCAAAGTTAACCCCATAAAAGAGCCATTGATGGAATAATGCTGCTAGCTTTACTCATTTTTAAGTAAGTTCTGAGCCTCAAGGAAAAGATAAACGAAATAAAAGCCACAGTCTCTTAACCTACTCTAACTTTTGTTTATGGATCATAATAATAGCAACATTTATTAAACATTTACTGTCCAAATATTTTTTGTTCTAAATAGTTTCCACAGGGGTGCCTGGGTGGCTCAGTCTGTTAAGCATCTGACTCTTGATTTCAGCTCAGGTCATGATCTCAGAGTTATGAGATCGAGCCCCACATTGGGCTCATGTGCTGAGCATGGAGCCTACTTGAGAATCTCTCTCTCTCTCTCTCTCTCTCTCTCTCTCTCTCCCTCTGCCCCTCCTCCTTCTCTAAAATAAATAGATATATAGCGATAGATAAATAAATAAATAATTTCTACATATTATCTTATTAATCCTCATGTATCTAAATGAAGAAACTAAGGCATAGTTCCTTGTCCACATTAACTTTCCCAAGGTTTCTCAGTTAAGAGATGGAACAAGGGTTCAAGTCTAAGCAGTCTGACTCCAAATCTGCCATACTTAACCATTCTCTTTACTGCCTTTGTTGAAAGGGGCAATAAAAATAATCAACAATTCAAATGCTGGTTCTTTGAAAAAACTGATAAGCAGAGAATCCTCTGGTGAAACTAATGAAGGAAAAAGAGAAGGAAAAAAACACAAGAAACTATGTTAGGGTTGGGAAAAGGGAACATAATTGCAGATTGAACTATGAATTCAAACATTTAGACAAAAATGGACGCATTCCTAAAAAGATATCAAATTTGACTCACAAATAAAAGATCTGAATGGTTCCCATAATGTAGATGGCTTTACAGTTGAGTTCTGTCAAGCTTTCAGGGAACAGATCAGTCCAATCTTATACAAACTCTTCCAGAAGTAAAAGGAAGGGAGGGAGGGAAGAGAGGAAGGAAGGAAGGAAGGAAGAAAGGAAGGAAGGAAGGAAGGAAGGAAGGAAGGAAGGAAGGAAGGAAGGAAGGAAGGAAGGGAGGGAGGGAGGGAGGGAGGGAAGAGAGGAAGGAAGGAAGGGAGGGAAGAGAGGAAGAAAGGGAGGAAGAAAGGAAGGGAGGGAGGGAAAAGAGGAAGGGAGGGAAGAGAGGAAGGAAGGGAGGGAAGAGAGGGAGGAAGGGAGGGAAGAGAGGAAGGGAGGGAAGAGAGGGAGGAAGGGAGAGAAGAGAGGAAGGGAGGGAGGAAGGAAGGAAGGGGGGAGGGAAAAGAGGAAGGAAGGGAGGAAGGGAGGGAAGAGAGGAAGGAAGGGAGGGAAGAGAGGGAGGAAGAGAGGAAGGAAGGGAGGAAGGGAGGGAAGAGAGGAAGAAAGGAAGGGAGGGAAGAGAGGAAGGAAGGGAAGAGAGGAAGGAAGGGAGGGAGGGAAAAGAGGAAGGGAGGAAGGGAGGGAAGAGAGGAAAGAAGGGAGGGAAGAGAAGAAGGGAGGAAGGGAGGGAAGAGAGGAAGGAAGGGAGGGAAGAGAGGAAGGAAGGGAGGGAGGGAAAAGAGGAAGGGAGGGAAAAGAAGAAGGGAGGAAGGGAGGGAAGAGAGGAAGGAAGGGAAGGAAGGAAGGAAGGAAGGAAGGAAGGAAGGAAGGAAGGAGGAAACAACCCCCCAGTCTCAAAAGACATCATAAGAAAGTGATAAGACAAATCATAACTCTGTATCTAATTCAAATGACCAATAAAGATCTGGTATCCAGAATAAACAACTTCTTTTAAAAATCCAATTTTGAAATGAGCAAAAGATCTGAATGGACATTTCACAGAAGAGGAAGTGTTAGTGGCAAATTAATATAAGAAAATTTGTCACCCTCATTAGTAAGCAGGGAAATACAAATTGAAATAATGATATACGATTTTATGCCCGCTAGTTTGCAAAAACTTAAGAAGTCTCACTGTAGTGTTGACAGCAGAGCAGTGTAAACTCTTACACACTGAAAGAGTGTAAATTTGGTACACAACTTGTCATTTTGTTGTAAAGTAACATTCACAATATCCTATAATCCAGCAATTCCATTCCTAGGAGAATATCTCCAGAAAAACTTCTACAAATGTGTACCTAGAAACACATACAGGAATGTGAATATTGATATTATTCAAAAAGCCAAAAAATTAGAAATCACTCAAATGTCCATTGAATGAGGAATGAATAAATATTATAAGGTATATTCACAAAGTGGAATATCATATAGTTATGAAAATGAATGAACCACAGCTACATACAATGTGGATGAATCTTCTCAATATTGAGAAAAAAGCAGATAACCAAAGATATAAAATATGATACCTCTTTATAAAGTTCAATCAAAATTAAAATAATAAAACATTTGTTTAAAATAATGAACATGGGGCGCCTGGGTGGTTCAGTCGTTGGGCATCTGCCTTTGGCTCAGGTCATGATCCCGGGGTCCTGGGATGGAGCCCCATATCGGGCTCCCCGCTCAGCAGGAAGCCTGCTTCTCCCTCTCCCACTCTCCCTGCTTGTGTTCCCTCTCTCGCTGTGTCTCTGTCAAATAAATAAATAAAATCTAAAAAAAAATAATAATAAAAATAAAATAAAATAATGAACATTTGCTCATTAAAAACATTTGTTTAACTACTTTTAAAAGGAAAGGAATGATAAAAAAACAAAATTCAATGTGGCAAGGTTTCCCTTGGAGAAGATCAGGACAAAGCATACAGATATCTTAGTAGTATTGTTGATATTCTACATCTTAAGTTGAATAAAGGATTCATGAATGTTCCTTTTGCTATTATGCTTGTAGCTTACATATATGTTGCATGTGTTCATTTGTATATAATAAAAATTTTATAATAGCTTTCTAAAGAATGACTAAATAATAAATATGCCAAAATTAAAATGGCTGGTATGATCAATGCACTTTGGCATCCAGAGGGCATCTGTCCAGATTGACAGCAGCGTACTGGTTGAGTATGTAAGTCTTTCAGCCAGTTACATATCAACCTAACGATGCTGTCAGCCAGCCTGCACTTCTCAGCCTTGTACACAAGGGTATCAGGTTCCCTTTCTAAGTGCTCACAAACCATCTGTTTAGTATTTCCTCCAAACTTTGCTAAGGATCAGTGTCAGCTCTTTTGGAAAGCTATTATATCCATATGTGTTCTCAGGAAACACCAAATGTTAACAACCCAAACATAGAAGGTAAAGATTCATTGCTTCCTAAAGGAGTCCAGAAAAAAAAAGTAAAAACAAAAACAAAAAAAACCCTATCTTATGCTTCATGCTTCAGTGCAATTGTCAGACTCCATATATTGATTGTTTCCCCCTACCAGTGTCTTGGAAAATAGACCAGAAAACGCAGCTGTTCATTGAGTTTGTCTTTGATAACCACAGTAAAGTCATTTCCTTGTGGTGTTAAGACTAAATTAGAACCACTATTGTATTTATTACCTAAAGATTTTCAACACAGAGAGACATCTGCTTATTTCATTAACAGAAGCCATGGTCTCAGAAAATGTTAGTTCTTCCCTTTTTTTAAATTGAATTAAAGAATTTTTTTAGAGCTCAACAAAAAAAATAAAGTTATTTGAAAATAGAAGTTTAAAAAACATTTCCTCTCCAAGATTATGAAGGAATAATTTACATACTATACATTGCACCCATTCAAAGTATAAATTCAATGAGTTTTGAAAGTTGTATATGCCCACAAGTCATCACCACAATCAAAATACAGAACATTTCTATCATCCCTAAGATTCCTTTTGCCCCTTTACACTCCTTCCCTCCCTCATTCCCTAGTGTATGCCACTGATGTGCTTTTTGTCTGTAGATGAGTTTGCATTTTGTATAAATGCAATCATACAATTTTCTTTTATGTCTGACTTGTTTCTTTTAGACTTTGAGATTAATCCATGTCATTGTTTATACCATAGTTTCTTGTTATTGCTGACTAGTAGTATATTGTATGAATATGCCACATTTTGTTTAACCATTCACCTGTTAATGGGTGTTTCACTTGTTTCCAATTTTTGTCTGTTGTGACTAAAGCTGCTACAAATATCCATAAACAAGTCTTTGTATGATATGTTTTTATTTTTCTTGGGTCTTACTGTGTTTATGGTTCACCTTTTTTCATCCATTTGTTTCAACCCATCTGTGTCTTTATACTAAAGTGTATCTCCTATAGACAGCCTGTAATTGGGTTTTGCTTTTTACCCATTCTACTAATCTCTGCCTTTTATTTGGAGTATATAATCCCTTAACATTTACCATAAGTATTGATATAGTTGGATTTAGGTATACCATTTTATTTTTTGTCTTCTCTGGTTTTTGTTCACCCTTTCCCTGCTTTCCCACTTTTTTTAGATTATTGAATATTTTTAGAATTCTGTTTTAATTTATATTTTGTCATTTAGCTATATTTCCTTGCATTACTTTTCAGTGGCTTCTCTAGGGATTATGTTACAGATCCTTAACTTTTCAGTCTACTCAGAGTCAGTATAGTACCACTTCATATAAAACGTAGAAGCCGCAAGATTACAATACTTTAGGGTGCCTAGCTGGCTCAGTTGGTGGAGCATGAGACTCTTGGTCCCGGGATTGTGGAGTTTGAGCCCCACATTGGGTATAAAGGTCACTTAAAAAATAAAATAAGAGGGGCACCTGGGTGGCTCAGTCAGTTGTTTGCCTTCAGCTCAGGTCATGATCCTAGGGAGCCCCACGTCTGGCTCCCTGCAGAGTGGGGAGCCTGCTTCTCCTCCCTCTGCTACTACCCCCCCACCCATGCTCGCTCTCTCTCTCCCAAATAAATAAATAAGATTATAATATTTTACATAAAATGTAGAAACCTTACAGGCATTAAAAGGTATTTTTTAACTTTTATGCAGCCTACTTAGAATTAATATAGTATCATTTCATGTGAAATATAGAAACTTTGCAACCATGTAGGCCCATTTATCCCCTTCACACACAAACAGACACACACTGTCTTTTATTTTGTAGTTGCCATGTGGATTACATCTACATTATAAATTACACAAGACATTATAAATTTTGCTTTAAACAATAATATGTATTTTAAAGAAACTAAGAGAAAAATATTCTTTTCTTTTCCAATGCTCTTCATTCATTCCTGAAGATCCAAGTTTCCTTTGGATATTATGTCCTTCAGCTCAAAGAATTTTTATATTTCTTTTTTTTTTAATTTTTTTAATTTTTAATTTTTTTTTTTTTTAATTTGAGAAAGACAGAGATAGTGAGAGAGAGCACAAGCGGGAAGGAGAGGGAAAAGCAGACTCCTCGCCAAGCAGGAAGCCTGATGCGGAACTCGATCCCAGGACCCTGGGATCATGACCTGAGCTGAAGGCAGACGCTTAACCAACTGAGCCACCCAGGCACCTGAATTTTTGTATTTCTTATAGCTAGTTCTGATGGTGACAAATTTTCTTAGTTGTTATTTATCTGAAAATGCATATTTCACCTTCGTTCTTGAAGAATATTTTTCTTATATATAGAATTATGTGTTGAAAGAATATTTTTTTTCTTTCAGCATGTTAAATATGTTGTTCCACTATCTTCTGGTCTTCCATGGTTTCTAATTAAATGTCACAGTCCTTGAATCACTTTCCCCTTGTATGTAAAGAATCATTTATTTATCTGGCAGCTTTCAAGAATTTTCTCTTTATGTTTGTTCTTCAGCAGCTTTATAATGATGTGACTAGGCACAGATTTCTTATTTAGGGTTCACTGAACTTCTTGAATCTATAACCATACTGTACCCAATTTCGATGTGTGGGGGCATTTTCCCACAAGCAGTTCTACACCAGCTGGTGTCCTACAACTTAACTCAATTCCGGCACTATCCGGAGATAGCATCAGATCCACAAACTAAGGGCTCAGTCCCACAAAAAAAAAATCTCACACACGCACACACACACACACACATACCAGACACCAATCACAAGTCCAGGTTGTCACGTATGCTTCTGACTGATCAGCTATAGGTCAGAAATTCCAATGACCCCCTCCTTGGATTTATTTAATTTGTCAGAGCGGCTCACAGAACTCAGAGAAACATTTTACATACTAGATTACCATTTTATTATAGGAGGAGATAATTCCGAAACAGCCCAGTAAAAGAAATGCATAGGGCAAAGTGTGAGGACAGAGGATCAGAGCTTTCAGGCCCTCTCCCAGAATACCACTCTCCCCAAATCTCTACATGTCATCAACCCACAAGCTCTTTGAACCACGTCCTTTTAGGGGTTTTCATGGGGAATTCATTACATAGGCACAGTTGATGAAATCATTGGCCATGGACAAGTGATTCAACCTCAGGGTCCCTTTCTCCTCACCAGAGGTCACAGTGTGGAACTGAAAGTTCCAACCCTCTAATCACAGGACTATCTCCTCTGGCAACTGACCCCATCCTTAGGTGCTTTCCAAAAGTTGCCTCATTAACATGACTAAAGATATCTTTATTGCTCTCTCACCTCGGAAATCCCAAAGGTTTTAGGAGCTCTGCCAGAAACAGGACAAAGACCAAATGTATATTTCTTATTATAAGCCACAATATCACAACCTATAAATTTATATCCTTGATTCAATTTGGGAAATTTCCTGCCATCGTCTCCTCAAATATGTTTTCCATCTCATTCCCCTTTGTCTCTTTTTCTGGGAATCCAATTACCCACGTGTTAAACGTTTAAAATTGTTTTTACAGTTTTCCAAGCCTCTGTGGTTGGTTTTATTTGTTCAGAATTTTTTCTTTCTCTTTTTTAGATTAAATTATCTTCATTGACCTATCTTTAAGTTTACTGCCTCTCAGCTCTCATTCCCAAGCCCATGCAGTGAATTTTCTTGTTCAGATACTGTATTTTTCAGTTCTAAAATTTCCATATTATTCTTTTTTATATTTTTTATTTCCCTGTTATTTCCTATATGGTCATTCATTATGAACATATTTTCTACTCCTCATTGAGCATAATTATAATTTATATGTATAGTTATATAATTATGCTGCTTTAAAATCTTTGATAAGTCTGATACCTTTATCATCTTGGTGTTTGCATTTGTTGATTGTATTTTCCTTTGAGACTGGGTCACATTTTCTGACTCTGTATGCTAAAACATTTGGGTTGTATTTTGTGAATGTTGTTATACGGACTCCAGATCCTAGTATATTACCCTGAAAAGTGTTTGTTTTGGTAGACAGCTAACTTTGTTAGACGCAAACTGCAACCTGTCATGGCCTGCAGTAGTCAGGGACTCAGATCTCAGTTGCATTCGTTAAGCCTCAACTATGAGCTGCTTTCAGTTTGTCCCATACATGTGTGGTGCAAGGGTCAGCAAGGTGCATGGACTGAGTTTTAAACACATAATTTAGGGTTCTCAGGCTCCATCCTTTCTTGGATTTCTTCCCCACTTTCTGGAGGTTCTCTTTGCCTCTGGCTCCTTCCCCTGGTAAGGCCAGTGAAAGAGGGAGGCCTTTCTATTGAAGTTTAAGCTGCTATGCTAAGTTCACACTGATACAACTGAGGCCACCCTCGGGGGAACTCATTCTTTGCTGGTCACTTGTTCCCAAGTTTCAGTTCCTCTCTGAAATCTACCTTTGTTCAGTCTCCACAGTCCTCAGGCAGTTGTCCTCAGATAGTTGGTTTATTTTTTTAACTATATTATCTAGAGTTTATAGCTATTATTTATAAGGAAATTAGAACTCAACCAGACTGGAAGGTCCTCTTCATTGTTGATCAGTTTGGTTCTGTCTTTTTACTTCCTTTTCTATATTCACTTTAGTAAACTCAAGTGCTCCATCATTTCTCTCTGTCTTTACAAGACTATGACTTAAAAGTTCTTCTGACTAAATCCCAACTCTACTCTCCTCCTCCTTTCTCCTTCTCATCCCCTAACAATTACAGATGCACATACCCCTGCTTCATTTGGCAGATGCCCTGTGTTATTCCCACCCAACCTTGGACAGTCTGGCCACTTGCCCATCTGAGATTGGCCTCATCGTATCCCTAGCACTGGAGCCCTGGTTAGCACAACACAAGGACTAACTGGGGACAGAAATAGACATGAGTACCGGTATAAATTTAGTACAAGATAAAGGTGGCCTCTCCAATTACAAGGGCAAAGATGGACTTGTTCCAAAAGTGGTGCCAGGCAACTGGTTACCATCTAGAAAGCATTCCAAGTGTACCAGGGACCTAACTGTAAAGAATAATATTTAAAGAGTAGTAAAAGAAAACATTGGTGAATACCTTTATAATCTTAGAATAGGGAAAGTTTCTCTACCTATGACTCAAAATCCATGTGCAGTAATTTATTTAACTGCATAAAAATAAAAATATAGCAAAACAAAAATATGGCATGGCAAAAGGTACCCTAAATAAAGTCAAAAGACAACTGAAAAAATTGGAGAAATTATTTACAAGTTAAATCTTGGGTGGGGGGTGGGGACATGGAGAGGAAGGGCTAATATCTCTAATATAAAAAGAACACTTAAAAACTTAGGGGAAAAAGACCAAAAACCCTACAGAAAAATGGATAAAAGACATGAGTGGATAATTCAAAAGATACTTTTAAATGGCCCTTAAACATATGAAAATATGCTTAACCTCACTCATAATTAGAGAAATGAAAATTAAGACTGCACCGACATACTACTTACCACCTATTAGATTTGCAAAAGTTAAAAAGTATGAGAACACATTTGCCTTGCTGATAGAATGCACAGTGGCACAACCCTTTTGGAGGGATATTTGGCAATACCTAACAAAATGACATGTGTGTTTACTTTTTGTTTTGTTTTTTTGTTGTTGATTCATTTATTGAACTTTTTTTTTTTTATTTAATCTTACTCTCTAGGTCCATCCAATGGTAAATGGCAAGATTTCATTGCAAAGGCAAGATTTCTTTTTTATGGCTGAGTAATATTCAATTATATATACATATCACATCTTCTTAATCCATTCATCAGTCTGTGGACACTTGGGCAGTTTCCATAGTTTAGCAATTGTAGATAATGCTGCTATAAACATTGGAGGGCATGTATCCCTTTGAATTAGTATTTTTGTATTCCTTGGGTGAATACTTAGTAGTGCAATTGCTGGGTCATAGAGTAGTTCTATTTTTAACTTTTTGAGGAACCTCCATACTGTTTTCCAGAGTGGCTGCACTAGTTTACATTCCCACCAACAGTGCAAGAGGGCTCCCCTTTCCCCACATCCTCACCAACACCTGTTGTTTCCTGTATTGTTGATTTTAGCCATTCTGATAGGTGTGAGGTGATCTCTCATTGTAGTTTTGATTTGCATTTCCCTGATGATCAGTGATGTTGAGCATTTTCCATGTGTCTGTTGACCATCTATATGTCTTCTTTGGAAAACTGTCTATTCTTGTCTTCTGTGCACTTTTTAATTAGATTATTTGGTTTGGGGACATGTCCATTTACTTACCACTCCCACTTCTAGAAATCCAATACCTTGAAGATATACCTCCAACAATACAAAAATGCATACACATATGCAGAATCACAAAGTTGTCACATAGTCTGTCTAGACATATGTTAGGACTTTCTTGGGTTTCCGTGTCTTTTTAAAACTATTCCTTCTTCCTCCTAGCTCCCCAGTAAGTATTCTGTTCTTTCTTGGTGCCTCCTATTTTTGTTTTCACCTCAGAGTAAATCTTGACCTTGGCTCCCTTGGACATTATAGAGGCAAACAAAGCTCCTTGGGCTAGTTCTTGGGGCCATACCAATAGATGTAATGCCTTCCTAGCCCCACTTCCTCTTCATTCAAACCTCCTAAATAACCCATTTCCCTGTTCTCCCTCACTGTACTGCCTATGAAAACACTTTCTCCCAGTCAACTTTTCAGATTTGCGTTGCAATTTACAATAAATGCTTCTTTGTTTATAGAATATGTAAACACGTTTATGCAGAAAAAGAGGACTCTTTAAATACCTTCTAAGTCTAGTGTTTTCCAAGTTAAACTATGTTTAGATTTTGGTATGTCTCAGTCAGTAGGGACCAATCTCTTTTGCATGTGGGTTGCTTTTTTTTTTTTTTTTTTTTTGTAAAATGAAAATAGAGCTCTTAATTAAGGCCCATAAATAAAATGTATTTTCTTACAACTTGGATCATAAACTTTCCTGAAGAGAAAAATGTCACACACACATACACACACACACACACACGCCATACCCTTATCTTGCTTTATTTTTCTTCATAGTACCTATCATTATCTGTAATTGTTTTTTGTTCCCATTGTTTGTTTATTGTTTGTTTATTGTTTGTTCTCCCAATAGAATGTAAGCCACAAAAGCAGAGAATTTATCTCTTTCATTGTTGACACAATCAGTGCCTGGATCATAGAAGGCACTAAATAAATAATTATTTGAATGACAAATGAATTGAATGAAAGGATGAATGAATGAATGACATCTCTACTCTCCCTGAGAAGAGTTCTGGGAAATAAAGTCTCTCTATTCTCATTACAGTTCTAGTGATGTTTTGCTCTCTTATAGATTGGAACCCTAGGAAGATGATCACCACTTGCTCAGTCCTGCACTCACCTCTCTAGAGAGTCTACACCACTATAATCATCACTACCCAGCTACCTCCTTTCAAGGAGCTTCTCCTTGGGGCACCTGGGTGGCTCAGTCGTTAAGCGTCTGCCTTCGGCTCAGGTCATGATCCCAGGGTCCTGGGATCGAGCCCCGCATTGGGCTCCCTGCTCCGTGGGAAGCCTGCTTCTCCCTCTCCCACTCCCCCTGCTTGTGTTCCCTCTCTCGCTGTGTCTCTCTCTGTCAAATAAATAAATTAAAAAAAAATCTTTAAAAAAAAAAAAAAAAAGGAGCTTCTCCTTTTTTCCAGGGTCCAAGCATCATCTCCATAAATGAGGGACATGAGCTCAGAAAGACAAGCCAGGCTGCGCCCAACATTGTGATTGCTATTGGAGATTATCCTCATGCCATTGTTGATTTAAAGACAGTGGTTAAATGACTCTGCACAGTTGTTCCTGAGCAAACTTTGTCCACTCTGATTACTTATCCTAGTTATTAACATTCTGTACTACTCCTATATTCAGAAGCTAGACAGCACTGATTGCAAATTGGCCCAGGGAGGCTAAGATATCAGAATTCCATAGTTTTTGCAGTGGCTCTTGACCTTTTTTTGGAGTCACAGCACTCTCAAGAATCTGATAAAAGCACAGGACCTGTTTCTTCCTCCCCCCTATTAGAATACACCTCTACACGTACAGATGGAATTATATATAATTTCAGGAGGTTCCCAGAACCCCTAAAGCCCATCCTGCTCAAGGACAGGCCATATGAGGGCCATTTGGAAAGGAACAGGTCTGGCCTATAGGTCAGGGCCTTTGTAGGACAAGGGAGGATCTACAGGACTGAGCTGGAGCACCATTTTCCTAGGTCTTTACTTTAGATATTCTATGTCTGTTTGTGTATTAAAGTGTTACATTCTATCTTAAATACATTTCCATTTTGCAACCTTGCTTTAGGGTTGAATTCTGAGAAGGACTGCTTTAGGCATTACCTTATTTTCAATCATTTGGCTCTGTTAGTTTTTCCTATTATTGTGGCCCTTCCGCAAGAGTTCAGTAAAAGGTGTCACTACTTGTGGCCACAGGAGGGCAGGGCAAGTCCAAACACTGAATGTGAATGCTGACTGCAGCCTGGCTGCAGTGAACCAGTCCTTCCTTGTCCTCACCACCCAAACACTTAAGAGCCCCACTCACTCCCGTAACCTTCCTGTTTCATACTGTCAGTGGGACCAGCTCATTCAGTGCCCAGTGCCCTGCTCGCCAGTCAAAGTGGGAGCTGCTCTTCAACATCTGAGAAGTGACAAGTCTCTTCCCCATTCCCCAGATTTAGCACATTGTTTTTTTTTTAAGATTTTATTTATTTTTGAGAGAGAGGGAGGGAGAGAGAGCACAGGAGGGGAGGGGCAGAGGGCAAAGCAGACTCCCTGCGGAGCAGGGAGCCCGATGCAGAACTGGATCCCAGGACCCTGGGATCATGACCTGAGCAGAGGGCAGACGCTTAACCAACTGAGCCACCCAGGTGCCCGGTTTAGCACATTTCATTGTATTTGTGAGGATCACAATTCTCTGCCTTTGGTGTTCTTACATATGTCAGTGCTGGGGAGAAAACAGTCACCAAGGGAAGTGATAGGTAGGAAAGTTTAAAAAAAAGGAAAGCACATTCTTATCCTGTAAGAGCAAATCATTTTGTTGATGAGAGAAAAGGGAAAAAATGCCATTTGTTGGACCTAGGCATGCCATTCATAGATAATCATCTCACTTCTTATGCTTCATATAACTATGAAATAGGTTGTATTATCCCCACTTTGTCCAAAGTAGTATAACCCTGCTCTTCCCATCACATCCCACCACTTTTCATAAATTCACAGAGAAGAAAACCCTTCTGAAGAAACAGATTAGCAAGAGTAATTAGTATTGCCCAGATGAAGCCCACAGATACCCAGGAGTTGATGATTAAACCCAAATAAGGGAGGATATAATTAAGCATAACTTCCGGGACAGAGTCAGTTTGGAGTTGAGTTTTGGGGGAGGAGCGAGCCATGGATTGACAGAGTAATAAAAGCGCTAAGGAAGGAAGGAAGTCATGTGGCAAGGAGACTAATTTAGTTGAAGCAGAAGAGTTACAGGAAAAAGTAATGAGAGCTGAGGAGGGGGAGCAAATGTTGAACTCAACAGGCATATGCTAAGCTTCAGCTCTAAGCTAGCTACTGAGCTAGGGAATGGGGAATGAATGGGCATATAGGATCTCGACAGCAGGGGGTGGGGAGGAATCTTAGGAGCCATCACAGAAGGGAAGAGTGGGATATTTGAGGAATAATGAGTAGAACCAAGTGGTACAGGGTGAGTGAGGGGAATAAAGAAAATGACCAAGGAAGGCAGTATGTGCTCTTTAGCAAAGGAGGGAACTGATGAAACCATGTTTTAGAAAAATTAACTGGTAGGGGCGCCTGGGTGGCTCAGTTGGTTAAGTGGCTGCCTTCGGCTCAGGTCATGATCCTGGAGTCCCGGGATCGAGTCCCGCATCAGGCTCCTTGCTCGGCAGGGAGTCTGCTTCTCCCTCTGACCCTCCCCCCTCTCATGTGCTTTCTCTCATTCTCTCTCTCTCAAATAAATCAATAAAATCTTTAAAAAAAAAAAAAAAAGAAAAATTAACTGGTAGTAGTACGTAAGAAATACTGGAGGGGAAGGAATGGAATTGATAGGACAATTAAGATGCTTACTGCAATCCAGGCCTAAGGAAAAGAATGCCTGAACCAGTGACAGAGAAATGGATAAAAAAAAATTTCTCCCTCTAGTCTGTTCTGGTTTCCACATTAGTCTTTAGCTTGGCCAGTGTGACTGTCCCTCAGAAGCTGCTGACTCCCTTCTGAGCCTGCAAAACTGTGGACTCAAATCTAAAGCACAGAGCCTCTATGGAGATTACATGAGAACTTTTGCAAAGGAAGAAGCTCTGTGGCTCTCCCAAGAACTTGTAGGTTAAGAAGCTGGGAAAAATTTCAGGAACATTGATGGGGTATCTGCAGGAAAGGCTGGTATTTTCCTTCATAAAGGCACCATGTTTTAGGCTTGGTTCTTCAGCTTTGCAGGATCAGAAAGTTGATTTTGTCAGTAGTGTCTCAGAGGTAGACTCACCTTACCAAGCTCAAGACCAAAGTATAAGTCAGAATATCTTAGAGAACCATAACCACCATAACATCAAGAATAGCAGAGACTCGACAAACACATCCTGCCATCAGGACATGTCATTGAGCCAGCATGCCCTCTCCTCTGAGCCACACTTGGATGGGCACTGCCTGCGCATTCTTCTGTTGCTCCCCTTCTCTGTGCTCCATTTCTGGCCAACCCTCTCCCCTTCTAATGGACACATTCATTCTTTGGATAAGCCAGTCTCATCCATAGGCTATAGCCAAATCTTGCTCTGGTCTGTGAGCCATTCTCTTTTCTTAAGGTAACTATTTTTCATTGACCTCACTACTCTGTAGTACTCTGTTGATACTGTAGTTTAACTAAGGAAAGTCCTATTTTTCTATTTCCAGGTTTTTGGTGGGAGAGAACTTGCTGTGGTCTCCTTATACTGCCATGGTAGGAGTTTCTAATCTTCCACCCTTTCCCTGGGGAAAAGAAAAGAAACACTTCTCTTCTGCAAAATCTGTTGTTCGAAATCTAAACCATATTATCTTCTCCACTTTTGGAGATCCTTCGCTCAATTCCATTTCTTTCGTTTTGTATCTGCCTTCTCATGCTTTAATACTGATTTTGCCTCACTGAAGTTTTGGGTTCAGTTCTTTCCGTACTTGTTACTCAAATTGAAGTCCAGGCCTCAGGCTCAGTAAAATTAACTTACTTCTCGTTTTGCCTGTGACAAAATAAAATTCACGTTATTAAAAAGATACTTTCTCTTTACTCACGAGGAACATTTCTTGGGCAGTGACTTCATACTTATCACTGTAGTACCTAAAATATAATGTGGCAGATGACAGTTTGAGAAGGAATGGTCAAGAATAATGTAGCTTTACAAACTCTGTAAGAGAAAAGAGCATCATATAATCTTTGTACCCTGTACAATATTTCATATTCTATATAGTACACAGTAAAAAATTACTGCTTGATAGAATGAATGAAATACTTGGCTAATGAATCCTCAGAACAGTTCATGGAAGATGGCAGAGTTTTAATCATACTGGTCAAAGAGAAATGCATTGGGAGCCCCTTTTCAGGCACAGAATAAGTCATTAAGTAGGACATGAAGTCATCTGAGTCTCACCACACCTCCCTGTGTGGGTACCAACACGCTGGACTGAAGCCCTTTGTTCCGTTTGGAAAGTCTGGTACCTCTGCCGCCTTGTCCTCAGGAATGTCGTTCTAGAAATAAACCAGCCTTCTCCCTGGGGTCTATGAGTCATACACAGAAGTTAATTCATCAATTTTCTTAGGCTCTTTGTAAAAGTATTTCAGAGAGTCCTTCATGGTAAGGCAAAAAAAAAAAATCAGGTTCCTCTTCTGTTTCTTTCCAGCTCTTGCCTCATTTCCTCTTTCTGTGCTTCCTCTACTACCTTACATTTGGCTTTTACTGATAACCTTTACCTGCAGACCCAGACCCCAGTGCCTGAGCGAGTGTTGCCTAAAACAGGAAGTAGACCAGCAAAGCCTCATCGCCCCACAGACCCAGTTCCATTCACTCAGATGTGGAATCAAATCACACTCCACTAGACCATTTCTGTCTTCCTGGCTGCTAATTACCCTTGTGAGTTACAGCATGCCAATGACAAATTTGTATAATCTATGTCTGAGGTGAAGCCCGGGAGTGCACCATTTTTTTCTTTCACGCTTTTTATAGCAAAAGTAATAATTAAATACATTTTTACTGTGAAATAAGAGCTGAAGAAGCGGTGCCCGGGTGGCTCAGTTGGTTAAGCATCTGCCTTCGGCTCAGGTCATGATCCCAGGGTCCTGGGAGCAAGCCCCACGTTGTCTTTGGACTCCCTGCTTAGCGGGGAGCCTGCTTCTCCCTCTCCCTTTGCCAGTCCCCGTGCTTGTGCTCTCTTGATCTCTCTCAAATAAATAAATAAATAAAATCTTTTAAAATAAATAAATAGCTGAAGAAGCAGAAGCTCCCCCTTGTTAACTAAGTATTTAACTTGCATTGCTGTATTATTTTTTGGCTGTTTTTGTATTCCAGAGTGTTTTTTAAATACAACAAAATTTAAGCAGAAGTATGAATAATAAAAAGGAAACATATTTTAGAACTCTGCCCTGTTTCCACTCCTGCCCACCATTAACAGTTTGATGGTAGCCTTCCAGACCTTTGTAAAATGCATTTACATACATATGTATGTACTTAGGCCAAGGGTTTCACTTTTATTTATTTTCTTTTATTTTTATATAAATGGTTCATACTATACATCTGTTCTACAACTTTATTTACTTACTATTTCTTAGCTTTTCTTGCCAGTGCATTTAACTTTACTTTGTTAACAGCTGCGTAATTCTCCAAAGGTTGAGTGTGCCATAATTTATTTAAACATTCCCCTATTGATGGGTATTTGAATTGCTTCCTGTTTGAGGTTTTGATTATTTGTTATTACAACAATGCTGTACTGAATATCTTTGCATATGTGTCCATGTGTACTATCTAAGAATGTCTCTAAGTTAGATATCCAGGGGATAGAATTTGTGGGTCAAAAGATGGGCACATTTAAAGTTTTACATTTTTCAAAGTTTACAATTAAAGAATTAAACACTTTATCCACTAATTCCCTTTCTTCTGCAGAGAGTTCTATCCTGGGAACTGACATTGACCTTCAAACTATAGACAATGATGTTGTCAGCATGGAGATTTTCTTCAAAGCCTGGCTACATAACAATGGAACAGACCAAGAGCATATCCATCTTCTTCTTCCTTCACGATGTTTCAGCAACATTTCCAGAGCCAGAGATGATTCAAGTACACAGCCCCAAAAGACCTATTATATAGGCTATGATTATCCTAGTCTTGGATTAAGATTCTAGATTTGTGAGTCGTCAGAATACACATTAGTTGAGGTTTAGAGACTGAAGGAGGCTGTGCAGTGTAAGCACAAGGAGTAAGAAAAGAATTTCTAAAAAGTAACCACAGTTAGAAAAACTGAACCTAATTAAGCCTAGACAGCAAGGGCCAGTTAGTTTAGGAGGAAAGACTTAGATACCTCAATAATAGGGCAGCACCTAAACTAAACAAGAGCACAATGAATCATATATTTTTCTCAAGTTTTTCATTTTGAATTGTAATAGATATTATTGATACAATAACTTGAGGCATGCTGGTACCTCAACAATTATCAACAGGGCCTGTGAGAAGGTAAAGAACAAAGATTAAACCAAGATTAAATAGAGGTCTTTCGGATAGGAAGACATCAAACTGAAGTAAACTAAAACAACTACAGAAGCAGGCCCCACAGAGGACAACTAGTAGCCCAACTAGTAGAGGTGGGAGTTCAGTGAGAAATATGGGTATAGACTCCCACTCCAAAAGGGGAAGACACATGGTGGTCCTTTCTTTCTGGGGAGAGCCATCAGATCTTTACCTGCCACCCCTCCCCACACCCCCATTTCAACCTAGGGCCTGGGATGCCTTTGATGACTTACCTTGATTTCAATCTGTCTTTCCTTGGTGTGTAAATCTTCCCTGGACCTCCTTTCCACTCCTTTTGTCCAAGGCTGATGGTGCCAATTCCTCTCTGTTCCCTCTTCTGGAATCCACTTCATATCTGTTTTTCCCAAGCACTATGCTACCTCCTTTTCTGCATTATCTCATTTCATCTTCACCCACCACCATGAAGCAGGTACTGTTACCATATGTCATTGAATCTAAGGTGCTATCAGTTATGAGATACACCATTACTTTATGTACCACAAAGAAAGAAAAACACTGCCAATTAAACATGACACAGTGCTTTCTATCACTTAGAAATATTATTTTATCCTTACTGAGAAGTTAAAGTAGTAAATAAGTGTTTGGAGTGTGTGTCTGGCCAATGGCAATTGTAAGACATATAGAGATGTTAGTATGTGGGGGGGGGGGTGGAATGTGTCTTAATTAAATACCGATATTATCTCCCTGTTTTACAGATGAAAAAACTGAGACTTAGAGAAACTAGACATTTTCCCAGGACAGCACAGAAAAATTAATAGCAGAATTTGAAGTTATGCAACTCCAGAGCCCACTCTTAACTCTTAAGATTAGAAATCTATATTTTGTACATTTGACCACACTCAGCCCAGAAAACATTCATCAAACCCAGGTCTGTCTGCCTCCAGAACCTGGACCCTTACCTACTACACAGCCTGCTTCATGCTGGGCAGTTGTGAACAAAGATGCCGCCTCATGCTGGGCATTTCTCTCATAAGGAGGGCTGGGGCCCTCCAAGGCCAGGAACTCCAGCAACCAGACTTTCTTCAACTGTTGTACAGCATTTTCCCATGGTATAGTTGAGAATTTCTCTACCTTTCCCCTCCCTCTTTCCATGGCTTTCAGTACCAGGGTCAGAGCCAGAATATTTATCTCCATCTGCAATCATTTTTCAGAAATTTGCAGGTCTTCTGGGTACACAGTGGAACTTAGACCCAGATTCATCAGCTCTTCTACTAGGGAGGCCTACACTGGAATCCAGATGTTCAGGCGCAATTGGAGTGAGATCTGGGGAAAGTAGCCCTCCTCCATGGTGGGTATGACCAACCTGAGAGTTTATACAACTACAATAAAGACCATAATATAGTTATCCATTGTTTAAAAAAAAAAAACTGCTGCATTACCACACTGGATTTCTGGAAATGTGGCTCACTATAAAAAATAAAACAAAACAGTACAGAACGCTGAGCTCTTCTACTCTAGAATCTTTTGAGGACTGCTCCTCAGATGTTCACTCTGACTCCTTACAAGGTTCTCCACCCACTCCACCTTCTTCTGTAGCTGCCCAGGGCCCTTCCCCCCCAACCCCCCCACCCCTTCTCTAGGTGCTTCCCTCAGAGGCCTCCTTCTGACAGAGTGCACAGTCAGCTTCAGATGAGTGTCTTTTCTCGTTTCGTGGGTTTGGAGTCAGCCACTTCTGCATCTGGGTTCAGGGTGGTGAGAAGCACACCTGATTCTAGACTCTAGTCCTGGTAAGACAGTTTTCTCAGCTTTGGAATACTGTCGAGATTATAGTGCCAGTAGTTCTCAGCCCTGGCTGCAGTAAAAATCACATGAGGGACTTTTTAAAAATACCAGTATCTAGATTCCATCTCCAGAGATCCCACTTTCATTAGTGTGAGGTAGGGCCCAGACATCAGTGTCTTTTAAAAGTTCCTTAATAAAAAGGTGATTCTTATTGCAACCAGAGTTGAGAATCTCAGCCAGATGAACACAGCTCTCCAGTCCTAAAGCCCAGATACCTAACAATGAAGAAGTCAGGCACAGAGGAAATGAGGGGAGTCCTAGGCCAAGCCCCTCCTACTGACTTCCTGGGCTCTGAGACACAGCAGGCCAAGACTGTCTTACCCAGAATTAATGTCTACATCTGATTGCTGGGCCCAGGAGGGCCAGATGGATCTGACCCTTAATTCTGCCATCCTATCTCTTTTTCTACATTATTTCTGCTTTCGTTTTTATGTCATGTTTGTTAACAGTATTCACACCTGGTATACATTTTATTGAAAAACTTTGTAGTATCAAGGCTGCAAGCCTAGTGCAACAGTATATTGTACACTGTGGCATGTGAATGTACCTGCCAGAGCAGAACCTTAATATAGAAGGGCATAATACCTTGATGAATAATTCATACTTAGGTGAAGCCCCCTCAGAATGGTTGTCTGTTGCCACGGTGATGCTCCAGAAGGTTCTACCTTCAGGTTTCTTTGGGGAATTAAAAAATAAACCATTTCAGGAACTTATTCCTCCCCCTCCCCTGAATGTCCCTAGAAGAGCCCACAGAGAAACAGTAGCTGTCAGCTGACTCCCTGACTTCTGCTTTCCTGCTCTTCCTTCATCTGACCTATAGTCTTGCCAAAGCTTAGCCAGAGGGAAGCAGCAGAGATCCCATCTGTGATTGCAAAGGGCCTCTGCATATCATAGTGTTGGCTGCCTCCTCCACAGAGGGCCCACGTTCCTCTCGGACTGGATCACAAGCTAGATCTCTCACTATGAGGCAACTGCTCAGCCAGCCCAGAAGTAAAACAAGTAAAAACCATATCAGATGCAGAAAATAAGTTAACTATTGTATTGAGCAACACTGTAGGTCCAGACCTGCTCTGCCTTTCCAAACCAATCATACTTTCCCCTTTCCACTCCCCTGCCTCCTCCCAAGCCTTACTTGCCTGGTGGATGTGGAATGGGTAGCAGATGTTGTCTCTTAATCACATAGCCTGAGGTAACTTGTGACAGACTATCCCTCCCCCAATGCCATTTTTATTGTAGTGTGCCTGAAATGTGATCTCCAAGAGCGACTCCTCAGCCCGTCCCTTCTCCCTGGCACAGCTGATGGCTCCTTGAGAATGGATGACCCCAAAGGAGACTTCAGCACACTCTACCAGATGGCCTCCCAGTCGTCAGCCTCTCGTTACAAGCTCCGGGTGATCAAGTATGGGATAAGGGAACTTCCCCAATCCATGCAAATGCTTATTCTTCCTGGTTCCAACTAGGAAGTCCTGAGGTAGAGGGCATCTCCAAGTATCAGGCAGGTGGGAGTCAGTTCCAAAGCAGAAACTAGTTATGGGAGTGAAAGAGCAAGCTCAGGCTGCTCAGCATGTGGAGACAAATGGGCAGATGGTGGATGATATGCCTCAGGAGGACATTCTGACCTGGATGAGGATTGGAAATCCAGAAAGTCTCTTAATACAAAGAAAAACAAGATCAGCAGTGTTTATCTATTCAGCAAGTGTGTATTGAATACCTTGCTGTGTTTGGCATCAGGACAGAGGTCTGACCTTCAAGGAACAAGGGGGTAGATAGGATCTACTCCTGCCTTGCCATTTCTCTAAGTACTAGAATTCCTGCTTCCAGGGGAACCAATTCTTGGGTAAAATTAGCAATGATGGCAAAGACCACTTTTACTGCTTCCTAGGTCCTATCACAGTGCCTGTGCACAAGTATCTGAGTAAGCTTGTCCATGAGTTTGTGACTGCAGATGCTGCTGGGGAACTTTCTTAAATTTATTCTCTTTTTCTTTTTTTTTTTTTTTAAGAGATCAAGAGTGAGTCGGGGTGGGGGGGCGGGTGAGAGAGACAGAGGGAGAGAATCAATCTTAAGCAGGCTCCATGCCCAGTACAGAGCCCAACACAGGGCTTAATCTCACCACCCTGAGCTCATGACCTGAGCCAAAATCAAGAGTTGGACACTTAACTGACTGAGCCACCCAGGTACCCCAATTCATCCTCTTCTTAAATGCATCCTCTCTCAGCACTTGCCACAAGAGAGCCAGGACTGGGATGCAGATGGTTAGCATACTATCATGTTACATGGTTACTATAGCAGGGGTGTTCTGGAAGTATCCCCAGAAAAGTCACTTGGAATGGAATAAGCTCAGGAGAAGAAACATCCATCAGAGTCTAGATGGCTTTTCATGATGATGCTTCATTCATTGATTAACAGGCTTTGAGCATCTGCTATGTGCCAGATACCTTGCTAGGTGCTGGCCATGCTAAGGTGAATAATTCACAGGCCCTAACCCACACAATAGAGTCTTAGACATAAGCTGAATTTAAGCTGATCTGATGTCAAGGTTCTACATATCACCGAGGAGACTTTCACTGCCATTGTCTCTTGCCAGGGCTCTAAATTCCAATGGGATCTGCGAGTCATTGACATATGGACTGCCCTGCATCCTCAGACCCACAAGCTGTTGGCAGCTGGACTGGGATGAGCTGGAGACAAATCAGCAGCACTTCCATGCCTTGTGTCACAGCCTGCTGGTAAGTATCCATGTTCCCAGGTGAGGAAGTAGAAGAGTGTTAAGGCACCAACCACAGAAAAGTAGCTAGCTTAATCCTACCTTGATCCCGAACCTGTCCCAACTCTCAAGAGGACAAGAAAAAACTGGAAATACTCTGAAATGTGGATTAAATATGACTTGCCTTTGTTGGTTTCATGCTATAGAGAATACTTCCTGAACTCAGTTATATGACAGTAAACTTGAAAATCCCTAATTTTGTACATTTAAATGGAAACGGTATTTTCCGTAAGTAACTATATTTTAACACTTCTCTAACACTGGGCTGGACATTATGGTTTATTTAAATGAAGAACACCTAGACTGTGCCAGACATCTTGCTAAACTGTAGATATTCAATGGTAACATGAGAGACATTATCCATGGCCTCAAGAAACTTACTCTGTAATAAAAGAGACAGAATTTTATATATATGTATATATATACATATATATAATATGTATATTATATATATTTAGAATTATATATAAATTACATAATTATAAAATGTAATTATGTATATAAATATTTAATTGTGAGAAGTTTATGAAGGAAAAGAAGAGCCTGCTGCCAGAAAGCCTCTCTGTGAAATGACATTTAAATTGAGACCTGCCAGTTTATGGGAATGGGAATTAGCCAGGTGAAGGGTGGCGGGAAGAGAATGCCTGGGAAAGGCATGTGCGAAGACCCCAAGCCTGGAAAGAGCTGAGAGAAGAATCAAGAATGGAAAGGCCATTGTGACTGAAACAGAAAGCCAAAAGGTGGGCTGGAGAAGTGAGCAGGGTTAAATCATGCAAAGCTTTGTAGGTCAAGTTAAGGACCTTGGACTTTAAGTACAAAAAGAAATTATGAGAGATGATTTGAGTTTTTAAAAGATTACTTACACCAAACATTGGAAATGAACTGGCAGAAGCAAGAATGGGAACAAGAAAATGAGGTGGGAGAGCATTGTTGTAGTCTGGGCAAGAGATGATGATGGCTTGAACTGGAATGTTGAAGTCAAGAAAAGTAAACCAATTAAAGAAATATTTTAGGGGCACTTCGGTGGCTCAGTTGGTTAAGCATCAGACTCTTGGTTTCAGCTCAGGTTGTGATCTCAGGGTCATGAGATGAGCCTGGCATCGGGCTCCCTGCTCAGTGGGTAGTCTGCTTGAGTTTCTTTCTGCCTTCTTCTCCCGCCCCTCTGTTCCTCCCCCTCTGCTCCTTCCCCTGCTCCTATGCTCTCTCACTCTCTCTATCTCTCAAATAAATGAATAAAATCTTTAATTTTTTAAAAAAAGACATATTTTAGAGAGAGAGTCAGAACTTGGTGAAGGATTGGATGTAGGGAGTGAGGAAGAGGAAGGTATCAAATAACTGCTTGGTTTCTGATTCAAATAAGTGGGTGCCCATTTCCTGAAATGGAAAAAAATAAAAGAGCTTAGGAACACTTAGAAAAGAGCATGAAACACTTGAAAAGCAAAATAAAACTGCAAACATAATCGAGGACAGGTCTAACTGCAAGTGGAAATAGAGAAACAGTTTGACCTAGTAGCATATGGGTGATCAGACCAGCACAGCAATGTGTCTCTTTCACTATCAGAAGCAGGCTTCTTTTTTCCTGTTTCAAAGCCCACACTCCCTTTTAGGCCCACCCACAGAGTTCCTGTTTCCTATCTGAAGAACACCCATCCCTGTCTTTGCAGAGCTGAGACAACAGATATATCCTGACCGTCAGAGCCCAAGAGCTCAGTTGACTATTTACTCTACCCTATCCCTCAGGATCTGAGAGATGCTACATCACTCAGGAAGAATTTCCCTCAAGTGGCTTCCCTACATTCTTACAGTACATGATATTTTAAACAGACATTTGCATTTTAGTACACTGCTAGAAGGAGTGTAGATTTTCTGGAAAGTGGTAACTACTTCAAAACTTTAATTTGATTGCTGGGAGTGTATGTAGCACAGGAAAACAATCAGCAAAGGGAGCACAGATGTATATACCAACATGCTTATCTCAGTGTTATTTACAGTGGTAAAAAATTCAAACAACCTAAATGTCCTAAATAGAGAAATGGTTAAATCAAAATAAGGGAAAGGTTATGGGAACAACAATTCAGCCAAACAATGAAATATTATGTAGCCATTAAAAATAAGGATGGGGGGCGCCTGGGTGGCTCAGTCGTTAAGCGTCTGCCTTCGGCTCGGGTCATGATCCCAGGGTCCTAGGATCGAGCCCCGCATTGGGCTCCTTGCTCCGCGGGAAGCCTGCTTCTCCCTCTCCCACTCCCCCTGCTTGTGTTCCCTCTCTCGCTGTGTCTCTCTCTGTCAAATAAATAAATAAAATCTTTAAAAATAATAATAATAAAATAAATAAACAAATTAAAAATAAAAATAAGGATGGGAAAGAGTATTCTATTCCCTCCTGGCTTACATATATAAATCAGACTCTTCCTGCCTCTGAATTTGACATTTGAGCATCTATTTATTTATTTATTTATTCATTCATTCATTCACTCATTCATTCATTAACAAATATTTATTGAGCACTACATGCCAGGTACCATTATAAAGGCCAAAGAGACTCTTATTTATCACTTCTCTATCGTGGAAATTCACAATTATGTGGCTGACCCATCACTAATAGATTACCCATGATTTGGAGCACTTACTAGGGGCTAGTCACTTAACCAAGTGCTTTGCATGCTTTATCTCACTTAATCCTCACAATAATTCTGTGAGATAGGGATTGTTGTCCCCATTTTTACACGTGTAGAAGACTGAAGTCTATAGAGATCAAGTGACTTACCAAAAGTCGCATAGCTACCAAAGTGGCCAAGTCAGAATTTGAACCTAGTTCGTTGACTACAAAGCCTATGCTTTTAACTTTCTTGCTAAATTCCCTACCCGGGATGTAGCCAGATAAACACAGCCTACAACCCTGATGCTGATTCTCGCCTCACTGAACACCCCAGGCTTCTGTACTTCGATGGACTTGAATTCACTTAAGGTGATGGGATACTTGTAATAGCTCCTCACCCATCTTGTGTTACTGTTGTCTCTACTCTGTGTTTGTTCCACATCAGCAGATTAAAGAACACTCTCCTTTTCTGGAAAAGACAGAAGCAAAACAGTGTTTGAATGGCTCTTCCTTCTTTGCTTTTCACATGACATATCCGAGTAGCAAAAATCCTAAAAGGTAGTGTGTTATACAGGGGAGAATTCCCCACAAGCCTCTTCTGTTGCATTCAACAACAAATCTTTCTCCAGTACCTACTATGTGACAAGACCTTATTTAGAGTTTGAACCTCTCTGGTGCTATATTTACAAGTTTTCAGCACTTCTCTAACTCCTTGGTTTTCTAGTCTTTCTTACACCTTTCTCATATGTTCTTTAAAAATCTGATGTCCTCAGCTCTCTGTGTAACTCTAGTCTTGTTTCTTACTGTGATGTTTCCCCTCCAGCTAACTTCTCATTCTAACTTCTGTCTTTCTGTTAATAGCGGCGCTACCATTGTCTGCTCACCCAGGCTTGAAACCTCAGTGACCTCCAGCCTTCTTGTCCTTTACACCCACTTCATCACTAAGTCATATCAGTTTTCTTCTCATGAGTTGTAACTGTCCTTTCCTTCCTGTCCCCGCTGTTTATTCTCACCCAGGCTTCTTCAGTAAACTAACTAGTTTCCCTACCTCCAATTTTCCCCTCTTCTAATTTGCCCTGTTTGTTAGACCCCGTTAATCTTCCTGAAGCACTCCCCTGACTGCCACATGTTTTTCGGAGGTGCCAATACCCAGCGACGTAAGCCTTGCCTGTTCTCTCCCCATAGCATCGCTGCATGTTTTTCTCCTCTCCATTCTTATCATCACCATCCTAGTTCAGAGTCTGTTTACCTCTTCCCTGTAATGTTGCAATAATCTCTTGTCTCAGTGCCTTTAGTGTTTCCCTTCCCAGTCCATTTTATATACTGCCACCTGTTTAATCTTCTTGAGACACAGCACTGATCCTGCTACTCTTCAGCTTAAAGATATTTTGTGGCTTATTATTGATTATACTTTAAAGTTCATATTCCTTAGCCAGTATTCAGACTCTAGTCCATCTCCCATCATCCCCTTTCATGCACCATAGAGTCCAGCCAAATTAATATACAAACTTTAAATTGCCACACCTTTGAACCTTTGTTCATATTGTCCCTTCTTCTCTCTCACCATATGTTCAAACCCTACCCCATCCTGAAAAACTCAGCTCAAATGGTACTTCTGCAATGAGGTCTTTCTGGATTTATCATTAGACATTTGTGTGGTCTATTTTCTTTTTAGGGAAAAGAATGTTTCTATTAGCTTTTCAAATATATGATCTTATGATTTGGGTTAAAGTCTGTGATATAAGTCTGACTACCCAGACTCCAGGATAATAGGATTGCCTCTTCCTGGCATTTCTACCATTTTCCCATTTTACCAACTAATTTCTCAGCCTTAGTCAAAGTTAAGTTCAGAGTAGAAATTCTCCCTTTGTTACCTCTCTTTTTGGGGAGTCAAGGCAAGGAAGCTTTCTAATCTATTGTGGTAAAATGTAGTTTGTATTGTCCATGAAAAGCATGGGCTTCGAAATCAGATGGCCCTAGGTTCCTGACAGCTTCATTATTTCCCAACTGTGTGAATTCAGGTAACATATTTAACCTCTCTATGCAACAGTATATTCATTTATTTGAAACCTTAACAAACCTAGTGGCCCCATTTGGCTAATCTCTGCATAAATGGTACACAAAGAAGCACTATCCAGAGGCCAAAAAGTAATTTTAAAATTTATTTGTACTTTCAAAGAACATCAAAGAGGAAATAGTTCATAACCCACAATGACATTTCTCAAATATTCTTCCTTCACTCCTCAATTATATCTAACCAGGAGCTATTCCAAGAGCCTTTCTCACACACACACACACACATTAAAAAAAATAAAACTATATCTACATCACCAGTCCCTGTTCCTCTACCTTCTTCCCTCTCTCAGCTATATACATATTCTATAGATTGGCTTAGCCCCTCTGACATAGTCTGCCTCCCCCTCAGGTCCTGTCTCTCTCTTCCTATTTAAAACATCCAGGAATAGAATTCACAAGCCTTCTCCTTTTGTGAGTAGAAGTAGAGTGGGGGAGAATGAAAAAAGTAGAGTGGGGGAGAAAAAAAAAAGGTGCATGACAGACACACATTAGTAACTCTTGTCCCTGTCACATGTTAAATAGAGACAACAGGATATATCTCATATAGTTTTTAAGATGATTAAATAATATTGCATGTTTAAAGCACCTAGCTTATGTCTGGCATATGATTTGCATGTGGTGGTTGGTTAGCTGTTCTATGATTTACATTTGTTTCTTTTTTTTTAATAGATTCTAATTCTCTGGAGATATTCTCCATTTTCTCACCTATTTTTTTTTAAAGATTTTATTTATTTATTTATTTGTCAGAGAGAGAGAGCATAAGCAGGGGAAGCGGCAGGCAGAGGGAGAAGCAGTCTCCCTGCTGAGCAAGGAGCCCAATGTGGGACTCAATCCCAGGATTCTGGGATCATGACCTGAGTCCAAGGTAGACACTTAACTGACTGAGCCACTCATATGTTCCTTTTTCACATATTTTCTTGAACATACTAATCATAACTATTTTAAAGTTCTTGTATGCCAATCCCAATACCTGGATCACCTGTGGCTTTGTTTTAGCTCTCTTTTTTTCTTCTGATTTTCAGACATGTGGTCCTGTCTTTTGGTGCACCTGGTAATATTCTAATGAAAGATGCTCAGTGTGTCTAAATAAATCGTAGAGGCTCCAATTGGTATTTCTCTAGAGAGGGTCCATCCTGACCCTGCACTCTATGCAGATAGAGTGATGACACATCATCCTATTCTACTCAGAAGCTGTATTGAGTCCAGGCTGAACTGCAGTCCTACTAAGGCTCCATTTACCCCTGGTTTGCTCTTGGCCTTCCAGGATTTTCCCCTGAAACCTGGTATATTATGTGCATCCCCTTCCCTTGGACAACCCCAACTCTAATCACTCTATCCCAAGTCTGTTAAAATACACCGCTTCTAAAGGCTTTCTCTTGGGCATTTTTGCCTCCTGCTCCATGTAGCCCCCATATTTGGTAAATGTGCTGAGTGAAAAATTGGTTTGAGCACCCACCCCACCCCTGGCTGGTCTCCACCAAAAGATCTGCTGGTTTCTCTGCTCCCTTGCAAGTGCCTCAACATATGCAAATCCTAGATTCTCAGCTCCCACCTGCTCTCCCTCCAACTCAGAATCAACATGCACCCTCAGGGTAAAAGCAGTTGCAGTAATTTCCTCATCTCTCTGGATTCTTCCCTCTCCAGAAACTTAGCTACCTCTCATTTTCATTGTCTCAGCACCTCCTCACTGCCTTCAGACAAATGGTTTCTGTATATTCCAGCTTTTCTAGCTGTTCTAGGCAAGAGAACCAGTGTGCCTCTGGCCATTCCATCCCACTCAGATGTAGAAGGAGATGCTTATTAAATGTTCATTCATCCCCCACTTCACATCCCTTATTCAGCTAGACAGACTGTAATACATTTTCTGGTTTACTCTCAGCCAGTTGGCTGACTCCACCAAGTTCTCATTTTCAGGTTCCTGCGTTTCCTTACAACTATAAGCATAGCTCAGTTCATTCAATGCTGTCTCTTTCTCTGCCCCCTTCTTTTAGAGTAGTTCTTCTGAACAAACTCCACACTGCCATAATTAAATTCTAATCCTTAGTACCAGCCCACCAGTCCTCATCAACTATAAATGTCGTGTAACTTTTCTAATTACACTTTACACATGCTCTAAATCTTAGTTGACTACAGCCTTAAATGTTGTTCCATCCCCTGATTTTCTTAGGTGAGAATTGACTGTTATATCTTTCCATCCTCCTCATAGATTATTTTGTTTTATTTGAGTATTTTACTTCCTTTTCCTCAGAAGAATATCACTTCATCAGATAAGCAAGGCTCTTGATAAACCCATTCCCTGGCCCTTCCTGAAAGATGTGTGCCATCCATCCATTCCCATACATTTCATTCTTAGATCAATCCAGACCACAAGAGAACAATGTGTTTTTACTTCATTCTCTGGAACTTTTATAGATCTATATCTAAGAATTATACATTACTTTTAATTTCACAAAATTTAGTAAATATTATCTAATAATTATTCAATATATTTTTGTTTAAAAAGTTAACACTTCATGGTGCCAATTGTTTGCCTGAAGCAGTTCTAAAGACTTCACAAATATTAATTTATATAATCTCCATAACCATCTGTTGAAGTAGGAATAATTATCTTTTTTTTTTTTTACAAATGAAGAAATTGAGGCCTAGAGAGGTTAAATAGTTTTCCAAGATTACACAGCTAGTAAATGGTAGAGCCAGGATGGAATCCAGAAAGGTTGACTCCAGGACCCAAACTCTTAACCACTCTATAACCATATGAAGTTCATTATCATATTGATTGCAGGAGTTCTCTGAAATACATCCACTCCTCAGTAAGGATCCATAAGATAACTTCTCAAACACTTTTATCAGGAAAAGCTGTGGAGCTCCCTTTTAGCAAAAGTGGGTGGTTTGCATTTCTCTGAGCTTACCTAATCTTGGCTCTTTTATTGCCCTACCCTTATTTTTCCTTTGTCCAATCCCTTGTGTATTTTATCTTTTTTGTATTGTTGCATTTTTCTAAACAGGCATAACTGCTTTGTGGAATGTGGTAGAGAATTAATATATAAATAAATAAATAAAATTAATTTTTCTAAGTATTTATGAGATGAATTTATCCATCACCAGGAAAACATAATTTCAATTACCAAATCCTACTGTGTAGTCCCAGTTATGTAGCTAATGACTCACTTTCCACATCCTCATTTCTCTTACAAAGTCATGTCTGTATGAACTAGAAAAAGAAATTAAAATACCACCTAGGTCTTTCAATTTCCTACTTAAAATGTCAGAGTCTCTTGAGACACATTCCAGAGCTTTACAGGCCATGTCTGCCCTAATTGGCCACAGGAGTGACAGAATTCAAGCCAGGATGTGTCCAGCAGGAGAGTAACTACATAGGCAATGACCTGGTTGGGCTGTAAATGGGTGGGGAAATGGAAAGTCCTTGGTTACATTAGGCAAAGAGTCAAGAACAAGAATCCAAGCTGAGAGTGGGGTGATAGCAGGTCAGGAGCCATTAAAAAAAAAAATCAGAATGAAGTTAGTGTGTTGGGCTGCAGGGGAAACAGACAGATGCTAGAACAGACAGCAGGCTAACATGGGATACATGGGCTTCTTGTGATCCAGCCTTGTTTGTTTCTCTTGCTTCATCTTTTACCACGCCCCTTCCATCCTTTATTCCAGTCACACTAATAAATTGCTAAATGTACCCCAAATATGCCAAACTGTTCCACACCTCCATACCTTTTTTTAATGCTGCTTCCTTTCTTTTGCCTCTCCCTGACAAATATCTACCCATTTTTTCCAGATTCTGCTTAAATACCTTCACTAGGAAGCTGTTCCTGCCCCCACCACAGCCTGCCCCCATTCATTTTTTTGCCCTTTACCCACCCATATACCTGGTTCTCACATCTATCTTGACCTTCACAGCAGTGGTAAAGTGTATGAGGGTGTACCTTAGCATTCTGATGTGAGAAATGTCATATTGTATTTTTTTCTAACCCAAGTTTAGAAAATATTAATCCCCAAGAACTAGAATGTTGACACACCCAATATCTTTATGAGTGCCTCTCCCTAACTCATACTCAAAATCCTAGAGCCCTAATAGTCCAGAAAATGTGGAAAATGGCCCTCTGGTCTTCAATACACCTCCAGTACAATGTTGAATAGAATTGGCAAGAGCAGACATCTTTGTCTTGTTCCTGACTTCAGGGGCAAAGCATCTGGTCTTTCATCACTACTTATGATGTTAGCTGTGGGATTTTTGTAGAACTCTTTGTCAGGTTAAGTTCCACTCTGTTTCTCATTTGTTCGTGAAAGGGTCTTGGATTTTATCAAATGCTTTTTCTGCATGCATTGAGATGATTATGTAGTTTTTGTCCTTTATTCTAGAAACATGGTGTATTACATTGTTTGATTTGGGGGTATTAAACCAACCTTGCATTCCTGGGATAAATCCCACGTGGTTGTGATATATATAGTTGATCCTTGAACAACATAGGGGGCTAGGGGTACCAACCTCTCATGCAGTCAAATCCATGTATAACTTTTGACTTCCCAAAAACTAATTGCTGAATTTGGTCCCAGGACATCATATTGATGGCAGACCAAGGAAGGGCCAGTTTGGTGAGATTAAAGATCTTACCTGTTATAATAAATTCCCATCCATCCTGGCAAGGCCTATACTGGTATCATTAAATTTGTCCTTTCTACTTCTGTCTCCGCATTAGCTATATCCTCTTCCTTTCCTTTGCTATCTGTAAAGGACCCCTTTGGCTGCAACTAACAGACGAATCCAACTCTAACTTAAGTAAGAGTTTATTTTTCTGATATAACAAGAAATGTGGGGACAGACAATTCTGAGACTGATACCATCAAAGACCCAGGATCTTTGCATTTCTCCACTGCAGCCTCCATAGCAAACGTACTTCATCCTTATGCCTGTTCCTCATGTGGCTATTGTGCCTTAAGACCAAGCCCTATCCTAGGGAAAAGGAGTACAGTCAAGAGGCAAAAAGCCTGCCAGCATATTATAAAGCTTTTTCAGAAGTCTCACACAGCAACTTCTACTTATGTCTCATTATTTAAATCTAGGTCACATGTCACCCCAGACCAATCACTGAAAAACTGAAAAATGTGTAGAGAGAAAGGAGAGGGGCAGGGAGGGTAGTGGCCAGTCAACCAACAGTGGTTACCACGCCTTCTTTCCCAGCCTTAGAAATTAGAAGTTAGGGCAGAGGTGGGGGAGAATGAGCTTGGAGTATGGCATGCCCTTCAACTCTGCCCCTGTCCATACCTGTTCTAAACAGAATCAGTGCCCACCTTCTAAAATCTAAGCTCCCTAGCACCTTCTGTAGCAAACACAACAAATACAGATACATTTTATACCTGCTTTCTGGTAAATTCAGCATCTAACTCATTCTCCTTATTTTAGAATTAGCAAAGGGGCACCTGGCATGTGACTCTTGATCTTGGGGTTGTGAGTTCAAGCCCCGTGTTGGGTGTAGAGATTACTTAAAAATAAAATCTTTTTTTTAAAGATTTTATTTTATTTCTTTCTATTTAGTTGATAGACACGTGAGAGGGAGCACAAGCAGGGGGAGTGGGAGAGGGAGAAGCAGGCTTCCCGCTGAGCAGAGAGCCTGATGCAGGGCTCGATCCCAGGACCCTGGGATCATGACCCGAGCCAAAGGCAGACACTTAACGACTGAGCCACCCAGGTGCCTCTTAAAAATAAAATCTTAAAAAATAGAATTAGCAAAAACAGATTTTGTCATCTGCCATCATTAAGCATTGTTCAATTTGAAGACCCAAAAGCTAGTCTTCTGGGACATCCCATGTCTTTTCTCAGCCTCACATACCTGCCCTGGCAGCTAAACATTTCCATCACAGGTACAACTGCCTGTACCTACAAGTCAACCCATGACCTGGTAACATGTTCAAGCTTGGATCCTGAACTTCAGATCTCTAGTGCCATTAACCACTATCCGGATAGGAAAGGGTTAGAAATTCAGAGTCCAAAATAAGGACCTTAAAATTCAACTTCCCTATCTCTCACTTTCCCCAAATGTTCCTGGGAATTACAGATTAAGTTAATATATTTATCAAACTCTAACAAGTGCATTTGCCTCTCTTCCTTCCAGAGCCTTCTGCTAACCGCTCTGTAAACTGGCCCAGAGGTTCTAAAGCATTCTGTAAAATCCTTTCAACTCGATCTCTTGCCAGTCCTCTGATATTCCACACATCAGGAGTTGCTCTTGAGAGGCTTCATTCAATCCTGCATACTATTTCTCTAATAGGAACTTAGCTATTGTCTCAAAATCCATAGGCACAAATTCTAGGGATCATACTTTTTCTGTGTGCAACATTCAAAGTTTCTTAGTAACGCCACAATATAGCAGTCATGAACTTATTCCATAACACCGAGGTGTAAGAAATGTCATATTGCTTTAAAAAAAAAAGTCCAGAAAATGTCTATTGCCATACTTTAGCCCCCCAGGGACTTGCCACAGTGACAAGATTTTCTATTCTTTCTCACCTTAGAAGGGTGACCAACTACCCCCATTTGCCCATGACTGAGGGGTTTCCTGGGATGTAAGACTTTCATTACTAAAAATGGGCAAACCAGAAGAATTGGTCATCCTAAATACTGGACTAACATTAATCTACAAACCTTCCCTTTACTATATTATAAGCTCTCAAGGGGCAAGGAACATGTCTAATGAATTTCTATATACTCATGCCTAGTGCTTGGGACATAACAGGCACTCAATACATTCTTAATAAATAAACTAATTCACAAACAATGCATAAATGAGCGTAAAAATAGAAGATTAAATAATTGTAATAATCCAAGCCTGATCTACATCAGAAGTTATTTGAGCCAGTTAAAATGGAATGCCCCGCCACTTGCTACTTACCCCTTCCAGGCTTAAAGAGGCCATGTCCTCAGAGCAGGGGCAAATCTCCCCACACAAAAACACACCATGATTTCTACATCATCTATTTACAATTTAATGAATTTGAGAAGGATCAGGTAGACTTTCCATCGCATTTTGGGTCTGTTTTTCAAGAAGACAGCACATTACCAAATATAAGCAAAGTGTTAAGAAAGCATAAACTGAAGGTAGCTACCACCCGCCCAGCCTACCAGACCTCCTCAGAGTTCTGTGCTGCACAACGTGACAACACTGCTTTTAAGTGTCCAGAACCTTCCACACCACCTCCACCCCAGCACATTCCCCCTGAGGTATAACAATAATGTTTCAGCAAGGCTTTTCGTGTGCTTCACTGTGTCACTTTCCACTTGTCTTCCACAAGACACTGATGTTCCTTTATCCCCTAAGATCTTTTTTCCTCTGTCTGCCTTTCCTCTCATATTATTTCTTCCAACTTTTTGTATAAGTTAAGAGTGGGGTAGAACTAGTATGCTTTCTTTCATCTTCTGTAACAGGGAGGCTGTTATGTTTGTGCCATGTGTAAGTGATGATCACCTCCAGCAAGAGGGCACAATTTACAGATGATTTTAACAGTTCTGACTCCACATTTCTTGGAGTTTAGTGGTTTTCCTTGAAACACTACTACAGCAAATTGCCTTATTCCCATGCCTGATTTAAAAGGGCACACCTGGGGCACCTGGGTGGCTCAGTTGGTTAAGCAACTGCCTTCAGCTCAGGTCATGGTCCCAGGGTCCTGGGATCGAGCCCCGCATCGGGCTCCCTGCTCAGCAGGAAGCCTGCTTCTCTCTTTCCCACTCCCCCTGCTTGTGTTCCCTCTCTCACTGTCTCTCTCTCTGTCAAATAAATAAATAAAATCTTTAAAAAAATAAAATAAAATAAAAGGGCACACCTACAAAATCCGGGTATGTCCACATCTCTCTTCTCCTTAGCCATGGCACATGACAGAGTCACCCCTCTGTTCTGAAGTAGCTTTCACTCGGTGTCATTGCCCCCAGAATTCTGACCCTTCTTTTTGTCCTGTGATGGGCTGAGTTGATCTCAAGGGCCCTGTCCCCCACGTACCTACTCATACCTAAGCTTTTTTCTCCCTGCTCTCTCCTCCTCCTCTCTCTTGGCAGGTGACTTTGACCACCTTCTTAAACCCTTTCTGGGTATTCCAGGGATATTCCCTAGCCAGCCCACTCTGATCTGAGTTGTGCAATACAACCAGATTTTTTTCACCCTCAAAATAAGACTTGAATTTTCACAAGTCTCTGTTTCAAGACTCTGTTTTTTAAGAATTATAATTCTCAAAATTCTACATTTACCATTGAGGAATATGTTAGCCATCTCCGGGGTGAACACCTACTTCAGGTTAAAGGGCATCTCTTGTCTCTGCATTGTTAACCCTTTTGTGTACAACTCCAAGCTGAGAGGAAGAGCAGTACCTTGGGGCACTAGCAACTTAAGCAGGAAGTCCCTCTCTCCCAGGCCAGAGTAAAATGGTTTGGGCCTCCCTGACACCTCCAGAGAAACTTGGGGAAGTCTTGATGGGGATTGATCTTTAAAACATGCCAAAGACTGAAGGTGAACCAGCATTTATATATGTTCTTGTTTCAGAAAAGAGAATGGCTGCTGTTGGCCAAAGGGGAGCCCCTGAGCGGAGGACACAGCCTGAGACAGCCTGCCAACACCTTCTATGTGATTGTGCCATCACGCTCCCCCACTCTGCTGGTGAAGGCAGTGGCCACTCGGGAACTGATGCTGCCCAGCCCCTTCCCCCTGCTGCCTGAGGACCCACCTGATGACAGCCTTAAGATTGTGGAGGCACGTGGAGCTCAGATCTCATGGGACAGACAGAGGGAGAGAAGAGTTGGGAGCTGGAGAAACGGATGAGGGAGAGGAGCGAGCCTGTGGGGGAAGGGACTGGGGAGCAGAGGGAGAAGTGGTTGTGCCAAAAAGGTGGTGGAGGGTCAGTAATGTGATGTGTGTCTGTGTGATGGTGTGTTCCCACGGGTCTTCCTCTGCATTGTGTGTGTGCAGATGTGGGTACCTGTTTGTGTGCATCTGTTTTTGTTTGTTGAGGAAAAGGTAGCCAGTGTAGGCGTCCGGGATAGGAAGCGCTTCAAAATGAGACTCCCAGACAACAGAGGGAACTGCGCTGCGGGCCGTTTTCTCCCCCTTCTCCCGCTCCTCCCCCTCCTCCTCCTCTCTTCCTCGGATCTGGATTCTGGATTTCCTTTGCCAGCCTCCCCTGGCTGAGGGCAGAAGGAGGGGCTCTGGGCAAGGAGAACTGGAACCACATCACTGCTGGATCACTGGCTTATGTGCAGAGAGGACAGAGCCTGGGATTGTGTTCTTGCCTTGGCGGCCATGGGCATGCAGAGAGAGGTGGGCACGAGTGGTCATGGCTCACTCAATGTCTCACTTCGGGGCCAGTGGTTCCCGGCACAGGATATCGTGGCTGGAAAACCTGACTGCTCAGGAATGCTGTGCTTGTGTGTCCTCAGGCTACGCTCACCTCACAGGCCAGGCAGAGAACTCAGTGTACTCGACCAGCAGACTGTGAGCACCCCCAGGCCTCAGACACCCCCTCCCGCCGGATCCCTTGTAACCCTCACGGCACTCCAGCCCCTCTCAGAATTCCATGACACACTTCTTGGGGTCAGACTATGCCGCGTCCCTAACCACTCGAGGTTGCATCTACTTGTTATACTCTTGCCAGAACTGTACATCATCACAAGCACTCAGATCTGGGGGCCAGGACACCCAGTGGGACCCACATCTATTTCAGTCTTCAGTGAAGCGCTGGGTCTTCACACATCCTCCAGCCTCTCACACTGCAAGTTCTCTGCCTGACATCTTGTGTTCTGTGACCTCAAGTTCCCTGGGTGAGCCTCCTCTTCTCTCTTCATCAGAGCGTGCTGGACAGCCTGGAACTAGAGCCCACCTACAACCCCTTGCAGGCTTGCAGCCACCTGTACTCACACCTGAGCAGCACCTTGATCAAGCCTCAGGACCGGCTCCACCCAAGCTGCGAGAGCCGTGCCCTGAGAAAGGTACAGCTCCCTCCCTACTCCCCTTCCTCCCCATTACACCCAGAGAGAGCCCTCCTACCCTATCCTCAACTCCCCTCTCCCCGAAATCAAGGGAGTAGCCCACTGCCCAGGGTTCCGCGCCCCCCCCCCACCACCACCACCATGGAGGAGAGAACCAAGCCAACAGTGGAAGAAGAAAAAGACCAGCGTTTTGCCCTAAACAAAGGAAATTACAACCCCTGCCTGGTAGGGACGCTTTTCTGCCTGGGCACTGGGCATTTACATATGATAATGTTTAGGTATCTTAACTGTAGCACTTATGATAACTCATTAGTCATTTAACAGACCATTGTCCCACTAAGCAAACTGACAGCACCAAGACCACAACTTCTGTTTAAAGAAGAGGCTAAATGGAAGGTGGAAAAACAAATGTCCAAAGGGAAGGAAATTAGCATTTACTGAACAACAGCCATTTGCCAGGCTTTGTGACAAGTGCTTTCACATGTGTCTTTCTCATTTAATCCTCACAGCGTCCCTGCAAGGTAAGTGTTAATGCTCATTGTACAGATGAGGAAAAGGAGGCTGACCAAGGTTAGTCAACTGGAGTCAGGGCTTTAGCAATAAGAGTTAAAGAGAGAAAAGGAATTGAGGGTGGAGTTATTTTTATGAAATTCATATTCTACAATATTTCCCTTTGTCCCTATTAATCTTTTCCTAGTTTCTCAGTAACAGAACTTTAGAAACTCCTGCTTTGCCTTAGCTGAAGTTATAAAAGAAAGATCTTTCCAAACTACAGTCAATCTAGAGATGGGAGAAGAGCCCTCCACAAGTTAGTTAGCTGGTACGCAAGCTAACAGGAGGGACACTCAGCCAGGAGATGGGCGCTGTGGAGACGAGCCCAGGGGACTCCACTGCCCTGGGCCTTGAGGCTGTCACTCAAGGGATGGAACACACGAAGGAGTTAGGATAGGAGAAAACAGGGACCAGGACAGGAGATCAGGAACTGTGGTCTGGGCTTCAGAGAAGTCAGCTTGCTTTCTTTGCAGGCTGGGCAGTTACAGACAAACCGAGTTCGAGCCACAGTGGCCCCCCTGCCTATGACTCCAACCCCTGGCAGAGCCCTCCAGATGCCAGCAGCCAGCAAGTCTTCCTCAGAAGCCTTCTTCTGGCCTTCCAAGGAGGAAGTGGGGGAGGAGAAAGAGGAGGAGTATCCCTGGGGGCCCTGAGTCCCCAGCCCCAGAGCCCGGCTGCCCTGCTCAACCACATCCATACTAAGGCTCGTGCAATGAATGGCTTTCCATGGTGAGACTTGCCTTCTGTCCACTTGTGCCTCTGTGAGCTCCAGGTGACTGGGAAACGGAATCACCTGGAGCCTTCCCCTCCTCTGTCTTCCGTGCTGCTACCGCCCCGGCCCCCCGCCACTCAGGCCCAGAAGAGACACACCTGAACTTTTTCCTTCTCCAAGCAGGAGTTCATTTTCTTTTGGATCATTTGATACCATTAACACAGATGAAGATTAAATACCTAGTAAGTCTCCACTATTGTTAAGAGCATTCCCAACCCTGAATTTCTCCTTGTAGTTCCCTATAAGCAGGTACATGAGGTCAGGTCACCTTTGGGAAACTGGACCTCAGGAGAGAAGGACAAGGTTTTCAGAGCTCATGAAAAATAAGTACATTGAAATTTAAGCCTCATTCCGAAGCCTATGCTCTTCCCACTACACCCACCACACAGCAGTTCCCTTTGACCTTCAAACAGAAAAATGGTTGGTGCTTGAGTACCTGTAGGTAAAGTGTGTGTGCGCGTGTACGCACGTGTGTGGATTTGTGTGTGTTGGGGCAGGTGGTGTCATATAGCTGAGAACAGGAGGAAAAGATGGTGTGAAAAAGACCTATTGCCTTCCTATTCTCCTCTCCCCGTGCCTGTCCACCTTTCTGTTGGCCCTCTCCATCCATGGAATAACTACCATTTATAAAATGCTTAATCTGTGCTTCAGACTGCACTAAGTACTTGAGAAACTTAACTCCTTTCACACAAACAACCCTGTGAAGTAGAATCTCTTGTTGGGTTTTCCCATTTTACAAAGGGGCATTGAGGGAAACTGAGGGTTACAGATATTATACAACTCACCCAGCATCCCAGAGACAGGCTCAAGCCCAAGTGGGCCTGAGTGGACCACCTAGGTTCTCATCCACCACAATGCTCAACTCACCTCCCTGGGACCCCTTCCTCCTCCTGTGGCCCCCCCCATACATTCTCCTGATCCCCTCCACACCCACGCAGCACACCGTGTCCCCTCTGTGACTATTCACACACATAGACCTCTTAAACCCAAGCTGACTTTAATGAGAATAAACTTCTTAAAATCTAGGTCTCTGGCAAAGAACAATGCAGGGGTGAGGATCCAGGCACAGTCCAGCATCACCCTAGAGCCTCCATGCAGGCCCCTCAAACTGCACCAACTCAAACCAAGCACCCCTTTTCATAGACCTGGTCTGGCAGCTGTCCATTCCTTTGGGGAGGATGACTTGGGGGTGCTGGTCTCTCCCAGGTCCCATCCCTCACCCCTGCCATCTGTCCCACTTCCAGGACTTCTTGAGATTGATCATCCTTCCCTTGACTCCCCTGATCCCCCCCAGGCCCCCTGGGCTGGCTTACACAGGATTCTCCAGCCCTCTGGTTCCTGCAGGTTCTAATAGATTCCTTTGATCCCGGTACCACCTCCCCGTGGTGGCCCTATCAGCAACCCCAGCCTTGCCCTACCTCTCATGTGGAGCCCTCAGACTTGACCCCGGTCCTATCAGCCCCTGCTCTAGACAGCTCACAGTCCCAGCTCCCTGAGGCACTGCTCTTCTGGACCTGGCTGTACAGGGCAGTGTCTGAGCTGTGGCCTTTGCTGCCACCACCAGTTGCAGCTCTGGGTTCACGGAAAGCCAAGCCCCGGGGCTTGGGAGCTGGAAGGGGCTTTGTGCTCCGAGGAGGTGGCACAGCATAATCATCAGTGGCAGGGTTGTAGGGGAGCTCATAGCCCTCCTCCTTCACCCGAGCCTGGCACCACCAGGCATCCTTGGGCTCCTGAGGCAGGTCGTAAAGGCCCCGGAGAGCAGCTGGGGCCAGGCCCTCAGGTTCATCATAGATGGGGTCCTCTTTGGGGTCCGTCAGCTTGGCCTTCAGCAACTGCTGCTGCACATGCTCGTACAAGCCGCAATAAAGAGGTTTCTTGAACTGTACTCCCTCCCCTGCCCGAGCAGGGGTGCTGTCCTGGGGGTCTGAATATAGGGAATCCTGGGAAGGGCCTGGAGGAATGCGCAAGGAGTCTAAGGGTTCAGCATACAGGGTGGGAGGGCTGCCCAGGAGCTCCTGAGGGCCAGGCAGGGATGCCAACTTCCCCTCTGCCACTTCTCCTTCCTGGGAATCGGCTTTGAGACTATCCTGCCCTTGACCATCCTTTCCCTGGATCTTCTGCCGGTGAATAGCAGTCTCAACCGCCTGAAAGATGTCATTCCCCTGTGCCGTCTGGAAGGTGAAGGTTCCAGGGCCTGAAGGGCAGCGGCGACCAGCCTCAAAAGAGAACATGACCTAAAGAAGGTGTGGAGGAAAACACATTACCAGGAGCCATGAAAGGAGATGAGTCCCAGGGCCTGGCCTAGTATAGAGGATCTACAAAGAAAAGACTACCTGGGGAGGGAGGTGCGGCCACGGGCTGAGCAAGGAAGGGTTATCCAGAGGACAGAGCTTCCCCTCTTCCTGTCCTGCCCCACCCCACCCACCCCACAGCTACCCTGACCCAGGAAGTCGGGGCTCCCTGCCCCCCCCCCCCCCCCCCCGCACCTTGTCCCGGCCATAGCGGCGCAACAGAGTGTAAGGCCAGAAAAGGAGTGGCTCCAGTATCTGACTCTGGGCCCCTACGGTCAGGAGAGTCAGCCTCTCAGCCTCCACCCTCAGCACATAGGAGCCATGCAGGCCACAGCGCTCAGCGGCTTCGGTCCTCTGCACTGTTAGCCAGAACTGGGATCCTGGAAGGAATACACAATTAGATTGGCAACCGGCCAGACTGCTAGGTGAGGGCGCTGGGGAGGTGGGGACAGGTTGTCCAAGCACTCACTTGGAAACTTCAGGAGCTTCCTACTTCCCCATGAGTCCCTGACCCTTTAATCACTCCCTTCCTAAGGACACCCTTCCTTTCCACCCCATCCCTGCCCAGGCTCAGGCGTCTACCTTCCCAGGTGGGGCTATACAGCGAGTTCTCCAGCATCTCCAGGGCAGAAAGCTTGGGTGGGTTCTCCGCAGACGCCAGAGCCCAGCTTCCTTTCTGGGGTAAGGAGAGAGAGTATCGAGGACCCTGCAATTCCTTCACCGCTGTTGCCAAGGTCCGAGCCGGCCCAGGCCCTCTGCTGCTGTAACCGCCCCCACCTCGCGTCGCCTCTTGGGCCCAGTGCGTTTCGCCCCAGCCCCTCGCGGGCAGCCCCGGACCGCTCACCGGAAAGGCATTTCGGCACAGTGTTTGCACCCAGGCGGCGCTGGACGTCGCGTCCGCCGCCAACAGGTGGGAGCGCTGCGCGGTGTCCAGGCGGAAAGCTGCGGCGCCAGGCTCTGGGGGGCTCTCCACAGCCACGGGGACCACGCTCACACACTCCGCCAGACGGATCACCTTGCAGTCCAAGCGGCGCGAGCCCCCTCGGCCCCCTCCGGAGCTCGACCCCTTGTGGTCAAAGAACTCGAGCCGCGCTACGCCGTGGGGACTGGCAGGATAGAGTACCGCCCAGGTCTTCCTCCACCTCTGGGAAGAGAGAGCGAGACGCTGGGGAGGGAGCGGGCGAGCGCCGGCGCAGGCCGATTTCGGGTCTGCAGCTTCCCGGCCGGGGGCGAAGTTTCCCGAGAAGCATGCAGCTCCGTCTCCCCAGGACCAGAGAGGGCGTACCCGAGGCCAGCGGACCTTCTCCGGAGTGTGCAATCAACTTCGCGGGAACGTCATAGGGTTCTTCAGCTCCCGGCCCGCGCTCCAACCCGCTGCCGCCCCCTCCCTCCCTCTGGGCTCTACAGCCCACTCCTAAGTCTGATGGGGTTCCGCAACCCCTGCCCCCGACTACCTTGGTACCGAAACGCTGACTTTGCAAAAAGAGCGGCCCTTCCATCACAGCTCCGTCCATGGCCCCCGGCGCTTCCTTCCGCGCTTCCTGGCCCTGCGGGCTAGGGGCGGGACCGCGCCACCGGAGGCGGTCCCGCCCCTCCCCCGGCCTCCGCGGACGGCGAAGGAGGAGCAAGGAGAGCCGCAAAAGAAAAAGGGAGGGGGACCCCAGATAGTTGGACGGTTCACCACCTTCAGACCCCTGCCACAGCCCTGGGACGCGCACAAATGGCTCCACCAGGAGAAACCTCGAGGTTTCGGCCAGAGGGGTCTGGCGCCTGGGCTTACGGGCTGTGTAGGACGTCATATGCTCAACGTGACATCAGAGTGAAGGCCGTGACGTCACCCCGAAAAATGCTAGTGGGCACCGTGGGGCACCGGAGGGGCTCTGCGGCCCTTCAACGCTTCAGGTCCCCTGACCGGACCCGCCCCTAGCCCGGCAGGGGTCTGGCTGTTTACACTCCGCGGAGCCCGGGACATGGGGGAAGGGTTGGGGGCTGGGGGCTGGGGACTGGAAGTCTTCCCGGAGCCGGGAGCTGAGCCGCGGCCTCCCGCCGCCTCAGGGGCCGCCGCCCGGGCTGGTCCGCGGCCCCGTGGCCTCTTGCGTGTCCAGCTCCCTGACCGCAGCTGCCCGGCCTCCAACCCGCGGGAAAAGAAAGCTTCATTGAGCAGGCCGGGGGAGGGTCGGCGGTGGAGGGTGGGGGGAGGTGGAGCGGCCGCGGCCAGCTCCACGGGGGAGGGGAGGACCAAAAGGAGAAGAGGAGGGAACTGGCCAGGGAGGAATGGAAGGAGAAGGCGGAATGTGGGAGGGCTCAAAGGGACGTGGGAGGGACGAACGGAGAGGGGGCAGAGAGGGGGGGTCCAGTCTCCCCTGGCCGAGCACTTTTTTTGGGAAGTCCTAGGACTGATCTCCAGGACCTGGACTCTTCTCCCAGCCCCTAGAGCCCCGCTCAGCCAAAGGTAGGGGAGTCACGCTGCCGCGGGAGGAAGGGGAGTTTCGGATGGAGAGGATGGTGGTGGGACCACGGAAAAGGGGTGATGCAGGATGGGGTCGAGGGGAACCAACCAACAGAGGGTTTTGTCATTGTTTAAAAAAAAGAGAGAGAGACACAAGAAGAGTGGAGTGAGGAGGCAGATATTTGGCGGGTGGGGGGTCTGCAGGGTGTTCCAAATAGGGCAGCGGCCAGGGCCCTAAGCCTGGAGGCTCCTCTGTGAGGCCCTACCCCTGGGCCCCCAAGCCAAAATGTCCCCAGAACAAAGCTGTCCTGTTGTGTTGTTTGTCTGAGTTGGGGAAAGCATGTTTGGGGGGCCCGTTGCTGGAGAGGGGCTGTTCTCAGTCCCAGACAGAGGGAAGGCCTTGGCTGAGGAGCTGATTGGCGCCCTGGCCTCCGGTTGCCCAGTGACAGCGATGGCAGTGTTGGCAGGAGGTTTGGACAACCCCACCCCATTCCCCCTCCCAGCTTGAGGCCTGGCCCTCCTGGGCCCCTTGACCCTGCAGGGCATGTGAGAGCCTGTGTGCTGGGTAGGGTGTGCACGGGGTTCTCCGTGCATCCTGGTCTCTGCCGGCGCCGCCGCCGTGGAATCTGCCCAGACAGGATTCTGGGCTTGGCTCCCAATCAGAGAACCTAAGATCTGAGGGGCTCCTAAGCCCCCTGGCCTGCTTCTCTCTACAATCAGTAGCTGTCTGTCCTCTGTCTGACTGGCTGAATGGAATCATCTAGGCTCCTGCCGCCACCCCTCCTTGGCTCCTGCCAGGCCCTCACCCCACCTGTTGCCTGCGTCTCTCCATTGCTCTGTGCGCTGGCTTTCTCACGGTCCCCTTCTATCCGTCTTCCACCTTGTCTCTCTCTGCTGTCTCTTTGTTTGCTTTGTTGCTTCCCTTTCGTTCCCACAGTTTCCCTTCCTCTCACATCCTGTCTGGGTCTCCCTCTGGCTCAGTCTCTATCTCTTTCTCTCAACCATTCTCTGCCTCTTGGTCTCTAATCACGGTCTTTTGATCTTTGGGTCTCTTAGAGCAGTGGGTGGGGATAATGGAGGTGATGATGACAGAGCTAGGAAAGGTCCTTGTGAGGCAGAACAGCTGATGGTGAGGAAGAGCCTCTCTATCTCTGTGTCTCTGTCTCTCTCTCCCTCTCTCTCCCCCCTCCCTAGTCTGCACCTCTCGGGCTCTGTTTCTGCTCTTATTGAGTTTGTGTTTCTTTCTCACTTAGTCCCTGGGTCTCTGGCTTTCTCTCACACGGTCTCTTGTCTCTGTCCTTTTCGGGGTTCTCTTCCTCTCCTGACCTCTCTCTGCGACCCAGGCCCGGCTTGGTCTCGCTTTCTCTCACACACTCTCTCTCTGGGGCCCCCAGGCCTTCCCTGCCATGCGACATGTCAGAACCTGCCCGTGGAGCCCATGGGGGCTGCTGCTGTCCCTGCTGTGCAGCTCCTGCCTGGGGTTTCCATCCCCGGCCACGGCCCCCGAGGACAGGGCTGGCAGCCAGGGGCTGCGGTTCCGGCTGGCCGGCTTCCCCAGGAAGCCCTTCGAGGGCCGCGTGGAGATCCAGCGAGCTGGCGAGTGGGGCACCATCTGCGATGACGACTTCACCCTTCAGGCTGCCCACGTCCTCTGCCGGGAGCTGGGCTTCACAGAGGCCACGGGCTGGACCCACAGTGCCAAATACGGCCCTGGAACAGGTGAGCAGTGCTCCATGCGTGGCCTAGGTACTGCCTTAAGGCAGGGAGAGGGAACACGAGGCCAGGCGCAGGCAGCCAGGACATCAGAAACAACCAGTGTCAAGTAGAGCCATGGTTGACAGTCAGTTCTCAGGCCTGCATGACCTTAGGCTGGTCAGTGCCTTCTCTGAACTTCAGATGCCCTATGTGCAAAATGACTAGGCGATCTCTAAGTGCCTTTCTTCGGCAAACGCGTGATTCCACAAAGACACATGCAAGGACAGCCCTGATACAGGTGAGCCCTGTCCAAGTAAAGCACAGCTAGTTTGATGGAAAGCTGAGAGCAGATAAATGATGTCTGGATGTCCCCAACCAGAAGGGATCACAGATACCGCAGCTGACAAAATCGGATTATAGGCAAGAGCTGAAACCAACAAGCTGGAACTAAGTTTTCTTAGAACTAAGCTTTCTGACTAAGCTTTCTTGGAACTAACAAGTATAAACTCTTAGGACAAGAATGAATGTGGGTAGTAGGGGCTTAGGAGGAATTCTGAGACCTGAAAGTGCTTACGTTGTATGAGCCCACAGAAGGATTGACGGACAGAAGCCAGTTGCAGTCTGCAGCGCATCCCCCACTCCCCACTGGCTGGACCACTTCTGGAATAAAGTGTCCCTTGTAGGTGCCACATTTAAGAGAGACAGTAGAAAATGGAAATGCTTTCAGAGGAGAGCTGCCCAGATGTGAAAGACTGGAAGCCAAGTTTCAAGAGGGAATAGCTGAAGAAACCAGGGGTGTTTGGTATGAAAAGAAAAAGCTTTGGATAGCGTTTACCTGAAGGTTGTCTTCAAATATGAGGACAGTCATTTGGCTGAGGGAGTTTTCTGGATGGCAGCAAAGGACTGAATCAGACCTGGTGGGGCAAAGTCATAGTCATGAGGACTTCTGTGATGGTTCCAGTGGCCTGGTGGGGCAGGAAGTAGGCATCCCAGCAGAAGCTGGGTAAGTCCTGTCAGGAGGTGCATGATGGGTCCCTGCCATTGGCTGGGACAGACAAGGCACATTGGGTGGAATCCCATGTGGATTGCGTCCATCCAACTCTGAGAAGTCAGATATTCATTTCAGTGTGGTCCAGGGAGCAATGTGGCAGCACAGACAGGGCAGGCCCATGGGAGAAAGCGAGGCTGAGGTGAAAAGATCTTAGATTTCCAAGTCTCACAAATGGCTTAAACCCCTAAGTCCCCGTGTATTGGCTGTGTGGTCTTAGGCAAGTTACTTAACTTCTCTGAACCCCAATTTCTTTATGTAAAATGGTGGCAGATCTAAGAGTAATCATGTATATGTATACATAGCAGAGTGCCTAACACACAACAGGTACTCGATAAATTGTAGCTCTCACTGAATAGGTCAGGACTGATCAGAAATTCAGTGCTGACTCTTGATTGTTTATTCACCGTACCAACTTCTTGAGTTTCCCCCAGATCACACTGACCCTCCATCAATCCTGTGCTCCCTTTAACTCCCAGGGTGTCCTGTCTCTTGCACACCCATTATCTTACCGGAAAAATGGGATCATCATGGCCAGATGCAAGGCCTGTGTGCTCACTCTCCCCAAAATCCCCATCACCTCCCTCCCTCCTCCATCCTGCCTCCACAAGCCTCTCTACCCCCCATCTCTCTCTCCACAGGCCGCATCTGGCTGGACAACCTGAGCTGCAGTGGGACTGAGCAGAGTGTGACTGAATGTGCCTCCCGGGGCTGGGGGAACAGTGACTGTACCCACGATGAGGATGCTGGAGTCATCTGCAAGGACCAGCGCCTCCCCGGCTTCTCAGATTCTAATGTCATTGAGGTCTGCCATTCATACACACACACACACACACACACACACACATACACACACACACACCCCACCCAGGATGACCAGGGTGGTTATATGTGGTTAGAGGGGATACTAGGAGGTAGGGGATCCCATATGCCCCACAGGCTAATTTGCGTTGGTGGGAGGCTTAGGGGGTGGGGACAAAGGATAGAGCTAGACATATTAAAGCCCAGGTTTGTTTTAGCATTGGCATTCAAGTTACTAAGCCTGGCATGAGCCTCTCCAGCTTCATCCCTGGTCCCCAGGGCATCCCTTGCTCTCCCTCCTTTCAGGTGTTCCTGCTCTCCTGGAACATCTCCCTTCCTAATCTCTCCTACTGCTTCCATACCACTTCCTCTGTGAACTGCTCCCTCGTGCTGGGGCCGCCTTGGGCGCTCCTTCCCCAGCTTCCTCAGCTTCCTCAGCACCCTCAATCGCCTCTCAGAGCACATGCCCTTCCTTCCACTCTCGTGGTCCAGGAGAGTCAGTTCATCACAGACAGCAGGCATGCCTCCCAGCCCTGTGGCAGCCCCTACTCGCCACGGGCTTTACAGCGAGCACATGATCAGGGGTCCGTGAGGGTGGGAGGACATGTAAAAGGCGCCACTGATTCTCCTTCCTCTGCTTGTGGTCCCATCCCAGGTAGAACAGCACCTGCAAGTGGAGGAGGTGCGACTTCGACCGGCCGTGGGGCGGGGCAGGCGGCCCCTGCCAGTGACCGAGGGACTGGTCGAAGTCAGGCTTCCCGAGGGCTGGTCGCAAGTGTGTGACAAAGGCTGGAGCGCCCAGAACAGCCACGTGGTCTGCGGGATGCTGGGCTTCCCTAGCGAAAAGAGGGTCAACACGGCCTTCTACAGGTGAAGGGATGTGGGCGCTGAGTGGAGCGGACTGGGATTGAGGGGTGCTCATTAAGCGGTGGTGTCTCGACCCCCAGGAGGGCCCGGGGCTCTGCAACAGTGGAGAAATATGGAGGCCCTTTCGAAACTGGAGAGTTGAGACATCTTCTGGGGCGGGTTTGAACTGGGGCAAGCAAAGCTTGCTCTCTCGGGTCCGCAGCCGGGGCGGGGCGAGTGGCGCCGGTCGCGGGTCGGTGCCCGTGACGCCATCGGTTGGCAGGCAGACTCTCCGCGCCTCGGGGCGCGCGCCGAGCCTCGCGAGGCCACGCCCAGCGGCCGGCAGGCCCGGGGGCTGTTACGGTTACGGCGCCGGCGCGGCCCCCGCCGTCCGAGCTCAGGGAGCGCGCGGCCGCACCCTGCGGAGGCGGCACCTGGGTGTGTCCAGCGCGGGCCTGGGCGCGCGCGTGTCCCCGCCAGAGAGCCAATCCCCGAGGGTCGGAGGGTGCGGGGAGAGGTCGGGCCCTGCCCTCGGGAGCCCCCGGGACTCCTAGCAAGTTTTCCAGAATATCCTTCGGCCGAGACTCCCGGCCCTCTGCACCTGCCCTGGAGCCCTGGTGTACGCGCTGGCTTCCAGAGTGACGGATCACACCGGTGAACGGCTCTGTCCTTACAGCGCCTCGCTACCCTGGAGAATCTTATGCAGTCCTTTTGAGGAGTTTAGAAATCTTTACAGTCTCTCTGTAATCTACTACGCAGAGTAAAGTGCTCATTTGTTTTCAGCTCTTCCTTAGTTGAGTTTTGCAGAAAGACCTCTTGACATCTAGGTGAGCTTCCATTGGGCACAGAACTTCAGATATGGTCCGATCAGGGCAGGGTGCAGTAAAAAATGCTCAACTTTGGGTAGAGCATGCCCAGACTTGGTATTGACTTTATGTTGAGGAAACACCCCACTGTTCATATTGAACTGGTAATCATCTAAGACCAATTCAGATCTTCCCTTATCCTTGATACTAATAGAAAAGCCTATTTGAACCTAAATCTATGTTGAGTTTACCCTATTAAATTAGTTGGATACATCATTTAAAAACCTTTAAAAAGCCACCATGAACCCATGAGATTATCCTGAATCTTGACATTATTTTCCATTTGTCATCCCTCCCAGCTTCCTCTGGAGGATATACATGATAGCTATGCCTTCTGCCTTCATCAGAGTGAAATGTTCAAAACCAAAGTCTAACTCTTCCTTACTCATCAAGTCTTTACTCATTAGTTGTGAAATGTTTTTTCCATTAATTGGAAACAAACTGAACACTACGATGACGTAGCCAACATTTCACCATTTTATCTATAATGAAATCATGGGAGATTTTGTTAACCTCCCTTAAAATCCAGATATATTATGTTCATGGCCATTCTCCAGTCTTCCAATTTAGTAATCTTATCAAAAAATGAAATCATGGTGGTTTGAGCTAATTTTTACTGAAATCCTTCTAGGTCTCTAAGGATCTCCATATATTTTCCTCACTGTTCACAAACTTTCCATTTAATAATGTATTCTAGAATATTATTCTTTAGATTAAGGAATCATTTTTCTTCTTTTTGAAAGTCAATACATTATCCAACCTCTGGTCTTCTCCACACTTGCTCTAATTTTCCTTGCCTTGGCTCTCGGCACATCTGAAAGTTCTTTCAGCCCCAAGGAATATATTTTATCTGGTCTAGAGGCTCAAACTGTTTTAAAACAGCTGTGTGCTGTGCTCCTTTACTGCTATCTGTCTTGGGGTTATATTTCTTTCTCTGTGCTGTTCTTTACCTTCCCTAACCCAAGCATCAGGTTCTGAAAGATTCGTACAATTTAAAAAGCAGAGATTTCAGTGACGAGGCTAGTGTGAACAAAGGGGAAGAGACCCATTCATCCAGTATTTATTTATTAGTGTCTACGGTGTGCCAGGGACTGTTGAAGACACTAGGGATTCAACAGTAGGCAAAAGAGACAAAAATCCCTGATCTCATGGACTAGGGAAGAACTGGAAAATAGTAAAATTTTAAAGTGCAAGGATGGCAAAGCGTGTAATCAATAAAAATAAGGCAGGGAAGGAGTTAGGAAGTCGAAGTAGGATTGCAGTTTTAGATAAAGGGGTCAGAGAAGGCCTCTTTGAAAAGGCATCATTTGAGAAAAGATTTAAGAGAGGTGAGGGCACAAACTGTGTAGAAATCTAGCCAAGCATTTACAGGAAAAGGGATCATAAAAGATCCTAGGGGGCAGGGAAGGGGTAGAGGGAGGGAGAAGGCACTCTTGTCACGCTCCTGGAGGCCACTGGGGCTGCAGCTGAGGCAACGAGAGAACATGACAGAGAGGTGATATAGGAGGAGATCGGGAAAGAATGGGGAGCCTGATCACATAGGGACATTTGAGAGACTGGTTTGTTCTCTGTGTGAGATAAGGTTTTGAACAGAGGTGTGACATCTGACTTGCATTTTTAAAGTATTATTTTGGCTGTTTTAAAAATAGACTGTAAGGGATGCAGTAGAGTCAAGGAGGCAGAGAAATTAGTTAGGAGGTTATTGTCTCCTGAAAGCCAAGTAAAGAAAGTGAGAGGTGATGGTGACCAGTGAGAGTGGTGAAAAATCACATTCTGTGTATGGCTGAAGGTAGAGCCAACAGGATTTGCAGATGGATTTAATGTGGTATGAGAGAAGGAGAGGAATTAAGGTTCATTTCAAGGTTTTGAGCCTGAGCTAAGTATGGAGTTGGCCTTTTCTGATAAGACAGTGGGTGGAGCACATTCTGTGTGAGGAGGGGATGGGGGACACTGAATATTAAAACTTGGTTTTGGACCTGTTAAATTTGAGGTTCTCTAAGACATTGAAATGGTGAGGCTGAGTAGGCAATTGGGTATATGACTCTAGAATTCAGTTGAATAAAAATATTACAAGCCCTGAAACTGGACAGTGTCACCAAGGGAGTGAGTGTAAACAGGAAAAGAGGGGTCCAAGGACAGAACTGAGAGTTTAAATGTTATGAGGTCAGGAAGATAAAGTGAACACGCAAACAGTGAAGTGAGGTAGAAAGAAAACCAAGGGACTGTGGTGGCCTGTAAGCCAAGTAACGGGCTTCAAGGAGGAGAGGGAGAGAGTGATCACCTGACTCAGTGCTGCTGGTGGGTCTAAAAGAACAAGGACTGAGAAACAAAAGCTGGATTTAGCAAAATGGAGTCATTGCTGACCCAGACAGAGATGACAGTGACTAGGATATTTTTCAAAAGATGGTTGACTAGAGTAGAAGGTTGTGCTGAAAAATAATGGAAGGAAGATCTGAATTACTTAAGAGCCAGAAAATGGAACGCTTTTCATGCCAGATTAGACAGTTTCATCTTTATCTTATGACAAAATTAAAAATAAAAGTATTTGTATGGGACACTGATAAATTACGGCCAGTGTTGTTAAAGTGTACCCAATAGTAGTGAATTGGAGAGAGGAGGTTCTAGATGCAGTAAGGCTAGTTAGGAGTTTGTCATAAAGGTGAAGCTGATTCGGAGGGTGACAACCAAGAGGGAGGGGAATGAACAGCTGTAGGATGACTGGTAAAAGAAAATAAGAGAAGACATACAGGACATGACCCTGAAGCTGCTGGAAAGAAGGATGATGTGTGCCATCAGGCACCTCTGGGCTTCAAGGTAATATGCACTAGCTTTCCAAGTGAGCCATCCTCGGCAAGTTTGAAACCCAGCAGTTATCCCTAGGTATGCATGGTCTGAAGTAACTTGCAGAGATCAGGAGTATCTGTGTAGATATTGCAATCTGTTACTGAATCTGGGATATGAAGGCTGGAGAAGGACACATACTAAGTAGAGAGATCATCTGTAGTGAGGAAAGGGGTTACAGTAGTCCTGGGAGATTCTGTGATGGGGATATGATCTAGATTTCCTTTCACAGGTCACATCAGACAGAGGGAGCATTCTCACAGGTAATACCATCATAAAGGATAGGCAAGGTCATTACGAAGAACTCCACCTTCCTTAGAGAAAGAAGATACATTGGCTAGCTTTTAGAGGAAACCAGTAAGATTTTGGGAATGAGAAAATCAGAACATGATGCATTTATCATTTTTCCACTTGGTTTTATAGTCTGCCCTAGAACACGTGAAAGTTGTAGAATTTTAGAAGAGGAAAAGAATGTAAAGATAATTGAATCATTTACTGTCCTTTTGCAGGCAAAGAAATTGGGGTTCTAAGAGCTCAGGGGCTGAAAGCTATTTATTGAACTCCTGCTATTTGAAAAGCACTGTGCAAGGTGCTGAGAACACAGAGGTGATGAGAGATCACGGAAGACCTGACAGGCTACTACGTTAAGGATTTGGGTCTTTATAATAAAAGCCCTGGGAAACAAGTGAAGTGTTTTCATAAGGAGGGCTGTAAGAGGCCATGATGAGGTTTGGGACTCCAAAAAATCACTCTGACAGCATTTCTGAGAATGGTTTGGAGAAGAACAAGAGTGGATGGACTGGAGAGGTATTTAGGAAGTAACACTGACAGGACTTGGTTATGGACTGACTTTGGGAGTCAAGAAGAGGTTAACTCTTAGGTTTTTGGAGTGGATTTTACTGAAAGAATTGTGGGTTTATTTTTTGGACCTACATTACATTTTAGAAAACTTTGAGACATCTAAGTAGAAACATCAAGAAGGCAATGGAATATACAAGGTTAGGTGTAAATGAGAACGTATAAAGAGAGGATATGGAATGATAGAATGCCTCAGACAGGACTCCAAAAATTTAAGTGACTATCTAGAGGAGGAGCCTGTGAAGAAGACCAAGAGAGAGCAACCAGAATTAGGAATCAAACCAGACTAGTAGTGTTAGGACAGCCAAGGAAGGAGAGAAGGTGAGAACAGCAGTGTCAGATGCTACTGCGAGGTAAATAAGATGAAGATTGAAACTGTCTACTAGATTTATTATCGCAGAGTGATGGGGAAAACCAGAAAAGAGCAGGTTAAGGAATGAGTGGTAAGAGAGAGAATATAGAAGTGGAGCGTTGACAACTCTTGACAGTGTTTTCTATGAAGAAGTGGGGAGATATGGGGTGGAAGCTGTGGGGGGGGTGTAGGAGAGATCTGAACATGTTTAAAATGATTCAGTTGAGGAGAGATTGTATGTGACTTCTCAACTGAGGAGAAGAAAAGATCCTAAGGGATGGAATTCAGAAACACTGGGGGGAGTGGCCTTAGAGACGGGAGAGAGAATGAGAAGAGGGTGCACAGATGTAGGTACATTTTGATGGTTGAAGAAACAAATGATAGGAGGAAACAAGCTCATTTGTGAATGAAGGAGTGTAAGTAAAGACAGATACCAGTACTGGTCCTAAACAAGCACCAGGTTCTTAATATAATCTATATTGTACCTTATATATAACTAGGTATGCCATATGATATTTAATATAAAAACCTTATAAATAACTAAGAGAAGAAGTACTTCTAAGTTGTTAGATAATACTACATTTTTCTGAGTACTTGTTGGAGGATCAAGATAATCTTGAAAGAAAACACAAAATATATTTCATTTTAGACAGATCTGAGAAAAAGACATTTGGAGAAAAAGTTTCACACTATACTTGTATGATGAGAGGTTCTAACTCTTAGTAATGTCTCAGGAAAGGGACCTGAGAGTTATTGTACACTCTTTTCTAGGAATGTTGGACATATTGGATATTTTGATAAAAAGACCAACTAAATACATCTTCAGGAAGAAGCCAGGGCAGGAAATACCAAGCAACTGCAGTGCTCTTTCAAATCTACATATTAACATCCTAGTACATCTGCACATAGTATATTATGTCCAGATAGGACTCCTCAAGAGAAAACAGCAGAGTAAGAACATGTTTAAAGAAGGGATAAGTACGATGATAACAGGGAGTCCCATAAATTTATAAGAACAGACAGGCAAAACCTGCATTCATCTGTACGTAGTTGGACAGGACAGAGAGGGGGCAAAATTAAAGTCTTTGAAATCAAAGGGAGAAGGATAGGAGAAACAGACCCAGTTTCCAGACATTAGACTTAAGGCAACCTCTTGAAGAAGAAAATAGATCAAATATTTAGGCCAATTAAAAAGAAATAAAGTTTTAGAACTTATTTCTCTAGAAGTAAGTCTGGGAGCTGAACTTGGTTTGTGAATGACTAAAGCATATGGGATTTAATTTAGGCAGGAAGGATGGTGGCATCCTAACCCACCTGGCCTCATGTTCCCCAGTCAAACCAAGTTAACATCCTTGGACATCCAGCCTTGGTCCTGGTCCACAGGCCTCAAACCTGGAAATGCCAGAAGTCAGAGAGAATCCAAGAATAAACGACAGTCAGCCTCCCTATAACCAGGCCAGTTCTCTCTCCTTGCCTGGTCATTCTGACAATCTTAACAGTCCTAACACCTTCCTACTTATACCCTTCCTCATCGCCCTCCCCTCGGGTTTAGATCAACCCTGATATTGACCCTAGTCCCCATTACCCCTCTGCCCCAGCCTAATTTCTGTGGATGCTGGTATAGGGGCGCTATCAGCCTGAGTCCAGGTGCCTCACTGCTGCTCATCACCCTGGTCATGGGCATGTGAACCCAAACAGCTGTGAAGGGTTGAGCCTTGGGAGTATCTCATGTTATAACATCCTGCTGACTTTCCAACTTCGCTGTTGGAAAAGAAATTTGCCCTTGGCCCCAGCTGCACCAGCCTTTCCCACTTGGTTCTAGACTGATCTTGACTCTGCTATTGTCTTATCCTCACAGAAAGTTGAGGAAGCGAGCGGCCAAAGCCTCGGCCCGACGCCCCAAGCCCCTTGGAAGGTAATGGGGCAAGAGCCCCGGGACCTCCTGCTCGCCCCTGTGGCCTGAGGAGGTGGATGGATGGAAGGCAGCCTATCCATGTCCATCCCAGAACCCAAGCTAACGAATTAGGGATGTAACTGCAAATGGCCATTCCTGGGGATGGGGAGGCAGGCATGGGGATGGGCAAGCTTTGATCTTAGGGTGCCCAGGGAGGAAATAATATAGGCATGGCTGAGGAGAAGCCTCCTCCTCCTTATACTTCCCCCAAATAGCTTAGACTCCAGCCTCAGCCGCCTGCATGCTTCCTACCCCCTACTCTTCACCCCCCCCCAGTTCACCCACATTCCCCTTCTCTCTGCTCCCTTTCCCTCTTGTCCCCTCTCCCCTCACCCCCTGGACTAACTAGATTTCTCATCACTGCTGTGGAATCCAGAGAGCAACCTGAGTTCCTAAAATGGAGTTCAGTGGTGTGCAGCAGTCAGTAGGGGTGGAAAATCTGGCCCCCTTCACTTTACTCCTTCCCACACTCTGCATAAAGTGTCCTTCCTGGGCCACATACCTAACCACTACCTCCACTAACTTCTTTCTCCTTTTTTCAGACCAATCACCAAGTTTAAAGTCAAACCCAAACCCCGAGTGGGCAGGGGATCAATCAAGAGGTAAATGAAGTTCAGGCTGGGTGTGAGGAGAGGGAGAGCGCAGTGATGATGAGTCAGGGCAATGGGGCTGTGGCCAGGAAGGGGTCCAGGACGCCCCCACCAAGACGTGGCAGAGCAGCAGTAACTGTTACAAACCACCTTCCAGATGAGTCACTGAAACGTAAAGTGATGCTGGCCCTTATGTTGGTTTCTGGGGAACTATGCTTGTCACAGGATTTTTGCAAGTCCCTTCTTCCCCAGGCTTATTTATCTTCCCCCAGTGAATTCTAGCAAATCCTCTGGCACTTTTGTCCTTCAGAAGCCACACTTGCCTCTCCCTCAAGAAGTTCAGTTTGCCTAAGGGATTCATGTTCCCCACTTACCTTTATTTGATCAATTTTTTAAAAATACGTGCTACCAGCTTGGAGGTGAGACTCAGGGTCCCCTCTGAAACCTTTTCCAGGGATGGGTTCAGATTACAGTCCGTGTGTCTCTGGCCCAGTTGACACAATGAGGCTCCCCATTCCCTAGTTTTCTCATGGGTTCCCTCAGAATTCAAGGGAGTGGAAAGCTTCCACCCCAGCGATTACCTCTCACTAGGCTTCCAAAGGCCATTTGCATGTGAGAAGTCTCCCCAGTAGCTTCTTCAGCAGAAAATCCATCCCTTTCTTCCGTCCCCTCCTCTGTTCTGCACATTCTAGGGTCACCCAGTGGTCCCCTGGTGGCCCTCCTTCCCCAGCTCCTCCTTCTGGTGGCTTCAGAGGAGCTCGGAATTTGGGGGTGTTCTTGTAGTGCCTTCTAGCTAAGGGTCATCTGTGCCCAACATGGCCATGCTCTGGTCTTCCCTGAACCGCAAACTCAAGGGCACACTGCTGTTTTTACTGTGTTCCTTGTGGAGAAAGGGGAGGAGGAAGTTTAAAAGAGCAATCTCTTTTTCCTGTGATTGGCCTCTTTGACTTTTATTTTCAGCCACACAGGACTTTGGGAGAGTACCTGATCTGTCTGAGCTTCAGAATCCACTGATCCTGAGCCTCCAAAGGTATTCTGTAGCATCTCCAGGCTTCCTTTGTCTGTTGTATTTATAAACTTTTCCTCTTCTCTGCATCCTCTAACCAGTGACTTCAAGTCGTCAGAACTCTTCCTTCCTCTGACATCAAGTGATGGGCACGTTACTACAATAACTCATTGCCAAGCCAGCCTCGCAGGCTCACTTCACCAATATGAGCCCTTCTCCCTGCACACTGCTCTCATCGCGTGCCCCACTGCCATCTCTCACTCTGTTAGTGTCAGTAAACAAGCCCCCTCGATCTCACAAGTCATCTCCTAAGTGCTTCCAAGTTTTAATGTCTCTAGTTTAGTCTCATTTTCGTGCTTGGGTGGCTATGGAACATTCTGTTACGTTTACATCGCAGAAACATGGACTACCTTATTAAAGCTCAGCTCAGGTCTGGAGAGATCTCTACCATTCCATTCTGTTGTGCGTATTCACTCCCCTCTGGCCATGTGGTCTCTAACTTGTGTCTGTCTTACATTTCTACATCTTCATTCCCACATGTGCCAGCCCAGTCCTTCCCTGTGTCCACATTCTGGTATATTCTTCTCATAACTACCCATCACATTCTGGCCTGGAAGACTCTCTGGCCTCGGAGAAGCCATGTAGACCCAAGACTGACTCACTCCTTTACATCCTGACCCTGATTCAGATCTCAGTCTCTGCGTAACAGCAGGCTGTGCACCCCCCGCTGGCTCTTCAGGCTTCCTGTTTGTGTCAGCCACTCCTTCCTGCCCATCTCTTTCAGCCGGGCAGTCCTGGCTCGCCCCCCTCTCTCTGCACAGCAGTCTCAACCCCAGCCTCCGTTAGGGCCAGCAGCCTGAAACCATTTGGAGCAAGGTTTCTGTCAGGCAAGTCAAGACTAGCTGTCCTGCCCAGAGAGGTCTCGGCTGCAGGTCCCCCCAAACCCTCCTGTCTGGGTAATCTGGGCTTTTTCAGCCTGGAAACTTGCCCATTCCCTTTGTCTCTATGGAGGGAAATGCAGCAGAGAAGAGGGGAAGAAGAAGGGATAAAATGGTCACGAAAGGTTGGGGGATGGTGGAGGCACGGAGGGGAGGAGGGCTGTGGGCAAAGAGGTAGGAGCATTGTTTTACCCTACTGCACCCCACTCCTGTCCCCCCAGGCTGCTGGCCCAGCGGCAGCAACACTCCTTTGGTCTGCATGGGGTGGCGTGCGTGGGCACCGAGGCCCACCTCTCCCTCTGCTCCTTGGAGTTCTATCGTGCCAATGACACCACCAGGTGCCCTGGGGGGGCCCCTGCGGTGGTGAGCTGTGTGCCAGGCCCTCTCTACGCAGCATCCAGTGGCCAGAAGAAGCAACAACAGTCGAAGCCTCAGGGGGAGGTGTGTGAGACAGTGACTATAACCTTCCCCACCCCAGGTGGAGAACCCCATAGCCTAGCCACCCCCTGACTAAGCACAGCCCTGACCTTTGAGGATAGAGAGGAACCTCTCTCCAGGGGGTGGGCCACAGACCTGAAACCACCCCCTCCCTCCCACCAGAATCTCATTCATCTCCCAGGTCTACTTAGCCCTCTGTGCTGATGTTTCCATTCACTGCTTTTGGGCACATCTCTCTCCTCTATAGACCCGAGTGCGTCTAAAGGGTGGGGCCCACCCTGGAGAGGGCCGGGTGGAAGTCCTGAAGGCCAGCACGTGGGGCACAGTCTGTGACCGCAAGTGGGACCTGCAGGCAGCCAGCGTGGTGTGTCGGGAGCTGGGCTTCGGGAGTGCTCGAGAGGCTCTGAGTGGTGCCCGCATGGGGCAGGGTGAGGGGGATGAAGATGGGAGGAAGAGGGAAGGAGAAGGTACACACTCTCCTGGGGGGTACATTCCTTGGGAAGGAGACCCCGAGGCAGACAGTGAAGGTCCAGTTATAACCTCCTGGTCTTTGGCCTCTCACCCTAGGCATGGGTGCCATCCACTTAAGTGAAGTTCGATGCTCTGGACAGGAACCCTCCCTCTGGAAGTGCCCCCACAAGAATATCACAGCCGAGGACTGTTCCCATAGCCAGGATGCTGGAGTCCGATGCAACCTTCCCTACACTGGGGTAGAGACCAAGGTCAGTTTTCTTTCCAGTTCAGTTCAGGGATCTTGCATCCTCTCCAGCCCTGGTCATGATGTGCAGCCTGACAGCTTCCCAGCCCACTGTCCCAGGCCCCCACCATCCGGCAGCTCCCATCCAATGCCCCCACTTGCCAGCCCTTATGTGCCTCTGAATCACCCGTCAGCCACACGCCTGCTGCAAAAGCTTACCCAGAACTTCCATTCTGTGTCACTACAGATCCGACTCAGTGGGGGCCGCAGCCGACATGAGGGGCGAGTGGAGGTGCAAATAGGGGGACCTGGGTCCCTTCGCTGGGGCCTCATCTGTGGGGATGACTGGGGGACACTGGAGGCCATGGTGGCCTGTAGGCAACTTGGACTGGGCTATGCCAACCATGGCCTGCAGGTGAGTGGGGGGAGGGAAACCAAGGCCTTTGCCTCCAAAGCCTGTGTCTGGGGTAGAGGACTGTGGAAATGAGTCCCTTGGTCCAAGAGGCTGGATGGTGGGGCTCACAGAAACACCAACATATGTTCCCAGGAGACCTGGTACTGGGACTCAGGGAATACCACAGAGGTGGTGATGAGTGGAGTGCGCTGCATAGGGTCTGAGCTGTCCCTGGACCAATGTGCTCATCACAGCACCCACATTGCCTGCAAGAGAACAGGAACCCGCTTCACTGCTGGAGTCATCTGTTCTGAGAGTGAGTGAACCCAGGGAAGGGAGGCTCTGGGCCACCCCCTTGGAGAGAAAAAGAGAGCTGTAAGCTGGAGGGGTACTCCTTGCCTGTGAAGAACCAGCCTCTCCCCCCAACAGGGGGAGGAGAGGCACCCCCGTCTGCCCCCCACCCCCAGCACCGACCTCCCACACTCTGTTTCCTTCCTGGGGGCAGCTGCATCAGATCTGCTGCTGCACTCGGCCCTGGTGCAGGAGACGGCCTACATCGAGGACCGGCCCCTGCACATGCTCTACTGTGCCGCCGAAGAGAACTGCCTGGCTCGCTCCGCCCGCTCGGCCAACTGGCCCTACGGCCACAGGCGTCTCCTCCGGTTCTCCTCCCAGATCCACAACCTGGGACGAGCGGACTTCAGGCCCAAGGCTGGGCGCCATTCCTGGGTGTGGCACGAGTGTCACGGGTGAGGGGGCAAGCAGAAGGGCAAGGTCACTGGAGATGGGGCAAACCCGCGGGGGGTAGGGAAGGCAACAGGGGTCCCCTTGTCCCCACAGGCACTACCACAGCATGGACATCTTCACCCACTATGATATCCTGACCCCCAATGGCACCAAGGTGGCTGAGGGCCACAAAGCTAGTTTCTGTCTAGAAGACACTGAATGTCAGGAAGGTGAGTTGGGCCTCGAACAGACGCCGGTATCTCCATCCCACAGCCTTGCCTCACACTGACATATGCCAATCCCTCTCAGATGTCTCCAAGAGGTATGAGTGTGCCAACTTTGGAGAGCAGGGCATTACTGTGGGTTGCTGGGATCTCTACCGGCATGACATCGACTGCCAGTGGATTGACATCACAGATGTGAAGCCAGGAAACTACATTCTGCAGGTGCCAGGGGCCTGAGATCCAGCTGGCAAGTGGGAGGAGTGTTTGTTAAAGACACCCTTGGATTTGAGGACTGCAACTGGTTATGTGGCCTTTCTCCCACTCACAGGTGGTCATCAACCCCAATTTTGAAGTAGCAGAAAGCGACTTCACCAACAATGCAATGAAATGTAACTGCAAATACGACGGGCACCGCATCTGGGTGCACAACTGCCACATTGGTATTTGGTGGGAAGAGGAGCCCAGAGAGACTGGGGGATGGGAGGGAAAGACCTTCATTCTCGTCTGCCTAAGTTGGTTCTGTGTCTTCCCACCCACCTCTGGATCTCCCAGCCTCTCCACTTCTACCCACCCTTCCCCACAACGGGTCTGCTTCCCCACCTAAACTGCCCATTCACCTTGTAGGCGATGCCTTCAGTGAAGAGGCCAACCGGAGGTTTGAGCGCTACCCAGGCCAGACCAGCAACCAGATCGTCTAAGTTGCTGCCACCCTCCTCCGCAAACCACCACTGGCCCCTAAGGGTGGGGGTCTGAGGCTGCCATTACCTCAGGAGCTTACCAAGGAACCCCAGATATCAGCAGGCCAGCCGCACTCATCCAGTGTGCGCTATGGAGGTGGACTGTCAAGCCGAGGTCATCGCCCTCCTTCCTAGGCCAGCTGCCGGATCTGTGGCCAAGCGTGGGGAATTTTTGCTCCCAGGCCCAGCACCGAGCCAAGCACACGACACAGAGCAGCACCTGATTAACTGCCCAGAACAACAGACAGCAGCAGCTGGTTTTCTTGAATAGGGAGATCAGAATGGTCAGCTCCAGTATCTCCCCTCAGCTGAGGGGGGGGATACAGCTTTACCTCTAGCCTTTTTGTGGGGGAAAAGATCAGTACCCCCCCTTATTTTTGACTATAACATGATGCTAGGTATAATTTTATTTTATATAAAAAGCATTTTTATGATTCCTCAGAGCCCAGGGATTGGTGCTGGTGGTTGGAGGGACCTGCCCCCCACTGGTTCATTAAATCCTCTGTCCAGGTACCCTCAGAGCCTAGGCCAGGAAAGCAAGGTGGAAATCAGAGCAGGAGCCTCATACTTCTGCTGACCCACTCATTCTGTGACTTCAGGGGTCACATATAAGGTCAATGTTTCCGGTCCCCGCCGGATGCGCACTGCCAGCTGGGATTGGGTTCGAACAGCTTCATAAATATCTTCAGCGTTTTGTACCAGCTGCTCCCCAATGGCCAAGATCACATCACCCGGCCGTAGACCAGCCCTATGGTGAAAGATGGACAGAGAGAGAAAGGAGGGAATAGACAGCCCAGTTCAAGGGCACATGCACACCTCACCCATCCCCACCTCACAAAGCAGTCTCTCCCTCACCGGTGTGCAGGGGAGTCCAGGATGACTTTATGGATGAGCACACCATGCTGAACATCAGGAAAGCTTGGTTCTCGAAGCTGTAGTTCAGCAAGGATGCTGAAAGGACAGAGATCACTCTGTTAACCACACCAAGGCACTCTCCCCATCTTGCGTTCACCTCAAATCTCGCATCAGCACACTGACAGCTGCATGGACAAGGGCATGCACTAGATACTCCGGATACAAAGGCAACTGGCTTTCTGCCTTCTGGAAGTTAGGAAGTGGGACATATATATAAACGGTAACTAATTCCAAGTGATACATAGTATTAAGACAATAACACTAATGTCATTCTAGAATTCTAAGAGAAACTTTAAGGAGAGAGTAGAACTTAAAAGCTGAGCCTAAAAGAATGGTTCTGGTATTTAACTATATAAAGCAAGAACAACATAAATAAAACCATGGGAGTAGGAAATCAGGTTGGCTGGAACAGAATATATTCATGTAAGAAGCCAGATCTGGAAGGTTAAATTGGAGACAAATGGAAAATGGCCCCTAAATACCAGGTTAATTAAGTTTTTAAATCAAAGCAGTAACAAGATGCAATCAATCTGGTAGCAGGCGTACAAGATGGATTGGAGTGAGAAAGTCAAGATCATGGGAGAGAACAGCTCTTCTGATAGCTCCAAGTGTGAGACAACTTATCTTAGATAAAGATAAAATTGAGAACAAAGCTCAACAGAAGTGCCAGTTGCCCACAACTGAACACACTGGTGGTCCTACAGGTCACTACCCCTAAAGCTCATACCTGGGAGTCAGGGTCAGCATCATCACCCCAATGTAGCGGCGCTGGGACCCACTGATTCCAAACCAGGAATCTGTGATAGAGGGACAAATGAGCCTCACCCAGTTACCTCCTTCCTTCCCCAACCCTTTCCTCCCAATAGACAGCCCCCCCAGCAAAGCCCAGTGAATGCCCCTCCCCCCCCTTAAAGAAAATCCCCCCCCCCCCCCCCCCCCCCGCCTCCGCCCGCCAAGCCAGGCTCACTCTTCTTTTCCCCGCGATGCAGAAACTCTCGAAGGCGATCAGAAGGGATGGCAAAAGAGATTCCAGCTGTGACCTTCATGGTATTCACTCCAATCACCTCCCCATCCTGCAGGGATAGAGCCCACTATTCCCTAGCCCAGACACATAGTAGGAGATGGGACTACCTGAACAAGAGTAGCTGGGAGTATTGGGGAGTTGGGGAAACCTTGCTGGATTCTGGGAGATAGCCAACAGGAGAATGCTCAGAAACTTAACCAAACATCATTGAATTAGGGGAAGCACACCCCTTCTCACACTGACCTGGGGCAGGGATTCTTGGAAAGAAGGATGTCCCACTCACCAGGTTAACCAGAGGACCTCCAGAGTTTCCAAACTGCAGGACAAGGAGAAAATATGGAAGAGATCCAGGGACTCTATGTCTGGGGGCATGACCAGGATGTAGGCACTTTCTCCAAATTCTCTCCTTTCCCAGCCCAATCTCTGTATATAGGCTCATCCACCATCTATCACAGTTGGTGCCTGCACCCCACAGCCTCTCCCCCAACCCCCAACCTAGTTTGTCATTTCTCTTATGTCAGAACGCACATCAATAGCTGCATCAGTCTGGATGTATTCCACATTGGTTTGGGGGAGGCCCAGGTCTCTGGCTGGACGCTGAGCAGAGCTGACAATGCCAGAAGTGATCGTATTCTGCAGTGCAAAGGGACTTCCCATGGCAACAACAAACTCCCCTTGCCGGACATCGGCTGAGCGTCCCAGGGGTAGTGTGGGGAGAGGTTCCTGAGGGGAGAATGGGTACAAGAGAACTGTCACCTGGAGATGTGACCAAATTCACAGCCCCAACCAGACCCAGCCTGCCCAGACCCCCACCTTGGTCTGAATCCTCAGCGTGGCAATGTCTGCCACGGGATCCACAGCTGTGACCATGGCCTCATACGTGTCACCGCTAAGCAGCCTCACACGGACCCGGCGCCGATCAGCCACCACATGAGCGTTGGTTACGATGAGCCCGTCGGCAGCCACCACGAATCCTGAGCCATTCGAGATAGGGACTTCGCGGCCCGAGAAGGGGTGCCTGGGATGGGGGGAAAGCAAGAATGTAAGGAGGCTCAGACCCCTGCTCGCCCGCCCTCTAGCCTGCGGTTTGGGTGCCTTCTGCTCTTCCCCACCGTTACCGGCCCAAGATCTCGATATAAACCACAGCAGGTGCTGTCTTCTCCACCACGTCTGCGATGAAGTTGTACTGGCTCCGGGGAGAGGTGGGCGGCGAGCCAAGGACCGAGGCGAGGACCGCGGGGGGACCCCGACCCCCGCCCCACAATAACAACAGCACTGCCCCCCCAGCGCCCAGCGCCACCGCCAGCCATACGCGCAGACGGGTTCCAGGGGTCCCTGAGACCTCCCGGGTCCTGGGATCTGGGGTCCCTGCAGTCAGCCGTGCTCGGGAATCCCAAGTCCCCGAAGTCAGACACGTCCGTGGTTCAGGGACCCCCACAGACAACCGGGCCAGGAGACTGGGGGTCCCATAAGTCACTCGGGCCCGAGGGTCAGGAGTTCCTGACGTCAGCAAGGCCCGGAGGTCAGGGGTCAACAGGGGTCCCTTCCCCCAGCGAACCCCCCCCCAAAGCCCGCCATCCCCGGAGGTTCCAGCATGCACCCCGCCCCGCCCTCAGTGCAGCCATCAGCTCCGCCTCGGCTGCCTCCTCGCCCGCCCTACACAGAGGCGGCGCCCTGGATGCGAGCTAGCGGACCGAGGAACGCGGGGCACGTCGGTACCTGAAGTCCTCCAGAAGTGCACGCCGGGACCCAGGATTCCGGGAGGCCGGCTCCGCCCCCGCCCCGCGAATGCCGGGAGTTGTGGTCCCCGCGAGACGCGAGTTATGAGGTGGCCCAAGGGCCCGCGAGGCATGCTGGGACACTAGCCCTTCCGGGGCGCCTCAAGACCTCGGGTGCCGGCACCCTGGGCGGATGCCCGAAGACTCCGCCTTCCCAGGAGCCCCTGCGGCGGGGCGCGAAGATGGCGGCGGCGGCCGGACAGCCCTAAAGGAGCAGCAATGGATCCTTCCCCGGCGCTGGGGCCGGAGCGGCTCTTTGACTCGCACCGGTAAGAGCCCTGGCGTAAAGAGGCCGGCTCCCGCGTCCACGCGGGCTTCGGCGCCCGATCACCCCGCCTTTCGCCCCCAGGCTCCCGGGTGACGGCTTCCTGCTCCTCGCGCTGCTGCTCTACGCTCCAGTCGGGTTCTGTCTCCTCGTCTTGCGCCTCTTTCTTGGGATCCACGTCTTCCTGGTCAGCTGCGCTCTACCAGACAGTGTCCTTCGCAGGTAACGACCTGGGGGTTCCGGGAGGGTCTGGGCTGGGCCCGGCCCGAGGCCGTGAAGTCACCATTGCCTGCGCCCCCAGGTTCGTGGTGCGGACCATGTGTGCGGTGCTGGGGCTCGTAGCCCGGCAGGAGGACTCCGGACTCCGGGATCACCGCGTCAGGGTCCTCATTTCCAACCACGTGACACCTTTCGACCATAACATAGTCAACTTGCTCACCAGCTGTAGCACCGTGAGTGGGGGGCGAAGCCAAGAGCTCCACGGGGCGGTTCCCTGGGGCCCAGCTCGGCTCCCCTTTGCCCGCCCGCGTTTCCCTTGGGGACCACGAAATACTGAGCCTCACCCCTAATCCCACTTCTTTATCCCAAATGTCAGTTTTTCTCACTTCCCAATGTTCTTTTCTTGCTATCTCTTTTCTCGATTCCCAGCCTCTACTCAATAGTCCCCCAAGTTTTGTGTGCTGGTCTCGGGGCTTCATGGAGATGGATGGGCGGGGGGAATTGGTGGAGTCACTCAAGAGATTCTGTGCTTCCACGAGGCTTCCTCCCACCCCTCTGCTGCTATTCCCTGAGGAAGAGGCCACCAATGGCCGGGAGGGGCTCCTGCGCTTCAGGTGGGTGAGCACAGGTATCGGTCTCCAGCTGGGTAGGTGGTCAGGCTTGGGGGCCCTTGAGTTTTCAGTTTTCAGCCCTACCTCTTACGACCTAGTTGATTTCTTTTCTGTTCGCTTTTAGTTCTTTTCCTCTGTATCTCTATTCCTCATTTATTTACTTGTACAGTTTGACAGTTTTCTGTTCTGAGTCAGGTGCTGACCGGCTGGCTAGAATCCCATCCTACTTTCTCTTCCATCTTCCAGTTCCTGGCCATTTTCTATTCAGGATGTGGTACAACCTCTTACCCTGCGAGTCCAGAGACCCCTAGTCTCTGTGGTGAGTGTGTGTTGGACAGGGAGTCTCTGGGGCTTGGAGGGTTAAGTTTCCCACTCCTGGCCCAGGCTTAGAACTCACTTCATGCCCTCCCTCCAGACGGTGTCCGATGCCTCCTGGGTCTCAGAACTGCTGTGGTCACTTTTCGTCCCTTTCACAGTGTATCAAGTAAGGTATTAACTGTCTTCACTTTTTGGTGGCTGGGAGAAGCTCACCTCAAGGTCAGGGAGGTTGCCTCTTCCCTGTCCATTTGCAGATCGTTTAGTATCAAGGTTTTATCACAGAGGCAATACAAAGTGTTTACTGTCTCCCCACCCTGATCACAACTGTTACATGAAAAGAAGTATCAAAGGGGGAGAGGGTGATAGCCTCTACCTAGATGCACACAAACATGATTTTTTTTTTTTTTTTTTGCAGGTGGCTCCCTCCTGTTCATCGCCAGCTGGGGGAGGGGAATGAAGAGTTTGCCATCCGTGTGCAAGAGGTGGTAGGGTACACAGACAGGGTGGAGGTGGGGTTTTTCCTTAAGGGTAGGAGGAGGAAGTCTTGAGACCTTGACAGTTTCAACCTTCCAATTCTCCCTAGCTGGTGGCCAAAGAATTGGGCCAGACAGGGACACGACTCACTCCAGCAGACAAAGCAGAGCACATGAAACGACAGAGACACCCCAGGTTGCGCCCTCAGTCAGGTATGTGGTCTCTCTACACAAAGTTGTTTGGGTTTTCTCGGCCTCTTGTGATTCCCTTCCTATTCCTGTGCTAGTCAGCCTCCTTCCTCCCAGTTCTCCACTCACCATGTTTCGGATTTCTTTTTTGCAGCCCAGTCTTCTTTCCCTCCCTCCCCTGGCCCTTCTCCTGGTGTGCGGCTGGCAGCTCTGGCTCAGAGAGTCAAGGAGGTTTTACCCCATGTGCCACTGGGCGTCATCCAGAGAGACCTGGGTATGGGAAAGGGTAGCCTCACACAGGAGACAGGCGCAGAGAGGAAAAGTGGGTGGTGAGGGGAGAAAGTGAGCAAGGAAACAGACTCCCTTCTCTCTTCCCTTCTCCCCAGCCAGAACTGGCTGTGTAGACTTGACCATCACTAATCTGCTTGAGGGAGCTGTAGCGTTCATGCCTGAAGATATCACTGAAGGGACCCAATCCCTTCCCACAGCCTCCGCCCCCAAGGTGAGACCCAGGAAATGGTTAGGTCCAGGACTAGGGCTGGGATGGGCAGTCTACATATTCCCTATCCTTGATGTCTCTTTTTTGATCCTGAGACCCTAGCACGGTGCCTCTCTTGCAAAGTAGGCATTCGATGCGTGTTTAATGATGATGACTTCGCAAGCCCTCTGACATTGTGATCACCTCAGTTCCCCAGCTCTGGCCCGGTGACCCCTCAGCCCACAGCCCTCACATTTGCCAAGTCCTCCTGGGCCCGGCAGGAGAGCCTACAGGAGCGCAAGCAGGCACTCTATGAATATGCGAGAAGGTGAGGGGCTTAGAGGACAGTGGGTAGGAAGGGGCAGGTTGGAGAAGAGAGCTAATTATAGGGCTAATGTGGCAAAGCCCACACAATGTCTTCTTCCTATGTCTCGCAGGAGATTCACAGAGAGACAGGCCCAGGAGGCTGACTGAGCACAGGATGGCACCCAGAGCCGCAGGACGGAGACTGGGGGCAGCCCTCACCCAACTTACAACTGGCTGGAAGGGTGGGTGGTAAAAAGGGAGGGATGGGGCTCCCCCCAAAATCATATTAAATTCAGGGTTTTCACTCAAGGTCTCTGTTGCCTCTCTGGGGCTCAAAAGCCCACTGAGCAGGTTCTTTTTCCCTTGGTTGGGGGGAACAGGGGTGAGAGCCTCCTTGTGGGTTTGTGAGAAGTGGTTGAAATCACCCCTTCGTGTCAAGAAATGAGTGATACTATGGAAGTGTAACTGAATTGAAGACCAGCAGCAACTGGACCCTAGCTTGGGTGTTGGCCCCACTTTGTGAAGAGACAGCTGCAAAACTACAAGTCCCAAGATGCCTTTCACTAACAGCACAATGTACACTGTAGAGTACACATGCTCAGTGTGGTGTCTGGAACCTGTTTTCCATAGGCTTCTGACTAATTAAATAAGGTGGAGCAAATGGCCCCACCCCAAAACCAGGCTTAAGGATTCCTGTTTAAGCCAAGCCCCAGGGTGGAGCCGGAATTTACCTTTGTACTTCACTCGGGTCTGGGTTGGTGGTGACTGGCTGGGTGGGTCTGGAACTGGCTGCCATCGTGACACGTCTCAGAGCTGCAAGCAGGTTTGAATCCAGGATCCCTGTGGCCCTGCTCCCCGGTTCCTACCCCTTTCCTCCTCCTGTTCTTTATCTCTTTATCCTTTTCCCCTCAGAACCTTCCCACAGGTTACCATAATTCCTGCTGCCCTGGAGGCCCCCTGTGTTAGTCACAGGAATTTTACTACCTGACTAACAGGTTAATAGTCCACTTTGATAGTCCCACACTTTCAGACTCAAGTCTCCACTGTTTCCTGGCAGGCAAGAAATGCTGGGAAGGATGGACCCCAGCGCATTACTGCCTGAGGGTACAAGTTAGGGATCAAGGGTGGGAAGTTGGTGTAAGTCATTTTAATATGAGGCCTTAATCACTGCCCTGCCTTCTGTAGGTACTGCCAGTCAGCTACCATGGCCTCTCAGCGTCTTGGGCTGGCAGAAGAGTCTGGCCCAAACCCCAGGGAGTCTGAGTTGGCTGTGAACCCCTTTGACGGGCTTCCCTTCTCTTCCCGCTACTACGAGCTGCTTGAGCAGCGCCGAGCCTTACCCATCTGGGCTGCTCGCTTTATCTTCTTGGAGCAGTTGGAGAGTAGCCCCAGTGGAGTGGTGCTGGTGTCTGGAGAGCCTGGCTCTGGCAAGAGCACCCAGGTGGGGGGAGATTCTGGGAGTAGACAAAGGGAGGGACTAGAGAACTGGTCCTTCCACTGGCAAGGTGGGGATTGGGCTCCATGGGGTTTGAGGGGAGTGGTCAAAGGGAGACTGGGTTAGACTGGCCCCTGGGGGGCTGGTGAAGGACCAGGGGACTCCCCAAATTAGAATGGCCACAGTCCCCCCTGCACTTCTGACTGAATCCTACATCTCACTGACTGGTTGTCCTTTCCTATTCCTACACCAGATCCCTCAGTGGTGTGCAGAGTTTGCACTGGCCAGGGGGTTCCAGGAAGGCCAAGTAACTGTCACTCAGCCCCACCCTCTGGCAGCTCTGAGCCTGGCCATGCGGGTTGCCGATGAGATGGACATAACCCTGGGTCATGAGGTTGGATACAGCATTCCCCAGGAGGACTGCACTGGGCCAGACACCCTGCTCAGGTGAGGCCTCTTGCAGGCCTGACCCAAATCTGATTTCCCTCCCCCAGTAGAAACAAGCCCAGTCCTCTGACATCTCACCAACCCTCCCTCAGCCCATGTCACCCTTTAGATCATGCACGACACAATGCTGAATTAAGCCCTTAACCCCAGGCAGGGACCTTGGATATTCAATCTCACCCTCATCACGAGCCTCATTTGCCCAGCTGGAGTACAGCTTGTGAAAAAAGCGTCATCAGTGAGGTTGTGGGTCTCAACACAGGTTCACGGCATCTTTTTCTGACCTTACTATCAAAATCTAGGCCTCCCAGGAAGACGTTCCCCTGGACTTCTGGAGTTGTTCAGTGTCCACACTGACTCCTCTGCCCATGTCAACAGGTTTTGCTGGGACAGGCTGCTTCTACAGGAGGTGGCCTCAACCCGGGGCACAGGAGCCTGGGGCGTGCTGGTGCTGGATGAGGCTCAGGAGCGGTCAGTGGCCTCGGATTTGCTCCAGGGGCTACTGCGAAATGCCAGGCTGGAAAACCGTCCAGGGGACTCGAGAGTGGTTGTGGTTACTGACCCTGCCCTTGAACCTAAGCTCCAAGCCTTCTGGGGCCATCCTCCTACTGTGCATGTACCCAGAGGGCCTGGCGCGTGTCCCACACCTGTATACAGGGACACTGTCCCTATCGATCGAGTGGAAGCTGCCTGCCAAGCTGTGCTTGAATTGTGTACGAAGGAGGCTCCAGGAGATGTGCTAGTGTACCTGCCCAGTGAGGAGGTAAAAATGGGCTGCAGAAGGTTCTCGTGTATGCTGCCTTCCTTCCCTGGGGGAGTTGGAGCAATGCTTGTTAGAGACATTGAAGTTGTAACATTTACTGTGTTGAAGTCCTTAGGACAAACTCAAGGATTTCGGGGTAAAGAGGTCTACCGCCCCTTTTTTGACTCCATCTAACACAGAGACTGTGGCTCAGTGAATTCCTGAAATTATAACAACTTTATGAGTATGTGCATTTTTTCAGAGTGAAAAACCATAGCTTTCATCAGTTTTTCAAAGGGGTTTGTCACCAAAAAGGTGAGAACTGCCTTAATGCCCCACCCCTCTCTTCAGGAAATTTTGCTGTGCTGTGAATCCTTGTCCAGGGAGGTGGAGCCCTTGGCTCTCAGAGGTCCTCCACCACGGGTGCTGCCCCTTCACCCAGGACATGGCCCAGCTGTTCAGGCTGTATACGAGGACATGGACTTGAGTGCCCGAAGGATCGTGGTCACTCACTGGCTGGCTGACTTCTCCTTCTCCCTCCCTTCCATCCGACATGTCATTGATTCAGGACTGGAGCTTCGAAGCGTGAGTGAGAGAGATGAGGGGATGTGGGGGCTAAAGATAGAAGTGGCCCGCTCTGAACTGTCTTGGCCTTGGTTGGGGGGGTGGGGCGGCGACAGGTGTACAATCCTCAGATCCGAGCAGAATCCCAAGTGTTGAGACCAATCAGCAAGTGTCAGGCAGAAGCAAGAAGACTGCGGGCAAGAGGGGTCCCACCAGGTAAGAGCCTTTGCCCTTCCTGAGATCAAACATGAAAAGAGTCCCCACACGCAAACCCCGAGAAATCTACAGAGGCCTTCTTTCCCAGGTCTTTCTCCCCTCAGGGTCCTGCCTCTGCCTGTATCCTAAGTCCTTCCTAGAACTAGAGGCGCCCCCGCTGTCCGCACCCAGGATATGTGAGGAGAATCTGAGCCCCCTTGTGTTACTTCTGAAGAGGAGACAGATTGCAGAGCCCGGGGAGTGTCACTTCCTGGACCGGCCTGGTGAGCACCCCCTGCCCAAGTTCTGCTGTCTGACCTGGCTCTGAGACTCCCGGCCCTATCAGCCTTCTTTCCTCACCAGCTCCGGAAGCACTGATGCAGGCCCTGGAAGACTTGGACTACCTGGCAGCCCTGGATGATGATGGGAACCTGTCAGACCTGGGAGTCATCCTATCAGAGTTCCCCCTGCCCCCTGAGCTGGCCAAAGCCCTGCTGGCCTCCTGCGAGTTTGACTGTGTGGATGAGATGCTCACCCTCGCCGCCATGCTCACTGGTATAAATCACTTCTCGCTCTGACTCTTGCAGCCACTTCAGTCCTTCCCAGCCCTTTCTGGTGTTCTGGTGTTCCCAAGACCAGCTCTTTCCCCTCTGCTCCCTTTACAGTGCCCCAAAAACCAGCCCTAACCACTTAGCCCTCTCCTGTCTTTTTAGCCTTTTCCCAGTGCTGGTCCTTGCCCCCAGCATGTGTAAATCTCTCCTGTTATTACTAAAGCTCCACACCCCTCTCCATCCACCCTCTACTCCCCTGCAGCAATGCAGAATCACCTCTGCCCCAGTCGGCCTGGTGTGTTCCCGCCCACTGCATCCCAGGCTCAGGCCCACAATAACACTGACAAATCTCTCAGTTCCGCGGTGACCACCACCTCACCCCCCACCACCCCTCCCCTTCCACCAAGGCTGAACCCACTGAATACTTCTGAGTCCTTATACCTTATGACCTTCTGACACTTGAAAATGCAACCTCTCCTGCCTTGAAACTCCCCCCTCCCTAAGCCTCTGTGACTTGCTCCTCCAGGTTTTCATCCTACTTCTCTGGCTGTTCGGCCGTTCCCTTCATCTCTTCCCTGGCTCTTTGTCCTCTGCTCATCCACTGTAAATTGGACCTCAGAGTTCCATCCTTGCCCCTTTTGCCTTCTCATTCCTTGAACTCTCTGAGCAAGTTCATGCACACCCATTAGTCTGAAGTGCCATCTTTACACTTAAAATTTCCAAACCTTCTATCTCCTGACAATACCATTCTTCTGAATCTTAGATATATATATCCGATGCCTGATGGACATTTCTATCAGAATTGGCCACAGTACCCAGCCCAGATCCGAACTCAAGCACTTGCTTAAACTCTTCCCTCACCACCACCACAAAACCATGCCATCATCTCTGCAGCTCCACTACCATCATTCTAGACTAATCTTTCTCCAGGTTCTTTCAGTTTTATCTCCTAGATTTTTTTTTTTTTAATTCATCTATTTGTCTCCATACTCACTATCAATGCCAATGTTAGATCCTCACCACCACTCAGCGTAGATTCCTTTAGCCTCCTAACTTGTCAAGTAAACTTCTTTAAACACTTGGACTCTCTTCCCTCAAAACTCTTCTTCAACAGCTATTCTCTATCTTCTGGACAGAACGTAAACTCATTGGCCACAGCACATCCAGCCTCTCATGACCTGGCCCACACCTACCTCTCCAGCTTTGTCTCCTGCCACTCTGCCACACATGCCACTCCCCTGACCCTTTCTAGGTGCGTGCAGGTCTCCAAACAGGCCATGCTACTAATTTCTGTACCTTGCCATGCCCACAGTTCAGATTCTCTCTGCCCCCTCTCTACTGAGCTAATTCCTAACAAAACTTCAAATATTGGGATGCCTGGGTGGCTCAGTCGGTTAAGTGTCTGCCTTCGACTCAGGTCATGATCCCAGCGTCCTGGGATCAAGCCCTGCATCGGGCTCCCTGCTCAGTGGGGAGCCTGCTTCTCCCTCTGCCTGCCACTCCCCCTGTGTTCTCTCTCTCTCTCTCTGACAAATAAATAAATAAAATCTTTTAAAAAAAGCTTCAAATATTAGTCCACACACCTGTTGTGCTGATCAAGTTTGCTTATCTGTCTCACCACACTCTAAGCTACTTGAGGGCAGAGACTGTCTTTCGTTTATCTTCAATGTCTAATAAAGTGCAAAGCACCTAGAAAGTTATCAACGTCTTTTGAATAAATTTCCCAAAGTGACACTTCCTACCTTTTCACCCTTCCTTCTGTACTGCTATCCTTTCTCATTCCCCAGAATGACCTTCCTCTCTTCTCCTCCAGCTGCTCCTGGGTTCACCCATCCTCCACTCTCTGCAGAAGAATCTGCCTTGCGTCGGGCCCTGGAACATATGGATGGTGATCACAGTTCTCTGATCCAGGTGTATGAAGCCTTTATACAGAGTGAGTAGCCCACTCTGCATCTTGTATTTTCCAAAGAGGGGAAAGTGGTGTGCAACCAGCTGGTAGATCTTTGTGCCCAGGAGGAGGAGGCCCTTTGGCCAAGGCCTGGGTTCTCTTCGGGGTCTCTCTGCAACTATAGCTGTGCCCTTTCCTCTTGTAGGCGGAGCAGACAAGGCTTGGTGCCAGGCTCGGGGGCTCAACTGGGCAGCATTGTGCCAAGCCCAGAAACTTCGAGGTGAACTCCTAGAACTCATGCAACGAATTGAACTTCCCTTGTCCCAGCCAGCCTTTGGCTCTGAGCAGAATCGCAGAGACCTTCAGAAAGCGCTGGTGTCAGGATACTTCCTTAAGGTTAGGGGAAAGAGTTGGGGTGAAGGTCATAAAAGGAGTAGAAAGCAGAGGGACCAAAAATTGATAGGCCATCTCTGAAACTGGAGTCCAAGTGACCATTCAAAGGATTTTTTAGAAGCAGGAGAAACTTTTCCTTTGAGGTATTGGGGTGCAGGGGACTATGGGAAATGCCATATGGGAGGGACTCTAACACCTAGAGATGATGCTCTACTTTTTATACTCTCAACACCCTTCCTAATTCTTTCTCAGCACCCCCCCCCCTTTTCTTTTTCCTACTGCCTTCCTTTTCTCCCTCACTTACTCCTTCACTATCTTTGCTTTTAAATGAGGTGGCCCGAGACACAGACGGGACTGGAAATTACCTGCTCCTGACACATAAGCATGTGGCCCAGCTTTCCCCATACTGCTGCTACCGAAGCCGCAGGTCTCCAGCCAGACCCCCGCCGTGGGTGCTTTACCACAGTTTCTCCATTTCCAAAGACAACTGCCTTTCCATTGTTTCTGAGATTCAGCCACAGATGTGAGTTCCCTGACACCCCTCTTACACTGCCCATTCCTCTTCTTGGGGCCAAAATTATGGCTGGGGAGTTAGAGGATATCCTCTTAAGGAGAAGAGGATATCTTAGTGGTCTGTAGTGACATATGATTTGAGGGGACAGGGCTTGTGGAAGGAATGGGAAGAAGTTTAAGAATCTGCATTATAAGGGAGGATACAGAAATCATCTAACTGTGACTCTCTCTGTCAGGCTGGTAGAGTTGGCCCCTCCATACTTCTTGAGTAACTTGCCTCCCAGTGAGAGCAGAGACCTCTTGAATCAGCTGAGAGAAGAAATGGCAGATTCTTCAATAGAGAGTGAATCTCCCTCTACCCAAGAGTTTGGAGATGCCTGTGTCCTGCAGTGACATGCCTAAGGAATGGAACTGAGCTCATCTGAAGGCATTAGGTCCTCTCTCAGGCTAGCACCAAGGTAGCCAGCCAAAGCTTCGGATCAAATGTAAATCCTGGAACCTGAGTCTCAAGAAATGGTAGACTGAGAATAGAGGAAATTGGGTAAGCCACAGTATACATAAGGTTGGACCCTTTCTTTAGCCTTCTTCTATTTATTGGAGAACGACTGATGCCCCCCAAACCCCCAATTTATGCCAAACCCGTCTTTGTGTGCTTCACTTTGATCTATAAAAGTTCTTTCTCTATGGTGCCAAATTTGAGTTTGATTCTGCAGCAGCATATACAATATCCATGAATTAGAGATGACACAATATCATCCAACTCCTCCAGCAATATCCTCTTGCCTTGTTCCCACCTGTGGTCAAGCTTTGCGGTATGAATGACCTAGCTGTCACTAACCCAGAAAATGTGTAGTTTGACTACAGTTGGTCTCTGACCCTGCCTGAAGCTCACTTCCCTTTATCTTGCTCTCACCTACAGGGGAAGAAGAATGAGAGTGCTATAAGAAATCAGACAAAATCTTCCCTTTTTTCCACATACAACTTAGATCCAGCTCCTTCTTAACCCTCAAGGCCATTGAAACCATCCCCAAATTCTCAACTTTCCACCAACAAGCTTCCCAGCAGCCCCTGGCCTACCAGCATGCTAAAGCTTTTCTAACAAATTCAGGGACATCACACTTTCCTTTTTTCCCAGCTGGGCACTCCTTTCCCTTTTCTTCCTTAAAATTATTAATTTTGATATCTTCCATCATCTTTCACATTGTAGATATGTTTGTAGAAATTGGTGAAAAGAAAGATTTAATCCTTAGAACTCTGCTTCTCTCCTCAGAGTGTCTTCCCTTGGAGAGTCTATCTGTTCTCATCATTCCATCTATCTCCACCTCTATGTGGATGTCACCCAACCCCCCCCCCCAAAAGCACTTTTCCAGAATGTATTCTCTTTAGGTCTAGCATTCAGTTTTGCCTGTAGTTATCTTGCTCTAATCTTTCAATTTCCCCTTCATTATCCACAACACCATTGATCTCCCAATCCTCTATATCTCCAACCCTGGAATTATCTTTGATTCTTCTTGGATATTCCTAGTTATTTGCCAAAATCTGCTCACCCTAACTCCACAGGGCCCATTAATTTTATCCACTGCTTCCCCCTTTCCTCTCTCTGTCCCCACGGGAGACCAGAGCCAGATTAGTGTTCCTGGATTTTCTGTTTCGTTGGGTGTGTAAGTATCCGTCTTCCCTGCCGCCCATGTGCGTTGTGAGGCTCAAGGAGGAGGACGGAGTCAGCAGGTTGAACACACATGACAACATGAGGTTCAGAGTCAGAAAGGTATCCTTAGCGATTAATTTTACGGTTGAAGAATGAGATGCCTAGTGTGGATAACCCTCTGGTTCCTGTCACAGTCAGACCCTTGCCCTGCAGCGCCTCTTCCATTATTCCGCTGTCATTGGTGTCTTCCTTCCCTTGCACCTTTGATACAGACCCAGGTAGTGCGAGCTGCCGCCGCCCCATCCCAGCACCACCTTTAGCCTGTTCTGTGGGTCCAGAACCCCAGCTTCAACCCACCCTCCGAAGAATCCAAAGTCCTCAGGAGAGCAGCTCCCATTGGCCAGCCCGCCCCCCTCCCCTCACCTCATTGGCTACCATACTGCAAGTCCCGCCTTCTTGGCTCCTCGGGTTCCAGCTGCCGAGCGACCGCAGTTAAGTGGGAAATGGCGGGAAAGACCAAGTCTAAATGCGCGGCGCAACCTCGAAACGCTAGCCGAGGAGCCGCGGTGGCCGAGGAGCCCTCGACGATAGCCTCAAAGCCAGCTCCTCCTCACAAGCTCCGCTACCACGGCACCACGGCACCACGGGGTGGTCAGCCGCGCGCTCCGTGGCCCTGGGTCCGGCGCTCCGCACGGCGCCTCAGTCCGTTAAAGAGCACTCGGCCGGTCAGGCAGGCGTCGCTCACACCACCGAGGCGAGCCCGGACACGGAAGCCACCTTGTTGTCCTCGGCCCAAGGCTGCAGATTCTGCAGCGCGAAGAGCGACGAGTTGTGCAGGCAGAGCGGGTCCGGGGGCAGCGGCGGCCGCAGAGGCCGTGGTAGGGCATCCTGCTGCAGGTGCAGGAGCAGCCGGCCCGCGCGGTGCCGCTCCGCCTCGCGCTCCTCGGCCGTCTGGCGCCTAGGCGAGCGGAGACGCGGGGTCAGCGAGGCCGGCCCTCGCCCACCCCGCGCCTCGTCCTCACCCGCCGGGCCCGTGGTTCCTCACCCGCCCCGCGCCGCACCGCCACTTGACGCCTCCCGCGAGCCCTCGCTCGCCCAAGCCTCACCGCCACTTGGTGCGCCGGTTCTGGAACCAAGTCTTGACCTGGGCGTCGGTCATGCGCAGGGCCTTGGCCAGCGCTGCCCTCTCGGCCGAGGCCAAGTACTTCTGGCGCAGGAAGCGCCGCTCCAGCTCCAGCACCTGCGAGCGGGAGAAGGACGTGCGCGGCTTCTTCCGCTTCGGGGGGGTCCGGTTTTGGTACGGGTGGCCTATGCGGCGCGTCCCGGAGAAGGGCGAGAGTGCAGCTACGGGCAGGAAGAAGGAACAGGGCAGGGTTTTCAGGGCGGTCCTTCCAGGTGCCCCAAGCTCGGCCCCACACCAGCAAAGGCCTCCAGACAAGAAAGGGCCTCGGAAGAAATGGCCCTCCCCCTGGGGTGAGAAAGAGAAGGCCCCCGGAACTTCACCCTGCCCTACCCGCAGTGTGGACAGTAGACTGCAAAGGAGGGCGCGGACATCGACGGCAGCTCCCTCCCCATTGCCTCTCTCAGCATCAGGACCAAGAGATACATGTTGGGGGAGGATCCCCTGGGATGATCCGGGCGGGGAGCGTACGGGGAACTTGAGTTGGAGCAGAAGGATCAAAGATGAGGAAAAGGGGTCAATGTGGGGCTGGACGCTGGAGGGTCGGACAATCTCACCCGTGAGCCGGTCCTTGGCAAAGCGGCGGCCGCTGTCCATCCAAGGGAAAGTGAGTCCGGCTAGGCCCCCGGCTCCGCCCAAGCCAGAGGGTCCAGGCACTGCCGGCGCGCCTCCCGCGGGCGGCGGCACTGGCATTGGACGATGCGCGGGGACGCGGATCACGCCGCCTGGGCCCATGCCGGAGCTGCCAGGTAGCGGGGCCAGCGAACCCGCGGGACCGTAGCTTGAGGTTCCGTGAAATCCACCCGAGAACGCCGCACTCTCCCCATGGCCCTGGCCTGAACGACCGGGGCCTAGGCCGCTCCCGGGGGGTTCCGGGCAGCTCAGGATCTGATCGATGCCAAAGCTGATTGGCTCGTGGTGCGGGAGGTTGTGCGAGGCCAGGACCGCCGGCTCCATGGGTCCGGGTCAAGGAGGACCACAGGAGGTTTGGCGGTTGGGGAGGGCGCCCCAGGCAACTCTGGGAGCCCAGTAGCGGAGCGTTCGGGGCGGCGGCCTCAGGGGCCCGCGGGGCTGGCCGCTGCGGGTCGCCGGGGTCGCCGGGCCAGCTTCATCCCTGTGCACGGGGAGTAGCCGCGCCGGTGCCGGCCTCTGCCGGGCGTCGGCGCAGGGACTCGCATCCCGGGGGAGCGCGACCGGCGGGGGCCCCAGGAGCGCCCTTGCTGTCCCTGAGGCGCAGATGGACGCTGGGCTGCCGGGGCCTCTGCCCGAGTCCGGGGTGGAGAGGGTTGGCCGGCTGGGGATGGGGCAGTGACTGACAGATCAGCATTGGGTGGGTAGTGGGGGCTGGGGGTAGGGCAGGGGCGGGGCCGTACCCGTTAAAGGGAAAGAGACGCCTGTTTGCGCCAAACGCCCGGACGACTGGCGGGCGGGGATGGTGGGGATAAGGCGGAGGGGGGTGGGGGGTGGCAAGGGTGTTAGGAACCAGGCTCAGCACGGGAGGGGCCAGAGCATGGGCCGCTGCGCGCTGAGTCAGGCGAGATGCGCACAGCAACTCCATCCTCGCCGGCCTCCGCCTTTGGGCTTCCTCGGCCTCACCGGCTTCCTCGCAGGTGCCTCCTCCCACAGCCCCCACTTTTCGCCTCGCGATGGGTCCTGCCTGCCGACTGCCAGATTCGTTGTGGCCCCCGCCTAAGTGCCCTCGAAGACCAAATCTCGTTGTGGCTTCCTGGCTGCGATGGGAAGCGGTTGGGAACGGCGCCGGCGAGTTGGAGGCCCGGGAAGAGGACAGGTGTGGGAAGGGGGTGGCTGGGCGCGTCTGGTGGGCTAGGGCGGGGAGCAACCACCCTGGGCCAGCGATCCTGGTGCACCTCCCGGCTTCTGCCGTAGGGCCCCTACCTCCTTCCCGGAACGCCAGTAATTGATGCCCTGTGTTTCTTAGCATTTCGATTTTCTGAAATCGGTGTAAAGCTCAACCCGGGCTCAACCCGGGCTAAGTCAGGCGGATGAGAGCTTGGAGCTGGCGTTCCGCCCCCCACAGGGGGCCACCAACGCGGGACTCTGCCCCTCCACTCTGCGCCTAGGAAGTCAATTCTCACAAACTTCCCCCTCAAGGGCGAGAGGACAAAATCGCCACAGGCGACACGTGGGTCTTCACTGAAGCCTTCGGCGGTGTCAGCCGCCTCATTTCCCACAGACGCTTCACCCCACCCAACCCCAGAAACTGTGCCTGGAGTGTGTCACGGATGGGAGGTGGGGAAAGACTGAAGGGCTCGGTGACCTTGTGACCTCTGGCCGGGGACCCAGGAGCTGGGAGTATGTGAACTCTGCGTCCTTCCCGGGATGGGACCCGGGCCCGGCGGGCCCCTGCGCCTTAGACCCGCCCCCGCCGCCGCCCGGCCCGGTGCAGGCCGCCATAATCGGGTTAGCTGGGTCGGAATTACATTACCTTCCCCGGCCCGCCCCGGCCCCGGGGGGGGCCTGGCGCCTCCGAGCCGGTGAGACTGGGCGCAGGGAGGGGGGTGTTGCTACCATTCCGAGGCGGGTGGGCACGGATGAGCCGCTCCTCCTGCCTTGGACACGTGGTGGCCAAAGGACCCCACCCTGCTGTGTCAGCCCTAGCCCCTAGACTCCAGCCCACTCTGGTGCTCAGCTAGTCTGTTACCCGCGTAAGCCGAAATGCTTTCCAAGTCTCGTAGATGGGTCTCCCTGGGAGCACAGATCTTCCACTTGGTTCTCCAGGATCTCCTGGGAAAGACTGCCCCTCCTTTCTCCCCAGCAGATGGGCTGCAGCCCTGTGCCAGAGGCAGGGTGAGGGGTCTTTTCTCTCCAGGGAACTGGGAACGATATTTGGGCATCTGGGCAGGAAGATAAAGAACGGAGGGAATGGACTCTCCAGACTAAAGCCACCAGGCCCTCCCTCAGTGTTCCCAGAAGCCTCAGTCTGAAGGGGGTGAACCATGGAGGAGGGAGGCAGTTGGCATCAATAATATGTGACATCCTCCCACAAATTCTTGTCCACTTCCACTATCCAATTTCTCCAGCCCTTTCTGACCCTGCCAATAGCCCCTTCTGAAAGGGGAGCAGGGGGGCTCCTGCCAGTTTGGCAGCTGTGTTGTTATCTTGGGTTGGTGGGACAGACAGACATTATCACCTCCCCTAGCCCCTCACAGAAGCCCAAGCACCCTTTCTCAGCAGTAGAGAGGTGGGGCTACTAGGGGGCATGAAACTTCTGCTGTTCAGGGAAAACCTCCAGAGACCACTTGGGCTGGATCCCCTGAATGAGAACAGAGAGCCTAGGGAGACAGCAAAGTAAATAAAGACCCTGAAGGGGACTGGCCTACAGGTTAGGAATCTGTCGGTCTTTTTTCCCACTCTAGTGGGTGGGCCTCTGAGGAAAGGGTGGGCACTAGTGTGTCTCCAATCAAGCTGAATAAATCCTTCTTGAATCAGTGAGGGAGGAAGACCTGTATACCTGCTGACTGTTCATCCGGCCTTTTGAGGTCAGCACAGCTGGCACTGCCACTCAGAGATTGCCCAACTGACCCTTGGAGGAGAATGGTCACAAACCCAGTAATGTATACACATCTTCTGGGGAGTTACCAAAAAAGAAATGAGTGCCCTACTTCAAGAACAAAGGGTATCCAATTCTGTCAGCCACAGTCCTAGGGATTCTTCTGCTTGTCTCCACCACTCTGATCCCCTGATTCCCTGGAAAAGGTGGTTCCTGCTAGTTTATATCTAAGATGGAGGCCCTGGGGTCAGAACCCCAACCTCCTATACACACTCCTTTGCATCTTTCTCACCATAGCCTATGTGCATGTGGTCCCCAACCCTTCAAGTTTTCAGGCCTTCAAGCTGGCAGCTTCACAGGAAGAAGCATGTTCCCAGCCTGTGCTCTGGTGCCGTCCCTTCCTGCTTTATGTGCAGTGTCTTTCCCACGAGATGGTCCCCACTCCTGTATCATCATTTCTCTCATTAGCTTAGTCCTTCCTACCCCCAACTGTCTTAGGTCTCTTTTACCTGGACAAAAATATTTGCCTGACTCTTCAAGAGAGATTGTAGTTTTCCTTTCCCTTGTACTCTGCACAACCACTGCCTCTACTTCCTCATCATTTATTCTTTTAACTTTAAAGTAGTATCTACACCCAACACGGGGCTCAAACTCACAACCCCGAGATTAAGAGTAGCAGGCTCTACCGACTGAGCCAGCCAGGCGCCCCTCATCATTTATTCTTTTAACCCACTACAACTTGGCTTCACCACACTCTTTTTCAAAGAGCTCCAGGGTCTATTATTGAGGATTTCTCTGACATATTTTGCTCTGTCGATTACCAACTATTTCTTGAAATATCTCATTTGGTTTCTGTAATATTGTCTTATTCTATATCTTAGGCTTTCATAGTCAATGCTTATGTTTTTTCGCCACCGACTTTGCTTTTTCCACTGAAGACTGAGCATTCTCAGAGCTCGGACTTCAGCTTTCCCTCTTTCTATATCTACTCAAGGTTTCACCCATTCTAATAGTCCCATCTATTATATCCACTCAGGAAATTCTGGATCTCTATCCTTGGCTCTGACACTTGCTGTGTTCCAGCCCCTCTGTCCTAAACTTCTGGCCAGCTCCACCCACCTTTGCTGCAGGCACCTTGAAGTCCAGCAGGCTGGAGGATGTGCTCCTCTCCCAAGCTCCTCAGTCACTCCCTCCTGTGCTTCCCTTTGAAATGTCTCTGATACAGCCCTTTCTTTCCATTCCCACTGATAAAATCTAAGCTAGGCCATCATCACCACCACCTACATTTATTCATTTGTTCATCCAGAAAATTTTGATTGAATACCTACCATGCACCAGGCACTGGAGATAGAGCTGCAGACACAACAGAAGGGGGGAAAAAATCCCTGCCATACAAAGTTTATATTCTAGTGGGGAAGGCAGGTGAAACACAAGAAAATATATATTAAATAATAAGAAATGCTAAGAAAGAAAAAAAGGGAAGGGGAGAAGTGAAAGGATGGGGTTGTGATTTATCTAACGTGATCACAGAAGCCCTCACAGAGTAAAGACCTGGAGGAAGAAAGGAGTCATTTGGATATCTGAGCATTTGATAATGCAAGTACATCTTGGTGTTATCTGTGGAACAAACAGTAAGGGGTCCAGTATGGCTGGAGAGACCATGCAAGGCCTTGAAGCATTAGAAGGGCTTAGGCTTTTATTCTGAAAAGGGAAGCTATTGGAAGGAAAAGAAGCCTGATTTAAAAATTTTGTTTTTAACAGGTTTCTTAGGATAAAACTAACATACAATAAACTGTACATATTTAAAGTGTATAAAAGTGTATGTGTGCACACGCAAAGCCATCACAATCAAGATAATAAACACATCAATCAACTCAAAAAACTTTCCTTATATCCTTTTTTATTCATATGGAAACGTGGAAACAAGGAAAACAGGCCAGAAGCCACTGCGATCAATCATCCAGAGAACCGATGATGGTATCTTGGACCAGGGAGGTAAGCAGTGGCTGTAGTGAGAAGGGGTTGATTTAAAAATCACTGATCTCATAACTTCTTGCTGCTTATCCACTACAATTATTCAAAGATAAATGAGCAAAAATGTTTCTTTCATAGGGTAACTCCCTCCCTTAAAAAAAAAAAAAGTCTGCTAGCTCCCTATTGCCCTCAGGCTAAAGTCCCAGCTCCCTGAGGCCCTGCTTCTATCACTACTCTCAAATCCACACCTTGGCCTTCTTCCTGTCCATCTCTCTGGTCATTCGCCTCCACTCTGCCTTTCTTTTCTATTTCCACCACACTTCTTGTCCACGCACCCCATCCCCATTCTCTAAATTGTGCCCACAAAAAGTCCCACTTCTTCCAGAAAGCCTTTGGTGGCCTCCACTGGGATCTCTCCCTTGAGTCTCCAACTACACTTGATGTTAATACTTCACAGTAAACTAATCCTTGGTTTTTAATCCCCCTGGAAGTACCTAGGGATGGCGGTGTACAAGGTCTAGAGCTCCTGCGACCTTCCCAAGTACGGGGCTGGGCCTATGCTACTGCGGGCGCTGGCTGCTTCCGCGCGTCTCTGTGCGGTAGTGTCCCAATCCTCCTCCCCTCCTCCTTCGGCATCTGCTCTGCATTAGTCTGTCCCAGGCCTCCGCAGGCGCCGATGATTGAATCATCATCATTAACCAGGGTCTGCCCCCCGCCCTCCACAAGCCCCGGCGGCAGGGGAGGATGGGAGGGGGGGCGAATAAGATCACTACACCAAGTCCCTGGGGGTCCCTCCCTCCCCGCCACCCTCTCCGAGACTCCGCAAAGCCCCGTGAAACTCCCGCCGTGGAGCCGGGAGAAGGCCTGCCATCCGGATGAAGCTCCGTAACGCAGACGCGTCAGCTGACGAGAGCGACATTACGAGGAAAGGACCCGGGAGGGGCTTCTTTAGCGGGGTCGTGGTCACAGGAGATCGACGACCCTGGGCAGCGGCGGGCGGAGACCTCTGGGCCCTTTGGGGTAGAAGGGGGCAGTCTTTTGCAGGCTCCAAAAGTTAGTCCCGCGGTAGGGTAGGGTCTATTGTGATGATTACTACAAGAGGTCAATGAGATAGGACCCCCTCCTCACAACCCCCCCTCCCTAATTACGGATTGAGGAGGGGGAGGGGCCAGTGGGGCTCAGGTGAGCACACGGGGAGAAAGGGACATGGGCGGGGCCTTACAGAGGGTCAGCGAATCCGAAAAGACCTAAGCCCTCGTTGCTGGGCGACAAGTCCCGCCCCGCAGGCGGCACCGGAAGTGGCCGGCCGGGATCAGCCTTTAAGATGGCGTCTCCTCAGGGGGGCCAGATTGCGATCGCGATGAGGCTTCGGAACCAGCTCCAGTCAGTGTACAAGATGGACCCACTACGGAACGAGGTGCAGGGGCGGCAGGGTTACTGCTGTGGTCGGCTAGCGGTGCGAACTGGGGCCGGCTAGAGGACGGGCGGTGGCTGGCCCGGCGCCCAGTGCGCCTGCGCAGAGACAGGGTGCCCAATGCGCCTGCGCGATTGCGGTCGGGTTGCCAAATTCCGAGCTAGGACGCTTGCGCATTGTGCCGCCCACGTCGTGTAGTCTCCCCTGGGAAAGGAAGGTCGGGCGAGTCCACGTGAAGGGAGCCCCCGCTGTGCGCGGAGCCCCCTGCTGGGCGGAGGGGGAGTGTCAGCTCCCGCGAGCTAATCCCCTGAGGACCGCGCAAGGTGCGAGACTTGGTCGTGGGATGTGTTGAAAGGTATCACCCCAGCTGGGAAGGCGTATGATTTGGGGTTGGAGGGGGTGATCGGTGACGGAGAGTGGGTCCGCAGGAGGAGGTCCGAGTAAAGATCAAAGACCTGAATGAGCACATCGTCTGCTGCCTGTGCGCTGGCTACTTCGTGGATGCTACCACCATCACAGAGTGTCTTCATACTTGTGAGTGCCCTGGACCCTGGCTGGTTCTTCCAGGCCCTAGCCCCCACCAAGCTGGTTGCCGGACTGCTGGCTGCCTGCCCCAGCCACCCAGGCACCCCACCTAGCCCATGAACCCGATTCCCAGAGGGCCTGAGAGTCTACTTTTTTCTTCCTGCAGTCTGCAAGAGTTGTATTGTGAAGTACCTCCAAACCAGTAAGTACTGCCCCATGTGCAACATCAAGATCCACGAGACACAGCCACTGCTCAACCTCAAACTGGACCGGGTCATGCAGGACATCGTGTACAAGCTAGTGCCTGGCTTACAAGACAGTGAGTGACCAACCCAACTTTGAGGGGCCTCTAGAGGGCTGATGCTGAGTGGTGACTTGAGATGACAAGGGCTTTCGTGGGAATCACATAGGTAAAGAAGTTGACAGTCACAGGGACAAAGTATTAGGAAGGGGTAATTCTTTATTTCCCACACTCCCCTCCCTTCTAGGTGAAGAGAAACGGATTCGAGAATTCTACCAGTCCCGAGGCTTGGACCGGGTCACCCAACCCAGTGGGGAAGGTATGTCCCTTGGCAGCAGGAGGGTAAGATAAAGCCCCCAGAACATCACTCTTGACCAGTTTTGCTCTCTGGGGAAAAAGGACTGTGGAATCTGTGCCACTCTCCTCACTACTCTTTCTTAGAGCCAGCCCTGAGCAACCTCGGCCTCCCTTTCAGCAGCTTCGACCACTCGAAAGCCCACTACTATCGCTATGATGAGCAGCTGAGCCTATGCCTGGAACGGCTGAGGTAAGGAACAGGTCATGAACTGTCTGAAGTAACAGTGTGAGTGACTCAGAACCAGGGAGGGGCTTGGTGAGAGGGCAAGCAGTGAGGGAGTGTTTGTTCCCTTGAAGAGAGTATACCATAGCTCTGGGTGGGGGACAGGAAAAGATCAGACTCCCTAACTTGTGTCTGTTTCCCCCAGTTCTGGCAAAGACAAGAATAAAAGCATCCTGCAGGTGAGAGGGGCTGAGGGGAGGGCCTCTCTAAGGAGACTCACCTCCCTGTGGCCCTTCCCTCACACACCTTGTCCTTTTGCCTTCCATCCCTATCCCCAGAACAAATATGTCCGATGTTCTGTTAGAGCTGAAGTTCGTCACCTCCGGAGGGTCCTGTGTCACCGCTTAATGCTAAATCCCCAGCATGTGAGTATTCCCACAATAGGTTTTTGGGGAAGGGAGGGGTTGAAAGGGAGGGACAGAGTCTGTAGTAGACCAAGGTAGTTCTTGATCTACATGAGAGAGCAGTTCCTAAAGCTGTGCCCCCATCTCCCTCCTAGGTACAGCTCCTTTTTGACAATGAAGTTCTCCCAGATCACATGACTATGAAGCAGATATGGCTCTCCCGCTGGTTCGGCAAGGTAAGCCAGAGCCAAGGCAGTCCCCAGGGCAGCAATGGGCTGAGGGGGCATTTTGGGTAAGAACGCGCCCACTGACTGCTTCTTCTCCTTGTTCTCTCCTTAGCCATCCCCTTTGCTTTTACAATACAGTGTGAAAGAGAAGAGGAGGTAGGGGCCAAGCCCCCACCACATCCCTGTCCCCTTCCCTCCCCAGATATTTATGTGAAATTAACTGCGGCTTTATTTTTTGAAATAAAAACTTTAAAAAAGCATCTATTTTCTTCCTTTCTTCCTTCCACATACTCATGCTTTGTTCTGTGTTCTGCTTCCCTCAGAAATCCTCTGAGTTTCATCATGAAGGAGGGCCTCTCTATGTCCGTGGTCCCTCAGTGAATTGCCAAAGGAGAGGGGTAGAGGACCCTACACATATAAAACTCAGAAGGTGAGCTAAGTGGAACCAGGTTACTCATACCAGCTTTTTCTTTTTTTCTTTCTTTCTTTTTTTTTTTTTTTTTTTTTTGGTGAAGGGAAGGCTTTCTGGAGGGGAGTTCTCACTGTACTTGAATGTTGTAGCATATGCTGCAGGCTTGAGTGGAGGTGTCCTAATTCAGGAGTGGTGAGGGTAGGGCTAGGGTTAGACAGTGGCCACTGCAGGACTGAAGAAAAGTGATATGTTAAAGAAAGTTCCAAAGAATTGCTTTATTGGAGGAATCTTAAAAAAAAAAAAAAAATGGGGGGCTAGGACACAGGGAACACAAGGGTGTTGAGTTGGAGACATGGTTGTCCATATAGGATTCGGTAGGCCTTCAGGTCCCTGGATTAGGTGAAGCCAGGGTGAGGAGAGGGAACTGGTGTCCAGGAGAGCAAAGGCAGCTTCAGGTAACAAGAGGGAAGCAGCAAGGCTATTAATTCCCTTGATTAATTCAGTGAACGTTCCTTGTCTGTATGAGCCCAGCCATGAGCCTTGGGCTCTGGAAGTACACTCAGCCAGGCTCCCTGTTCTGTGGCCTCTTAGTAGGATAGTCAGAAACTTGCCTGACTGGGACAATGACAGATGGAGGAGGAAGCAGCGAGGTCCTGAAGGGAGCTGATGGGCTGTGGCTGAACCTGGGACGAGTGGGATGGAGCAGGCAGCAGAAATGTTGCCAGAACTCATGCTTTTTTTTTTTTTAAAAGATTTTATTTATTTATTTGAGAGAGAGAGAATGAGAGAGAGCACGTGAGAGGGGGGAGGGTCAGAGGGAGAAGCAGACTCCCTGCCGAGCAGGGAGCCCAATGCGGGACTGGATCCCGGGACTCCAGCAGCATGACCCGAGCCGAAGGCAGTCGCTTAACCAACTGAGCCACCCAGGCGCCCCCAGAACTCATGCTTAAAGCCCAAGTCTTCAACGGGCCTAAGTCTGACTCCAGTGAATTCAAAGGGGTCATTGTGTATCGCTGGCGAGGGCTGAAGGCCTGAAGCTTCCAGGGATAGAGACGGGGTGGCAGAAGACCTAGGGAGGAGTACAGTGAAGATGGTGTGAACTGGCTAAGAGAGCCTGAGACTGGGGCGGCCGGGGGTGGAGGTGGGTGCGGTGTGAGGGGCCTGAGCATAGTGGCCAGTGCACAGTAGACCTGGCCTTCTTCCCTCCACACAGATGAAGCTTGTAGGCCATGAGAAAAGCACAGGTGGAGAGACTGCAGAAAGCAAGGAAGAGCCGTCAGGTGTGATGGGCGGACAATGAGGACCAGGGTGGGGACATAGCAGAACAATCAGCCTGACAGAATCTCCATGATTCCCAAAGCGTCCCATGTTTCAGGCCTCATGCCTGGAATGCCTCTCCCTCACCCCATACTCAGCTGTTCTTTCAAGGTCCAAGTATCACTTCCTCCAGGAAACCCTCTCTCTGTCAGAACCCAGGCTTTTTCCACCCCTTTGTGCCTGCCTGTACACCAGCATATATCTTGAGATTTGGGATGAATTATATCTCTCTTAATTGGGCTCCCCCCCATGTCTTCTGGGACTCCACGGCCCACTCAAGCATGCCACACTGAGGCTGTTCTCAAGGGGTTTGCGGATGAAAGGGCATTTTTAAGGAGTGACCCAGGGAGAGGTGTGGGCTGAGAGGGAAAGAGAGTAGAAATGCTCCTGAGGATTTTTTGGGTCCCCAAGCAGCTGCAGGAATTGGGGAGCAGTCTGGGGCTTGGCAGCAGCTTGGCATCAAGAAGACCCAGTCAGAAGATAAGGCTGACTGGGGACCAGGCCTCAGGGATGAGGCTTTTAATGGCGCATGGCTTGAGGCCAAGGAGCATCGGAAGGAGCTCAGGCGGGAACCTGGGGTGCAGCGGGCCACCTCCCCTCACCCCCAGCTCTGCAGAACCTTCTTTTTGTCCAGCAGCAGCCCTGGCAGAGGCAGCTGCGGTGTGTCTCCCGAGGTGGCTGATGCAGGCCAGCTGCAGGCTGAGGGCTGAGCTCTGCTCTTCCTCTGTCGATGGGTCTGTTGCCCCCCTGCCTGGCTTGTGCCGGGAAGACCCAGTCCCCCAGGGTCACTCTGGTTATGATCTGCGCCATGGGGAGAATCAAGCCCAGGGTTCTCTTGAGCTGTGTGACCCAGAATGCGCTGGTCGCGTTCAAAGAGGTGGCCGCAGAGTCATCTGGGCGCACAGCGGGCCCTCTCTGGGCGGAGCCCTTGACCTCTCAGCGCTTCTGGGTGGAGGCGTCAGTCCTCACCCGCAGGGTCAAGCTGGCCCTTGCCCCTGTCGCCCTTTCTCATCTAGCCGTTTCAGTGGGCCACACTCACCTGGGGGGAGGGGGCACCGAGATTTGCCCCCGCCTTTGGCACAGGGGAGAACCAGTTCCTCTCAGCCTGGCCAGTCTCTCAGCGCCAGGGGTGGGCAGAAAAGGAGGGAAAAGGGACTTCACTGGTAGTGGAGCAGTGGGTCTCGGGGGTGGAGGTGGGGTGGGAGGGGTGTGTGTGTGTGTGTGTGTGTGTGAAGGATGGGGGGAGGTGTGTGTGTGTGTGTGTGTGTGTGTGTGTGTGTGTGTGAGAAGGATGGGGGTCTGAGTATCCCACTGCTCCCCTGGTGCACACAACCACCGAGCTTTTTGTGAGCCTGCGTAAAGGGCTGCCACGGGATCACGGACTGAGCGAGGCCCTAGAAGAAATGAAACTAAAATGTTAAGTGTCTGAGTCTATTCATTCCGCAGCAACGTTTTCTGAAAGAGAAAACATCCTCGGAAGTGTGGGAGATGGACGGCTGCCCCGCCCCACGCCCCGCTGCCTGGAGTTTCCTCCCTTAACTCCTACTTCCCTCTCCCTGGCTAAGGGACTTCCCTAAGGATGGGGAGGGGCAGCCAAGCACCTCTCTGTGACTAGCCATATCCGTCGGCCTCCCTGAGGGGGTTATCAGAGGATCCCCAGTTGCCCCTTTACATTCACAGAATTCAAAGGAATGCGCGGGGAGAGAAATTTGGAGGCTAAAGGTTGTTTATTGAGCAGATCTCAGTGCCTAGAAGGGGGGCATCAATCTGGGGGGGGGGGCCTGGGTCAGGGAGCCCGCCAGATGGGAGGCTGAGGTGGGCAAGGTGGTTGAGAGGTGCAGTGTCAGGGAATGAGGGAGAAGGTGGGGGCCACAAGGAAAGGGAAATCTGAAAGTGGGTGAAGAACAGAGGTGTGAGAAAGCATCCTTAAATAGGAATAGAGGCACCTTCCTGAGGGAATGAAAGTTGGAATGTGGGGATCTCTACAAGGGGGAGGAGCAGAGGACCCCCAAATGTCTGAAGGGACAATGATGGGAATCCGAGGAGGTGGGAGACCACGAGGGGTTGCTTGAGAACGCTGAGAGAGGAAAACCGTCCACCACTTGGGGCGGGGGGGCGGAGGGCGGGGGAAGGTGCGTAACTATGAATCACTCTGTGAAAGAGGCCCAGGACAGGAAGGGTTGGACCTTGGGGTGGGAGGTATGGGTGGGGGAAGCCTACAAGACAGCTGAGCGCCACAACCCCCTCCCCACCCCCAGCCCAGAATCCAGGTTTCATCTCTTAATCTCCCTCATTAATCATTCACCTTCCTCCTACCCCCATCAGCGGATCTGATTTCTTCCCAGCTCAGGTTCCAGAGGTTTTGCTGGGAGAAGTCCCCTACTGTGGCCCCACCATCGTCTGGACACGTCCCTGGCCTCGGGGCTGACTTTAACGGGCTCTGGTGTCAGTGGCCTCCTACCTTTACTAGTCTCTCCTTGCCTTTCGTCCCCCAAATGGGGATCGCCCAACTCTTTTGTGCAACCCCATTACCTGAGCCTGGTTGCTGGGGGAAGATAGGCAGGAGAGATGGATGGGGAGGAAGGCAAAGGCCCTTCAGGAGAGAGGGTACTCCCCACAAACACACTAGTAATTGAGAGCAGAGGAAGAGATGACCTAAAAGCTACATAGAGGAAGCCTGAGTGTCTGTTTGGTGACAGGGCCGGGACAAGGGCTAGGCTGTTGCAGCAGCCTTCTGGAACCCTCTTTAAATGCAGATTAAGTGAAACGGCAGGATGGTTCAGAGGGCTGAGGCCTCCAGCTAGGAGGGTCTCTCTTGCCCCCCCTCCACCTCCCACCATTTATAACCAACTAGCAAGGTCCTGAGGCATCTCAGCTTTCTGCTGTGGCCTGGCTCTGCTCTCTGCCCCAGCAGTGGCCCATTGGACTGAGTGTATTCCTCAGGCTGCCATGAGGGTACTGTGCAAGCATCTGGGTGTGTCTGGGGGAGGGGAGGGGTCTTACCAAGAAGACCCTGTGTTTCTCCATCTTTGTTTGGTGGGCCGGGCCCCCTCACCCCCACTATCAAAGTGCCTTCTTGTCCTTGTTAAAGAGTCTTTGGCCCAGGTGCCTTAGATCTCCCAGGCTCTGTTTAGGGCACCTCAACTGCAGGCTCCACTTGCCCCAGGGAACAGGCACAGAGGATCACTGCACAAGTGATGGGAGGTGCAGAGGTCTACAGAGGTGACATAATGGACAGTCCAGGAGGGACTTCTTCTTGGCACTGTTGGAAAAAACTAGAATCCTGTGGAGGCAAGTTCCTTAGGAATGGTGAGCTCCTCAGGAGTGGTGGGGCTTCTCTGCCTCTGGGCTGTGAATCCCCTAGCTATTTGGTGAACAAAACCCTTGCCTTGTTGGGCCTCCACTGGTGAAGCAGCGTTCTCCCAGAGCTGCCTGCTTCCTACAAAGGAGAGCTGTAGAGTGCTCACCCAGGTATGAGCTCAGGACTAGAATAGGTGTGGGAGAAAACAAAGACACAAATAAGAATGAATATCCCTGGGGCGGCTGGGTGGCTAGTTGGTTAAGCAATTAAGCGTCTGCCTTCGGCTCAGGTCTTGATCCCGGAGTCCTGGGATTGAGCCCCAGGTCCGGCTCCCTGCTCAGCAGGGAGTCTGCTTTTTCCTTGTGCGCGCACGCTCTCTCTCAAATAAATAATATCTTAAAAAAAAAAAGGAATGAATATCCCAGACGTCAGAGTTTGTCCCTGAGTTGGCAGGGGTTTTTGTCCCAGGAACTGGTTGGATCCATGAAGTCTGGCCTTAAAGTCACTTCTCTATGGAGAGTGACCAGTAGCCCTTCCCCTTGCTGCTCCTACACGGTGGTTTCTGGCTCTCCAGGCTGGGGAATCCCTATCTGAACTACAGGAGCTTAGTAAGGAGGCGAAGACAGATGGACTGCTGGGTCTTGCGGAGGCCAGTCTTCCCTGGCAAAGACCCAGCCCCGGCAGTAGCGCTCGCTCCGCATTTGCTGGGTCCTCTCTCCCGAGGCCCAGGTCTCCTCCGCTTCTCCATGCGTTTTGACTTTCGCAGGGCCTCTGAGCCGTGGTGGAACGACTTGGGTCCAGAGAGCCGGAGGAGTCCACTCACCTGCCTTTGCTTCCACATCGCATCCTGGTTGCAGACGCTCTGCCAGGCCAGGTCCTGCCGAGTCTCGAGTTGCCCCAGCCCCCTCGCGCCGCACTAATAACTTCCAGCCGCCAGGACCTCTTTAAGAGCATTCGGCAGGGATGGGGCGGGGACGAGGCGGCTAGGTCAGGAGACTGAGGTTCTTCCTAGGAGAGATTGGAGATCCTAGAACCGTCAGCTCTGATCTCCCTCCTCGGAATTTTGCAAATCCCCATCCGCCGGGGGTCGGGGAAGCAATCTTATTGCCGACTAGTTTATGAGCCAGAGCCACGGCTTGGCGGGGAGTCAGTGGCACACAGAATCTGGGGGCCGTCCAGGAAGGGTCCAGCTTGAATGTGCACCGGGCCGCGCCCCGCAGCGCGGAGCAGCTCGGCGGCACGGTACGGCAGGTTGTTCGGGGCTTCTCTCCGAGCCTCCCCACCCTGTAGAAATACCGCTGCCGGGACATCTACCAGCTCCAGACCTACTGCGGCCCCGAGTTGGGGGCTGGGGGCGCAGGAGGAGGGGCACACGGGGCTCGGGCCCAGCGCGGAGGGCGGGTCCGAGGCGGGGGGCCCAGATCGGGAGCCGTGCGCCGGGGCCCAGGCAGCTGCGGAGCGGATCGCAGCCGGCGGCGGCACCGCCACAGCCCGACCGGCCATGAACTCGGGACCCGAGCCCCGGACACCCCGGACACTCTTCAGCATCGCAGACATCCTAGGCCCGAGCATGGTTCCCCGAGGACCTTCTACGTCTCCGCTTCCAGAGTCGAGCCCTGGTCCCACATCGCCTCTGTGCGCGCTGGAGGAGCTGACCAGTAAAACTTTCCGCGGACTTGACGGGCACGCTCCGGAGTCCTCTGAAGGTATAGCGCCCGCGAGGTCGCGCACTTTGACTCGGCCTTCTCCCCATCTCTCTCCTCCAGGTCCGGGTCTCGAACCTTCGTTCACCCTGGCCCCCACCCTAATCTGCCCCCTGCTCTCAGCCCACGTGCTGGGACTTGCATCTCCCACTCCTCACCTCCCCTCCGTTAGTTCCCAGGCTCCGCGGCCGCTCCTGGAGGCCGCCAGCGCCGAGGGGAAGGGCCGGTCTGTCGAGAACTGAGTGACCCGCGGGTCGGTGCGCTGTAGGCGGGGCAATCGTGACAGAGAGAGACCGGTGAGAAGGAGACAAAAGGCCTGAGCCGGAGGCTGTAAACGAGTGAGCTAGGGCAAGGGCGGTGCAGAAAGTGCTGGGAAGCGAGGCTCGGGCCTCTCCGGGTGACCTCGCTCCGCTCCACGCCGTTCTCTTCTGGGGAGGGCACAGGAGCAGAAGGTCCTCGGGGCGGCAAGGGTCGGGGGACTACGGACTTCGCCTCTCCTTACGCTTTGATCCCCCATACCTCCCTTTTGGGCTCGAGGAGGAGGCGCCGTGTCATATGTAAACCGAGAGTGCCCATCATGACCCGTGAGTCTTCAGAAGGGCATGATCCGGGTCCTAGTAACACTCATCATGCCGGGCTAGCTGCCCCTATTTTGACCATGGTCGGGCCCCACCTCGGGTGCCGGCCCCAACCTACAAGCCCGATTATCCTGGGGCTCCCGAAAGGCCTCAAAGGTCCCACCCCAGATGGCCTGCCTCTGCGCCAGGTCTTCTCTGGCCCGTCCCGCCCTCCTCCCACTCCCTCACCTCCGCAGGGTGCCCTCAAGCCTGCTGCCTCCCATACCCAAGCGGCCCGTTCCACTTTATGACCCCCACTCCCATCTCGGCCTGAACCCCGGTTGGGTAAGCGACCACGGTTCTGGCTCCCGTCTGCCTTCTCCCACCTCTGCCTCCCCGACCCCGGCTTGAGCTCCACCCCCCACCCCCGCCCCGCGCCCCGCCTCAGTGTCTCCTTCCCTCAGGCTAGAGACTGACCCCCGCCCTATCCCCCCGCAGGCCGCGCCGCCCCGGGTGCGCTGGGCCTTGGCCCCGCCGGCCGCAGACGCCGAAAGTCACGTACGGCGTTCACGGCGCAGCAGGTGCTGGAGCTGGAGCGACGCTTCGTCTTCCAGAAGTACCTGGCGCCTTCGGAGCGCGACGGGCTGGCGGCGAGGCTCGGTTTGGCCAACGCACAGGTTGTCACGTGGTTCCAGAACCGGCGCGCCAAGCTCAAGCGCGACGTGGAGGAGATGCGCGCCGACGTGGCCTCGCTGAGTGCTCTGGCCCCCGAAGTCCAGTGCCGCCTCGAGCTGCCGGATGGCGCCCCAGGCCCGGGCCCCGGCCCCGGCCCCGGCCCCGGCCCGCCTGACGCCGGGCCCCACCTGTCAGAAGAGGAGATTCAGGTGGACGACTGAAGGCAAAGCCGCCGCCAGCCCCGGGCTCTGGGTCCCCGGACTCCTCACCTCCGTGCGCCGCGCCCTGTCTGGGTTCCGGGGTGGAGGGAGGGTGTGGATCCGGCCTCCTCCGGCTCACAGTCCAGACGCTCGCTTTTCCCAATTGTTGAGAATAAAATTGAGATGCGCATGAGTCGCATGAGGCCTCCATCCCGGAGCGGTAAGAGCAAAATCTGCCGATTATGGTGCAGATTGCGCGTTTGGCTGAGCGCTTTAAACGCGGTGTCTCCTTTAACCCTCAAAGCAACTCCTTAAGGTAGGTGATATAATTATGCCCATTTCACAAAGGCAGAACCACTAGGTCAGGATTTGGACCTAGGCATCCTGCCAGACTTCAAAGCCAGTGCTTGTCAGCCCGAACAGTGCTCTGGAAACTTCGAGCTGAGGGGTAGGAGATGGGACTCTGGTAGCTGTGGGCCACCCACCCCTACTGACTGCCTTTGGTTGCAGGACTCCACCAGGCCTTTGATCCCCACCCCACCCCACCCCCAGACCTTGCTCCTAACCTCTAGGTGGCCCCAGAGTGACAATGACCTGCCTGATTCTACCCTTTCCCCACCCTGAGGTTACTTGTCAATGGGGTCCTGACCCTTCTCCTACCTCCCCTGAAAGAACCCTATACTGAGATGGCTAAGTGAAGCCCCGAGGGAGAAGCGGCACAGCCCTACTTCCGGGAACTCTGCCCTGCATTTGGGCAGGAAATGTCCCCACCAGGATGGTGGCCTTGGCAGGAGGATGGGGAGGCCGGCTGAGGCGGAGCTTGGAGTAGCAGCTTGGGGCATTGCGGGTGGAGTCAACAGCCTACCCCCACCGGTGGACATTTCTGAGACTAATATATTCTGCCGGTAATTAATCACCTCTGGCAGTGTGATGGGGAGGGAAGAGGCCTACCACTATGCAGGGCCATCCCTACTGATCTTCAGAAGACCATGCTTAGGCTCTTTCCTGGTTGCCCTCTCTCCGTGTCAGTACTTCCTCCCCCCGTCAGACCTTTCCATGCTTCTGCCCAGATGCCACAGTCTCATTCTCAAGAATGCTTTGAGAGTGACCCTTCCAGGATTCAAGGGGAGTCAGCTAGGGCCTCAGTTGCAGGTGGAGGTCCCAGGAGAGGCTCTTCCACGGAGAGTGAATAAGGCTGGGAGGCAGAAGGGAACCTTGTGCTCTTAGACAATAGCTACCCCTTATTGAGCACAATTCAAGTGATTTGCATGGATTAATCTTCACAGTAATCCCAGGAGATAATGAGATTTTAATTTCATTTTAAGTGTAAAGAGACTGAATCACAGCCCAAGAAGTGTTGGTCATGTCCTGAAGCTTGTAAGTGGTGGGGCTGGCACTAACCTGCTTCTTGTCTGACTCAGGGGCTCATGCTTTCGGCCACTACAGGTTCTGTCCCTGTAACTGTGACTGGGCCTAACTGAAAGAAGAAAACGGTTTACGAAGAAAGCAGAGGAGAAAGGGCCAAAGGTAGGAATTTAGGCGTTGTACTGTAGATAGAGCATGGTCCATGGAGGTTTTAGAGAGGAGAGGCATGACAGCAGTGTTCGAGCAGGCTCATCTGGCTGCAAGTGTAGGGTAGACTGGGAACTGGCGGGGGCCTGAGGTAGGAGTGTTATCTCTGGTCACTGCAGAAGGTAAGAGCCGAGGGAATTCAGGGCCAGACTTGGGGGGTGGGGGAGGCTGTAACGAAAGGAATCTGTGTGATTATCCCAGCGACCAAAGATTGCTTCCATCAGTGACAACCTCACAAACCTGGGCAACTGGAAGAAAAATGGCATCATGGGAAGAAATAATGACTACTGTTGTAGAGCTAAGAATTTGTCAGCCATTGTGTACAAAAAGTATTCTTTGCACCTGTGTTGCCCTTTCAATACACATAGACAACACACACACACACACCCTGATTCTGGCTCAGGGCCCCTCCTTATTCCTTTCATCCCCTTCCTAAGGCTGCCTCTCTGGAACCTTTAGAGTGACTGACTCATTCTAGGACTTTCCCACCTTCCCACCTTCAGCACAAAAAGTCTCACACTCCAGGAAATCCCAGTCCCAGGTTGGTCACCGTGCTTTCCAACCCTAGGGACTCAGAACTCTGGCTGCTGGGTTGGAACCCAACCAGTTAGCAGTGTGAGTGTGGGGCAAAATGGGGACAAGGTGTCAGGAGTCCTGTGGCTCTCAGAGATAGTCCAGGACTCAGAGAAGTCCAGGATAAGTCAAGGGATACTGGGGAGGGGACATTTCTTTGAGAGGCTTGAAAAGCAAGGAGCCGGCTCAGCTTCAAAGCAAAGATACCACACAGTGGTGGCGGGTGCCCATTCTTTGAGGAACCCGAGAGAAGTACCTCCCTGCTGCCTAGAACAAGAAGACCACATGAACAGGACTCTTATGGAATCATCATCATATAATCACCCCTCAAACAAACACAACCACCTCTCCCCAACTAGGCATGAGCAAAGAACTTCCAGAGCAAATAATTCTTGTTAAGAAGGTACGATTTAGTCAAGTTAATTGGCTCTGAGCCATAATCTCCCTCCACTTGAGGCCTCCCAAATTCCTGTCCGGTGCTTCTACCTCCCATAATCAAACCTTGGATGAACAAAACTCAAGCCTCTCCCACCAAAATGGCCTCTAGATAGTGTATCCTCTGCCAGGTCCTAGAACAAGTGGATGGGCATTAGGATCACCCGGAGGGCTTGAATGAAACACAAATTGCAGGGCCCCACTGTTGTACTTTCTGATTTAGAAGGTCTAGGGTGGGGCCTGAGAATGTGCATTTGCAGGAAATTCCTAGGTTGCTGCTGGTCTAGGGACTACATTTGGAGAACCACAGCCCCAGAGCTCTGTATTTTGTGACATAAGCAACAATTCACTCATAGTCACTTCTTTCCACTGTGGGGGAATCATGAATATGTAGGACCGTTGCAGATAAAAACCAGTTTATTTAGCACACTTCATGTACCAGGCACTTGGTATTTTCTCACACTCTGACTTTCAGTCCTCACAACAGCCCTGTGAGGTAGGGACTGCTCCCATTTTACAAATGAGGGACCTGAGGCACAGATGTTGAGAGACCTGCCCAAGGTGACCCAACTCATGATGGCAGACTTCATTCTGCTATACGGTATTTAAGGAGCCTACTCCGTAAACAAAAAGAATTTGGGAAAACCCTATATAAAGGAGGTTTTTCAACATCTCCTATACAGGTGTGAATGGTGTTGAGCAAGACCATAGGGCGGCAAGAATCATTTGTCCTGATGAATGGGCAAGGCATTCTGAGAGACCGAGAGTCCCCTGCAGATACACATTTCAGTGAGCTGAGAGTCCCAGGCAGGGCTAGGGAGGAAGCAGCCAGGCGCAGCTGCCAGGATCTTAGAGGAGAAACCACAAGATCATGATTCCTGCGCGGCAAGTAGGGAATGACAGCCTTCTTTGGGGGGAGTGACCCTTGGTGGAAATACCGAGTAAACTGACATGGGGAAATGCTCATTACAACACCCAGTGCTGGAGCGGGGAAGGAGCACGGCCGTGGGAGCAGCACCCTAGGCGCCTGCTGAGGTCCCATCAGCAGGAGAGCCAGCAGGGGGGGAATGTGGAGATGCGCGAACCCTGCCACCTCCAGGCAGATGCTGGTAAGGGACTTCCCAAATGTCAACCCCCGTGACTCTTCTAGCAGTTGGAGGAGGTGAGACCACCGGGCAAAGGAGAAGTCAGAATGTGCACCAAATGACAGGGAACAAGGCAGGAGGGGTTGGGGCTAGAAGAAACAAGGTGAGAGCTGGGCTCAGGAAGATGTGAGCATCTATTAAGATGAAGGGTGGGACTCAGGCGTCATTCATCACCTGAACCCGTTCCTGAGCATAGAGTTCTGCTGGTGAATGAGTCCCCCAGAGCCAAAAAAGAGAGCAAGCCCTATATGCTCCCTTCTGGGTCTGTTTTAGTCTGAAAACCTGAACTTCTGTACAGTTCCCTCTGTAGCCTTGGTGGATTTTATTTTTCTTTACTGCCCCCAGAGGAAGCCATCTGCTTCAGAATCAAAGTGGACATGGGGCTCCTTTCTGTCATCAGGTCTCTGGGGCAAGAGGAATGGCCACCAGGGGTTTCTTTAATTATGGCTTTAGACTACAAGGTCTCAAGATATGCAAGGAAATGGGGGATGCACACATGGTCTTGTCCTGTGAGAGAAAGGTCCGCCATCATCTGGCCTGAGGGAGATGCTGGGGCCGAAGTCCCAGGATACCAGGGCCAGTTGAGGCGCCCAGGAGATGGAGAGGGTGGGGTCTTCTGCTCCGTGTCTGGGGGCGGGGTGAGTTGGAGTGGCTCAGGTGACAAGGGGGATGATGCAGGGGTGGAGACAGAAGGCCAGCGGCTCTCGGAGCAGTGCTTGGAGGGCGCCTGACAGACAGGAGGCTTGAGGGGCCCGGCCCAGATTGGGAAAATGGCTGCGGGAACCCAGTTGATAGATGTGGCTCCCTGATTCCTCCTCTCTGATCTTGCTGAGAAGGGAGAGAGAGGGGCACCTGTTACTCCTTTTTAGCAGCACAGCCCAAGCCCCCATCCCACCCATTCCTGCTCCCACTGCCCGCCCGAGGCCGAAGGGAGCAGCGCTTGCTGTGGAAATCCCCGCCAGTTCTCCTGCTGGCCCCTCCCAGCACGCCAGTGGGCCTGGTTCCCTTACCAGAGCGAGGTGCAGAAGGCAAGAGTGGAGCTCCCGGGCTGCATCAGGCTGGGAGCCGCCTCTCAGAGTCTCCTGGAACACAGCAGCTGCCTCCTCAAAACGCTTTCGTCCCAGAGGAATTAGAAAGAGGGAAGTTTAGGTATCAAAGGGGTGAAGGAAATTAAAGCTGCCCCCTTCCTCAAACTGGCCTCAGCTCCTAGTACCACTGACACCGCGACACTGTGGTACTAGGAGCTTTACCAGAAAATGCCAGTATAGACCCAATCCCTGCCTCATGCAACTCAAATTCCGCCTACGCTTCCAATCCCGGACCCCTTACCTGCAGTCCCATCAGGGCCTTGCCCAGGCGGAAAAGGCCCCGGGGCCAGCCAGGTCGCAGGGTAAGGGCCACCTGGGCATCGGCCAGGGCCCGCATGGGCTGACCCAGCCGCTCGTGGCAGAAAGAGCGGTTTCCAAATAACCTGATAAAGACAAAGTAGCCAAAAGTCTGGATCCTCAATGCTTTGCCTTGCCCTGACCTCCCAGCACAGTGGCCAAGCCCCCACTCACCGATGATCCCGGGGGTTGAGCTTCAAGGCCTGGGTGAAGAGAACCACAGCCTTGTGGTAGAAACCATTTTGGGCAAAGCTGGTACCCAACGCTGAGGAGGAAAGAAGGTGGGAGGGTTCAGATGGGGCTATCCCAGGGAGGGTAGGGTGAGGAAGGAGAGAGAGAAAGAGAGAATCTCACTTGCCAGCTCCTGGCTCTGGTATAAGGCAGCTTCCAGCAGTCCCAGAGATGCCTAGGGATAGGGAGCAAAGTCAAGCAGGACTCAGGCCTCAGCTTCCCCAAATCCTTCTCCTTTATTCAAACAATGAATATTGCAGTCAGCATCACCCAACTTATGTAATTCTTATGACAGTTCTGCAAGAGGGTATCAGCCCTACCTTCCTGCAGAAGGAACTACCCAGGGTCAGGGTGTCAGTAACGGAGCTCTTAATCCTAGAGCCACAGAACTCCTTCTACTGGTCACCTCACCTCTGCCTTAGGACTCTGCCTGGGGCTCTCTTCTATTGGAGAGCTCGCTTCCTCCTGGCGCATCTTCTCTTGGGGGCTCTGGCTTTTGCCTCGAGGCTCCTGGCTCAGTCCCTTCTCTCTGCGGGCATTGGGAGGCCAATCCCCAACCTTGCGCAAAGCCAGAGACACGAAAGTGCTAGATAGATCCAGTGAGTCCTGTGAGCAGAAAGGAAAGTTAGGAGAGGGTGGGGATGAAGTATGTCCTGGAGTAGGGGGAAGGGAAGGCGGGGGTGGGGGTGGGGTGGGCCGAGACCAAGAAGAGAAGGAAGGGGACTCTCACCTCTTCCTCACCACACTGTCCCTGAGGAGAGTTCCCGGGGCTGGATGGGGGGCTCCCATCCCCATTTGGGGTGGCCTTGACCTGGAGGGAAGGCAGATGGGGCTCACCTTGAGCTGCCTGCCTTCTCAGCTCCCACCCTCCTGGCACCTAGTGTTCTTCAGACCTGCCTGCGGACACTCACCTTGGGCTCCCCACCCTCCTGCTCCAAGCGCTCCTGTCGCTTGCGATCCTTTTGACGCTGCAAATAATAGAGACGATGATGCTGATGATGTGTTTTGAACACTATATGTAAACACGCAGACACACACACACACACACACACACAACTTGTATCTTGAAGCCAATTCTTTACGTGAACAGTAGAGACTATAGGTTGTGTCCTGGGTTAAGAGCTTTGCATACACTATCTCATTTAATCTCTGCAGGTCCATGAGGTAGGTTTTGTTGTTATCCTTGTGTTACAGCTGAAAAAGCAGACAGGAGAGTCACCAGGCAGAGGTCTCCCAGTAAGAAAGAGGCAGACTCCAACCCAGGCGGTATAGTGTGACTCCAGAACCACCACGCCGTATGGCTTCCACGAGACCCTCACCTCCAGGCTTCTGAGCCCCTGGGCCCTCTCGCAAGAGGATCCACTATGGGCCACCTTGAGTTCTCTCCTGTCCTCACAACGTGTCCCTCTTTCCCTCTCCCAAATCCCTCTGGGTTCCCACTCCTCCTGCCCTCTAGCTACCTTCTTCTTGAGTCGTTTCTTCTCTGCTTTCTGTTTCATGCGCTCCTCTTCAGCCACCAGCTCCTCAGCCAGCTGGTTGGCTTCCTGGAGAAGGAAAGGCAGGTGACAGGAAAAGAGAGACAGCGACCAAGAAAGCCAAAGGGAGGCCAGCAGGATGGAAGGACACTGAAAGGTCCTAATTAGGGGACAGATGAGGGAATCTGGCATCCGGAAGAGCACTGGGAGAGGTGAAGCCCCTTGCTGACAGTCTCACCTCTTCGGTCAACAGGAGCTTCTGGGGCATGGCCACCTGAAGTAGGCTGTCTGAACCACCAGGGGCAGAGGCAGAGGCAGAGGCAGGGGCAGAGGCAGGGGGGCTAGGAGGGCAGGGCTCTGACCCTTGGGGAGGATATAGGAAGGACTTTCGGAGACCACAGTAGGTACCCAGTCCCTCGACCCCCTTGGCCATGTCACTCTGTCCAGGCGTTTTCCCCTCATCACAGAAATGTTCCAGGAGGTAATCTGTCAAGAGGGATAGGGAGAAGGGAAAGAAAAAGGTACATGAGAGAGAGGAGCATCTGAGGGCCAGCCCCCCCAGGGTACCAGCCTCGATCCCTGGACCCGGCCCCTGCACGCCCCACCATGGTGCCACAGCTGTAGCCGCCCGCTGCTCCCGTCCATGTGGATCCGGTGCAGGCCCCGGGGATCACTCTCCACAAGCCGTCGGAGAAAATCCACTATGTCCTGGGAGAGGGAGGGGAGGGGAGGCTGGTGTTGGGGGCAGCTCTAGGAGAGAACGAGGGGCCTGGCTGGGTTGACCCCTCCACCATGGCGACCGCAAACCAGCCCCCCAGCCTGGAGAAACTTACTGGCTGACCTCTCCCCACTCAGCGCCTGAAGACACGCTTCTCTGGTTTTCCTGGTATATCACCTCCTTCACTACTCTCTTGCTCCCAAGGGTTCTGTGTGGCCCTCAGCCCAGCCTTCTTCATCATATAAGATCTCCTCCCCTTGACCTGCCGCTAGGTTGGCTACACTGAGGCTCAGAAAGAGACTTCTTACCTGCTCTTCCAGCTATGCCCCCTGTCATATCCTTGAATATGGGCAACCCTATAGAACCTACTCTGGAGCTACCTCACGCCTAAATGAGCACAGTAGTTCCTGGCTGGCCTCTCCCCTGCATGTCATCTGTTTTCCCCCAAACCAACCTCTCAGCAGTTACTTCCCTACTCAGAAACTTCCAGTAATCCCCCACTGCCAGGCCCATAGGCAGGAATGAGTTTAGCTCCTCAGCCTAGGATTTGGAGCTTTCCAAAAAAGCTCCCTGGCTGACCCTCCTAATCTTCCCCTGTAATTTGCTCCTGCTTGGCTGCTGTTGTCCCTCAGTTATCAGGTTCCTTCTGGTGTTGGGATCTTCCCTCCAGCTCCTTCCCAAAGCCTTCCTGGCTCGGAGCTTCTCACCACACCTTGTCTCATCTTCAAGGTCCAGCTCAAATTCCATCTTCCCTCAAACCTCTTCATCTCCAATGATCTCTGCCCTCATTCAACCAAGCTATACTCATACAGTCTGTGTTGTACAGTTTAGAACCTTATTATCCACTGCTTTGTACTGCTCTCTCAATTGGCGAGAAGCATGGAACTGGAAAGAACACTTTGCTGCTTGCATCTTAGTTCTGGCTTTGCCACTGCCTGGCTGTTTGATTTTGGACAAGTCATTTAACCTCCCTGAACCTTGGCTTCATCATTTACAAAATGAGACAAGACTCTTCAAGGCTTCGCCTGTTACATTCTGTGGTTCTTAGGAGAATCATTTCCTCAGTTAGTGTCAGCTTTGGAGGAGGACAGGAGTCATCTTGTCCCTGTGTGGCCTATTCAGGCCTAAACAGAGCACACACCTGACTAGCTGGTGGCCCACGACTGAGAAACTTAGAAGCCACATGAAACTCCAGAGGGCTAAACTAACACATAGGAAGGACTTCAGATCATGGAAGTATAGTCAACTTTCTAAACAGTTTTAGAGGCAGGTATCCTTCAGGAGATAGTCCTGACTCAACAGCATCTTCATGGACACTGCTTTGTGCAGTCATCAAGTCTTACACTCAAATTCAATTTCCTCGTGGGTTTAATTCGGCTTCCTAACTGGCCCAGTCTAGCCATTTCTTTCTTTCTTCTTCTTTTTTTTTTTTTTTTTAAGATTTAACTTTATTTATTTGAGGAGGAGAGAGAGAGAGAGCACAAGCTGGGGGAAAGGCAGAGGGAGAGAGAGAAGCAGGCTCCCTCAGCAGGGAGCCCGATACGGGGCTCAATCCCAGGACCCTGGGATCATGATCTGAGCCAAAGGCAGACACTTAACTGACTGAGCCACCCAGGCGTGCCCCAGTCTAGCCATTTCTAAAAACAAACAAAAAAGGAATTACTTTGACCTTCTAATTCTCCCCAAAGCACAGTCTATGCTACTCTCTTAATTCACCACATGGCCGAACACAATCTGCTCCCCAGTCCTCCATGAATCGTCTCCTACCCTCTGGCCCCACCTCTAGCTACAGTGATCAGTGGTCTCCTCTAAAGTTCCTACAACACACCAAGTGTGCTCCTATCTCAGGGCTTTTGTCCTTGTTACTTCCTCTCCCTGGAATGCTCTTTCCCCAGTGAATGGCTCACCCCTTCAGATCCCTGCTTAAACCTTTCCCAGGAGGCCCTGACTACTCCCTTTAAAAAGAGAAACTCAACTTCATTTAGCACTTCCCATCCTTCTTGTTTTACTTTTCCTTGCATTTTTCATATTTGGCATACTATATTGTTTATTTGTTGACTGGCCGCCTCCACTAGATGCTTCTAATTCATTGACTAAAAGGTTTTTGTGTTTGGTTTACTGCTGTCTTCCCAGTACCTAACACAGTGCCTGGTACATTGGTGGTGCTCAGTGTGTTGAATGAGCAAAGGCAGAGAGATTGGTGAGGAGACTATTTTATTAGAGATGCAGCCAGGAGCTGGGTCTGAAGAACCCTGTGTGACCCAGTGAGTTTGGACTTCGTCTTGTCAGTGATGGGAGTGGGCCTGATCTGGGGAGTGAAGCACTCAAGGGAAACAGCACTGGGGAAGGAGATGATTCTAGGGGTGGAATGTTAGTTAGGAGGCCCCTATGACAGAAAGAATGAATTCTTAAACTAAGGCAGTGGCAGCAGGAGCAGGAAAGGAAATGATGGGCTTGAGTCAAGAGACATTTCCAAAGTGGATTTTAGTGACTGACTAAATGTGTGAGGTAAAGGAAAGGGAGGATTATATACAATGATTCTCAGATTTCTGCATTAAGTAACGCGATGTCAGTTTGCATTATCAGCCAAAACTGTTAGAGGAAAAGCAGCCAACTTGCAAAGTAGATGAATTAACTGATGGACTTGCTGAGTTTGAGGTTTTGGAGATACCCAGGAAGCAGCTGGAAACACTGCTTCTCAAGTGCTCCCAAATCTGATGCTGTCCCTCCCTCAATAACCCTATCACCTACTTGAGGACATCCAAGCCCTTGTGCCAGACAAAGCATTTCATGCTACTTGCTGCCTTTTCCCCACTTCATTTCTTACACCACTCAGGTCTCACTTCAGTGAGGTTCTCTAAACTCTTCCTTGCCTTGGTGTCTTTGCTCGCACTCTTCCCTCTGTTCGTAAGATCTTACCCTAAGGAACTCCCACCCACTCCCCAATTCTCAACTCAGAGACCCTCGTCCGCCCAATCCTGCCCACTTCCACCACCCTCCATCTGCCAAGCGCTCCTCCAAGCCCGAGCCCGAGGCCACGCCTTCACGGAGCGCTCGGAGCCCAGTGGGCGCCCGGCTGTGGCGGGGCTCAGCACAGCTGGCTGGAAAGACGCGTGACCAAAATAAACAGGCCAAGGGGGAGCTCGGAGTCCTTTTACCTCGGTGCCGTAGTCCTCAGGACCGAATTCCTGGCAGAGTTTGGGGACAGCAGCGACCCCCAGCGGGCAGCCAGGTCGCAGAGGACAGTCTATAGTAAAGGAAGGCGGTGGCGCGTGAAAAGGCTCGGGATGGATGGGCCGGAGCCTTCCGCCCACCGCGGGAAGCACAAGACCCTACTGAAAACAGGTAGACCCAAGTGGGGCTGTCCCTCCCCTCCTGGACCCCCTTCCCGTCTTGTCACACCGGCTTACTTAGCTTTATCCGCCCCACTGTCTTCGGAATCGGCGCCATCTCCCATCAAGAGTGACCCGAAAGTGAAAGATGGTCTGGCATTAGATACCGCCGGGGGGCGGAGTAGGACCGAGTAGGCCGCCATCTTTGTTAGGGGCAGAAGCCTCCGACTACGGAGCGCGAGAGAGTCCACGACGGTCCCAGCGGCTCCCGGGCTAGAGATGACGGCTCTTGGGACTGGGCGGAGTCCCGGCGGCAGCGGGCGTTGGGCAGTGCGGGGAGGTGGGAATCGTTAGGTTCGTTCCGGACACGGCGCCCCATGGCCCAGGCGTCTCGCTCCGGTGGCCTTCTGCCTCCGCTCGCTGCCGTGCCGCCGTTGACGGCGCAACCCGGAGGCGCTGTGGAGGAGCAGTGGGAGAGAAGGCAGGCGGGGACTCCTCGCGGGGACTTTCGTGGCTGGCCGTGGCTGCCGGTTGCCGGGAGCATCCCCTGCCTGGACCCGCGGCCCCGCGGAGCTCGGGGAGGGCGGCCGTGGTGGGCGGCGCCGGCGGACGCAGGAGAGCACCAAGAGGAAGGCGCCGCGGACTCGTGGCGGGAGCCGGCAGCCGGCCGCCCGATCCCTCCCGCGCTGCAGCGTCTCCGGGCGGTGTTGCTGCGGCTGCATCGCGAGCGACAGCAGCTCCTCCATGCCCGGGACTGCGCCCGGCACCTACAGGCGGCCGTGCGCCTCCTGAGGGTCCTGAGTCCCAGCGCGCAGGTCCCCGGCCCCGGCCCCTTGCCTCCGCTCTGCCGCGACCTGCTACCGCACCCTTCCCGAGGGGCTGTCCTGCGAATCGGCCTACGGGAGACTCCCGTACGGCTCCTCCTGGCGCGCCCCGTCGGACTGGCCGCCCAGCGCCTGGATGCTGCCATCGAGATGCAGCTTCGGGCTCTGGGTCGCGAGCCGGCCAGCCCCGGCTTGTCCTCCCAACTTGCCGACGTGCTGCTGGCGCTTCCCGCCTACCACCAGCTGCAGGGAAAAGCCTTGAGCCATGTCCCCGGGGCAGCGCGCCCTTTCCCGCCGGCCCGTGTGCTCCGCCTCCTGACAAGGGAGCGGGGTTGCCAGGTGGCTGGTCAGCTAGATGAGGCGCTCAAGGGATCGGGCTTGCGGGATCAGCTCCGCAGTCGGTGCCAAGAGGAGCGGGAGCTGCTGCCCGGGCTGCTGGGGCTGCTGGGGGGCGTGGCGGATTCAGCTAGCAGTGGACTGGGGCTTGAAGGGGCTGGAGCCCTGTGGAGCCGGTACTGGACCCTGCTGTGGGCAGCTTGTGCTCAGAGTCTGGACCTAAGTCTAGGACCCTGGAGGGACCGCAGGGCAGCGGCACAACAGCTGAGTCAGGCACTGGGTCAGGGTGAGTGATGGGCCTGGGTGGGCATTTGGGAAGACTGGGATCTCTTTCTCCTCCCTAGCCACGTCACTCCCCTGCCAGCCAGACTGCAAAAGCAGGCCCTTTAGAATGAACGCTACCACCCCCACCGCTTACTCCCACCCCTCTAACCCCCCTCCCCACCGGACAGGCTATAGCATCTGGGCTTTCAAGCCCAGTCTTGTTTTCCACTCAAGTCTTGAGTCTTGGTGGAAGCCTCCCCTCTTCCCCCATCATTGAGTGGGCAGTGGTTCTGGAAAAGAGAGGCCTTCTTTTCAGGCTCCAGAGCCATTTCTCCCACTAGCATCCCTGCCTCAGGAGTGTGAGAAGGAGTTGGCTTCTTTGTGTCGCAACCTATTTCATCAGTCTCTTATCTGGAGCTGGGACCAAGGTGAGAAGGAAGGGGCATTGGGAGTGAAACAGCCCCAGATTGCCCCTTCCTCATCAAACCCTATCCCTCATCCTCAGGTTTCTGCCAGGCCTTGGGATCTGCTGGTGAAGATCAGAGCAGCCTTCCCTCATCCTCTCATACCACTGAACTTTTGCAACAGCTCTTCCCTCCTCTCTTGGATGCCCTTCAAGAACCCAGGTCAGGGCTACTCCTCTGTCAGCCTCCAGGTGAGACAAGGTGCTGGGGATGGAGGAACAGAACAATTGAATATGTCCCCTTTATTCTTTTACTCTGTTCTGAAGCCTGCCCCCTCCCAGAGGGGTTTTGTGACCCCTCAGATACTCCATCCTCCTCTCCCCAGGTCCTGCACCACTTGCTCTGGGGCTCTGTACCCTGCAGACCACCTTGGTCTGGTTTTTGGGCCAAACTCAGCAGCATCTGGCAGCGTGGGCCCCAGGTTCCTTCCTGGTCCTGATCCAGAAGAACTTACCTGTGAGTAGCTAGCGAGTGGGAAGGGGAGCAGTCTGGGCTGGGCTCAAATCTCACTTCCGGTTTCTGCCAAAGCCTCTATTGCATGAGGCAGCAGCTCTGTCTAGACTGGCCTCACAGGAAAGTTTGGCCCTGGAAGTGGAGCAGCAGCTGGGCCTGGAGATCCAGAAGCTAACTGCACAGATCCAGGTGAGAAGAGCAGGGGCCCTGACAGTGGCACTTTAAGTCAGTTCTGTGCCCAGTTTGGGGGTTGGGGTGGTGGTGGTGGTGGTGGTGGTGGTGGTAGTTGTGGAACATTCCAGTGACTTGGAATCTCCTTGGAGTCTCTGCTGAATTTATTTTTTCTTGCTCTGTTCATTTTTTGTTCTCTCTTTCCTTAGCTTGTTACGGAAAACTTCAAACATATACAAAATTAGAGAGAAGAGTATAATGGACCCCCATATTCCTACCACTGAGGCTTTAACAATTATCAACTTGTGGTCAATTTTGTTTCACCTATATGTCAGGCTCTCATTTTGTGATGTTAATAGCCACTGATGATCACTGCCTAGGTCCATTATTTCATTAGGGGGTGCAAAGTGGTGATATTCCAATTCTATCATATCTTCTTCATTTATTAGTTGACTCACTCCTATAAAGTTTGCCCTCATTAATTACTTGGTTACTTTGAAGTATATTTTATAGAGAAAAAGCAAGATAAATGATTGACTCTTTCCTTTTACCTACTAGCTTTAAAAAAAAAAAAAAGCTTTTATTTATTTATTAGAGAGAGAGAGAGAGAGAGCATGAGCAGAAGGAGGGGCAGAGGGAGAGGGACAGGCAGACTCCTTGCTGAGCGCACAGAGGTGGGGGTGGGGGGCCTGGATCCCAGGACCCAAGATCATGACCTGAGCAAAAGTCAGCCACTTAACCACTGAACCACCCAAGGGCCCCTCCTTTTACTTACTAGCTTTGAGACGATGTTTGTCCTCTTTTCTACATATATCATTTACATTTTCATTAAATACATGTCCATAGTTTAAATGTGAAATAGGATATTATATTAGAAGGCTTCTAATGAAAAACATAGCACTTTAATTGCCCCCACCCCACCTCTGCTTCCTGTTCCACAGTGATAACCTTCATCCACTCTTGTCTGTCTTCTAATATTTTATTTTATTCTAAACTTATGAGTAAAATTACTATACTTCTATTTTAATTTTTCCCCATTTTGCACATTATCTGTTCCTACTATGGAAGATGTTTCTGTTTTTTTGTTTTCTCTTCCTGCCCAAGTTTCTCCTCTGCCCTGAACAGGGGCAAGGCTATAGAGTTCGGGCTTTGTCCCACTGCTCCTTTGCTCTCTGCACTCCTGCTTACCCACAGTGCTTTGGTGCTATGCGCTGCGCCTCCCCCCCACACCCGGCAACACACACAGTGTAGCCCTAATCTACCATCTGCATCTGCCTGTTCCACCTCAATTTATTACTGCCTCCTTCAACTCAACCTACCCCAGAGCGGGCTCCTCATGAGGATGTTGGACAGTGAGGGCCATGGAAACTCTCAGGAAGGAAGGCCACGGCAGGCATGTCATTAGAGAGGCTCCATACAGGGTCTGTGGCTTGAGCTGGTGGCTAGGCAGCCTCAGATGAGTGGCAGGGGTTACTGGAGGTGGGAAGTTCATAGTTCCTTGAGGGAGTAGTGCGGAGATGACCTGACCAAAGCAGAAACTCCCTGTGTGTGTGTATGTGTGTGTGTGCATGCACACATGCGCGCATACACACGCATGCACGCACACACATACACATGCATGCACACACATACACGCATGCACACACACACTTTTGTCCAAGGTTGGGTGGGGGGCTGTGGAGGAGAAAGCAGGTTGGCATAAAATTGTGGAGGGCACTGAACACCAGCCCACAGAATTTGGGCTTTGTCTCATGAATGATGGAAAGCCATGGGAAGAGCAGGAGGGGAGTGGAGACCGTGATAGAGTCTGATCCAGCTATAGTGGTCAGGTTGGGAGGTGAGGAGATATAAGAGAAGGGTCTGGCTCTTGGTAGTTGTGAGAACAGGGATAGGGACAGTGTGCTTACCATGTGAACTAACCATTGTGGGAAGGACCCTGCATGCCTTGTTCCTCTGCCTGGTGATTGCACTGTTGGGTATTTGCTCTGGGCATCCACTGCATATGGCCCTGGGATGGGAAAGAAGAATCAGACATTGTAAGTTCTCTCCCCAGCTGGACTGTGACATCCCAGACAGAAAGACTATTTCATAGTGTGACCTTGTGTGTCCTCAGAGTATTGAGTGCAGGGAGATTCCTAACAAATGTCAGTTGACAAAAGGGTCATTTCCTTGGCATAAATAAGAGGGAGTTTTGGTTTTCAGGAGAAGAGAGGAAGAATTTGGATTTAGGATAGGCTGTTTTCAGGATAGATATGTACCAGGAGCCGCTTGGGCTCCACTTCCCCCCGTCCAGCCCCCAGACCCCTTCCTCTCCTCAGGCTAACAGGCATTCAGTCACCTTGTCTTTACAGAGCTGCCACCACATTACCCATTTCTTGGGGTTCCTCTCCAAGATGGGCTGTAGAGAACCCCCCTCTTTTTTGCTCTCCCATTCCAAAAAGATAACCTATCAAAGCACAGAAACCAAACCAGCACATGGGCCTTTTCTTGCTTTATAGTTTACTCTGGGGAAATGGAGGTAGGGTGTAAAAAATATTCAGTGTAAGGACATTCCAAAGTTCCTGAATCTCAGAAAGTTAGTTGTTGCTCCTGGTCTGCATATAGTTCCTGCCTTCCTTCCTTTCTTTTTTTTTTTTTTTTAAGATTTTATTTATTTTTTGACAGAGAGACAGCGAGAGAGGGAACACAAGCAGGGGAAGTGGGAGAGGGAGAAGCAGGCTTCCCGCTGAGCAAGGAGCCCGATGTGGGGCTCGATCCCAGGACCCTGGGATCATGACCTGAGCCGAAGGCAGACGCTTAACGACTGAGCCACCCAGGCGCCCCTCCTGCCTTCCTTTCATGGATGTAGATCATACAATTCCCCCTTTCTTCAGCCTCTGCCTGTCTGTAGATCATGCAGACCCCTCTCTCTAGCATTTGCTTTGGAACATTCGTAGTGGTGAGGGTGTCTCCCTCTTTTTTTCCTGTTGATATTCCTAGAGAGTAAAATTATCCTGGAGGATTTCTAGACACTGAACCAAGCTGAGGAGAGCAGGGTAATCCTATGGCAATTGTCTGTAATCTTTTTGGGGTCCAGACCTTTAGGAAAACCCAATAAAAGCTAGGGCATTTCTCCTCAAAACCGCCCAAGCCCATAGAATTATGCACACAATTCTTTTCTAGGGCTTTATGGAAGCCAGGTTAAACACCTCAGATTTAGAAGAGCATCATAACTTGGCAAGTCCCTAACAGATAAGCCCCTTTTACTTTCTCCATATGTCCACAGCTCCTGCCTGAAGAGTCACTAAGTCTCTTTTTTCAAGAATGTCATAAACAAGCCACACAGGGCTTCGAACTCCACATGCCACGGGGTCGGTACTGGCGGCATCGTCTCTCTCCTGGTAACTCCTCTTCCCAGCGTCCCCTCCCACAGTTCCCAGGGGATAACAGTCTCCTGACCCTTCCAAATCCTAGCACCACTCCTCTGTCTCCATCCTTGTCCTCGCCTTCTATGCCTCTGCAAATCCTATCATCTTCCCCCAAACACTGCTAGGGGCTCAGCGGATCTTCATAGCCTCATATCCTGTCCTTTCTCTTCTCTCACTCTAGAACTGCCCAGCATTCCTAGTGAGTATGCTGGGTTGGTGGTTCGCACTGTACTGGAGCCTGTGTTGCAAGGATTGCAGGGATTGCCACCCCAAGCCCAGGCCCCTGCCCTTGGCCAGGCACTGACAGCCATCCTGGGTGCCTGGCTTGACCACATCCTCGCGCATGGGATCCGGTTCAGGTGGGGAGAAAAGGAAGCAGTGGCAGAGAGCTGAACGGAACTGGAAACGGGGAGGGGATGGGTGGGGCAGAGCAGTTCGAGAGGCAGTAGAGGCCGGTGGCCACATTGTACCTTGGCCTTCATTCAGCCTGCAGGGGGCGCTGCAGCTCAGACAAGACTTTGGAGTGGTCCGGCAGTTGCTGGAGGAGGAGCAGTGGGGCCTGTCCCCTGAACTTCGCCAGACTCTGCTCACCCTCAACATCTTCCAGAGGCTGGATGGGGCCCTGCTGTGTCTATTCCAGCAGCCCCTGCCCAAGCCTGAGGTCCAGAGGAGGGCTCCCTGTTGCTGTGAGTCACTCTTCCCCAACTCTAGGCTCTCTTTGCCCTGCCCCTTGCTACTTTATGTGCCCTACCTCCCATCCTCATCAGTGACCTCGTGTGGTTGTCAGTAGTGGCCAAACCCCCTCCTCCTGCCCACTGCCTGTCTTCCACTCCTGCCTTCCTAGGTACCTGCAATGAGGTCCAGTCCATGGAACTACCCAGCAGCAGCCTCAACAGCCTGGAAAGCTTGGAGCCCCCTCTTCGGCCTGGAGCACCCCCAGCCCAGACAGCTCAGCTGCTAAGCACACTGTGGGGAGGGGGGCCTAGCCCAGAGGCTTACCTGGTGGGAAATCAGCAGGCCTGGCTTGCCCTGAGGCAGCACCAGCGCCCCCGTTGGCACTTGCCTTTTCTTTCCTGCCTGGGGATCAGTCCTGAATCCTGAGGAGCCTGGGACCAGGAGCCAGAAAGTCAGGGCTCCCCATCTCTGGCTGGAAAAGCCCAGACATTTAGAACTGCATATAAAGAAGCCTACATTAGAAGAAAGGTGACCTGAGAACCACAAGCTACATAGAGCCTGGACTTATAAGCGAGGAATCCAAGATCAATCCAGTGCCTGCAATCCAGAGTAAAGAGCCAAACCACAGCCTGGAACCTGGAGGTCAGCATCCAAGGGAGGCTCAGGCCTAGTTCCCCAACAGTGAAGACCTCTCAGGGCTAGGCGCTGCGAGAAGGGCCATAGGGTTGGATCCCAGAGGAAAGGGAAAGAGAAAAACCAATAGAAAGCAGAGAGACTAGGATGCCACTTTTAAGTCCCAGGAGCCAGGCTAAACACTTAGTTCCTTGGAAACCACAGAGGTGGAATAGGCATTTCTACACTTGGATCAGTCCCGAGGGTTGTATTACCCTATACTCGCTGTCTCGTAACTATCTTCAGTCACTTAAGAATACTGGGCTAAAGGACCTTCACGTTTAAACTGTGGTTACTCAGAGTTCAACATGTTTAATCTTCAGTTACCAGAGTAGGGTTTACCCCCTGGTAGCTGTATAATCCCTGCCATGGTCGTGTCCTCACCGAAGGGACCGGCGCTTAAGATGGTGTTAACCTAGATCTGGCACAGCCGCGTAGAGCGTACGGAAGGCGTAAAGGCTGCAGAAGACGGACGTGTTATCGGAGCCAGGCGCAACGGCTTTTGCAATATTTATCGGCTTCACCGTGGTACAAGGGGACTATTAATGATAGGTGTTTACTGACTGCTTACTTTGGGGCCCTCCATACCCTGTGTGGAAACTACCTCCCTCCCTGCTGGCCTTCCTCCTCCTCTCGGGCTGGGGAGCCCAGGGCGGCGGTCGGGGTCGCGGGCAAGCACCACGGAACGCCGGCGCCGGAGTCGGAGGGTCGGAGAGCGGCACCCGCAGCAGCCAGGGCAGGAAGGGGAGCATTGCGGTAGAGGACACTTCCGGCCGCACTAGGCCTTCCGGGGCGGAGGTCACCATGGCGGCGTCCTTAGCTCGGCTCGGCCTCCGATCTGTGAAGCAGGTTCGGGTTCAATTCTGCCCCTTCGAGAAGAATGTGGAGTCAACGAGGTACGAGGCGGAAGGAGTGGGGACGGGAAGGGGCCGCGTCTACCTCCCGCCGGGGGTCTACCCCCCTCGGCCGGGCGCTCAAGCAGTTTTTCCTCGGCAGGACCTTCCTCCAGGCGGTGAGCAGCGAGAAGGTCCGTTCCACTAACCTCAACTGCTCGGTGATTGCGGACGTGAGGCACGACGGCTCCGAGCCCTGCGTGGACGTGCTGTTCGGTGGGCTCCGGTGGGGAGGCGGGCGGGAGGGGTGTCAGGCAGCCCACGCGCGCCCTCAGTCCCGGCCCCGCCGCCCTCCCGGTGCCTGACTCGTTTGTTTCTTCCCCAGGAGACGGGCATCGCCTGGTTATGCGCGGCGCTCACCTCACTGCTCAAGAAATGTTCACAGCCTTTGCCTCCCACATCCAGGCCAGGGCTACAGCGGGAAGCGGGGACAAGCCCGGCGCTGGTACCGGGCGCTGACAGCGCAGAAAAGCCCAACAATCAGATTTTAGCTTGCGATTGTTAGGATACCTACCTAAGAAGAGCTTGAGAGACTTCATCACTCGAATCACCGTCTGAAGGGACACGGAGCGCCAAAAAAAAGAGAGAGAGAGGGTCCCGTGATTACTGATAAACCAACGTTTCTGGAACGAGACACGATCAGATAGGGGTCTGGACAAACTTGAATTTATTTCACTTTCTTACCATCGGCCCGTGCTTAACCCTTTTGAATTTGGCTTCTCCCATCACTCACTCAAGGTACCTCTTGGTCATCAGCCAAATCCAGTGCTGTTTTTCTCGGTCCTCATCTTTCCATCTCAGTAGCATCTGCCACTTTTAATTCACTCCCTTGTGGAACTTCTCTTCCTCTTGGGTCTTTTTCCTTTTAATCATAAAAGTGTACTGCTCTCATCCTTCACTTTTTTCTCTATTTCTGGGGCATTTCATTCTCTGTCATAACAGAGGGTTAAATCCTGCATTTCTCTTTGGCTCTAATCTCAACTACTGTGCTAAAGTCAGGTTACATACTACTGATTTCCTCCAAATTCCACAACACTCTTTGTCCAAAATAGAATTGATAATCTTACATACACATATACTTGCCTCTTCCCCTGACTTCCCCATTCCTTTTAAGGGCACTCATCTGCTCAGCCACTGGGGCTGGAAACCATAGCATTATCTCTGGTTCTGCCCTCTCTCTTACCCTGCATGTCCAGTCAGTAAGCTCAGAATATTCTGTCTTAAACAAAAGCTTCTGAAATGTTTTCTCCATTCCCATTCATTTAACTGTATCATTGTATTCTTCACCCAGTCTCCTTTTTTTCTGATCATTTTTACTGCTGCTTAACTTTATTTTTCAAAGCACATCACTGTTTTTATGTCTTGCTACTACTTGCTTCACACTGTGCCTAACATGTTTTTCATACTGGGTGTGGATCATGAAATCAATTTAGGGGGATAAATCAACCTTTAAAAAACAAAGTAAAATAGAACAAAAAGTATCAGAGTGCATGGCACAGGAATGGGAAGTATTCTTTTAAGAAATTGTTCAGCCTATAATAATAAATATACGTATATAAAATAGAAAGTATGTATATATGTGTGTATCTGCATGTACTTGGTTGCAGTGTAGAATTATTCTTACCTCGGATTGTAGGAAAAATGGTTGATGGCTACGGGTTTAGAGAACTTCAGAATGCTTAGCTAGGCAATCAAGGATCTCTTGACACTGGCTGCTTGTGTCCTTTGCCAAATACATTTTCCATGACTTTGCTACAGCGTTAGTACACTGCTGCTCTGCTTAAAAGGGTGCGATCTTCAAGAGCTGGGTTTTCCCCCCTCCCCCTTTAAAAAAGAAACTACCAAAAAACAACCTACCAGGAGGGAGTATGGTGTAGTAAAGAGCCAGAATTCCTGGGGTTGAAATCCAAACATGGTCCCTAAGTAGCTCTGTGACTGTGGAAAAATTACTTAGTCTCAGTGCCTGTTTCCTCACTAGTAAAATGGGGATAATAGTACCTATCTCCTAGGACTGTTGAGAGGATTAAATGAGTTGGTATCTGTAAATCGCCTAGAACATTACCGTGAGCATAATGTTGTCTAAGGCCTTATGCTATAGCCGAAAGGATACTGCCCGCCTAGATTGTAGTTCCTCAGCTTGATGGTTAACTGGCTGTTATCTCTGGCCAGATTTTACCACTCTCCTCATCTGTAAATATGGGGATGGTTCAGACATTGCTGTAAACATAGATTGAATGCTGGCACTGTGAACTTGAGGTTGGGGCTGTTTTCTCTGTGTCCCCTGCACTTTACATAGTGCCTGATACATAGTGTGCAATAAACATGTCTTGAATTTACAAATATTTACTATCTACCTTGTGCCTGTAACTTTGATTAGTACTGGCATACAAAGATGAATAATGAAACCCAGGTATGTAATGAGTGCTACAATAGAGATATGAACTAGATGCAATGGTAGCAAGAAAGGTAAAGACAGGAGTGACCATTGGGATTGGTCAGAAGGTGATTGTTGAAAAAGCAAAAAGTCTAGTCGGCGGGGGGCGGGGGTGGTGGTCAGACATCAGGTTATAGCAAAATAGAAAGTGAACATGCAACATACAGTGTTAACTTTATATAATGAGTTTGGATGGGAGGTGTGATAATAGCTAGAGTAGCATCATGGTGTTGAGTAGGGTTTTTTAAAGGATAATAGGGACTTGTACTTTATGAAAATACCTTTTATGCCAGGCTGTTTGTGAGAAACAAGTAACTGAATCCAAGTTGCTTTTCTGAACCACCATTAATTGTAATGTCAACTCTCCTAGGTCCACCTGAGGTGCAGATGCCACTTCCTATAGCCTTCTCTGACCTGGATATAATTGATCCTTCCCCTAAGCTTCTGTGCTTCCTGGGTTGTAGAAAAGAGGGGGTAAAATGCATTCTTTAAAGTGCATGCACCACCGTTACGGTCCTTTTAGGGTTCATCTAAATAAGGAGTCCAAAACTGTCAGAGGGTCGCTTAAAGACACTGTTGGAACAGATCTCAGGCTTCCTCTTGGGTCCACTCTGGCACACTCCACTTAACTAGGAAAGAAGGCATGGGTGTGGGCAAAGTGATCCAGTCTGTTTCAGATACACTTGGGCTCCAAGCTAGCCACTTCCTGGCTCTGTGGCCAGGGCCAAGTTACTTTAACTTTCTAGGCCAGTTTTCAGCCACCTGATTGGGGCGGTTACATGTAAAACACTCGGCATGGCGTTTCAGGTTCTTATATAGTCATTTGAAAAACAAAAAAGCCAATGTGAGATTACTTTTCTCTACCAGCTTGTGAAATCCGTGAGATGGCCAAAGAAACGTTAACCCTGGAGACAACCAGCCCTTTGCCACGCCGGTGGCGGCGGTTCGGGACTCGGAGACTTAATCGGACGTGGCGGGGCGGGGCTTCCGGCAGGAGGCGGAAGCGGAGCGGGAGGCGCGGGCCGGCCGGTTCGGCTGACAGATCCGTGGCTGCCGGTGCGCCGCGCGCAAGCCGGGGAGACAAAGCAGGACCCGGGCTCCACTGCCGCCTCTCCGAGCTCCCGCAACGCCGACCTCCCTTCTAGGATGGCTCGGGGCGAGCGGCGGCGCCGCGGAGCGCCGGCAGACGGACCGCGGACAACTGAAAGGGCGGTTCGGGGTGGCCCCGCACGACGGGGCGGCGAGGCCCGTGGTTCTGCCTGGAGAGCGGCTCTGGGCGTCGTGGTCCTGTCTCTGGCCCTGGGCCTGTCAGGTTGCTGGCTGCTGGCGTGGCACCGTGCGCGGCGGGCGGTCACACTGCACTCCGCGCCCCCGGCACTGCCTCCCGACTCTTCCAGCCCCGCCGTGGCCCCGGACCTCTTCTGGGGCACCTACCGCCCTCACGTCTACTTCGGCATGAAGACCCGCAGCCCGAAGCCCCTCCTCACCGGTAACGGCCTCGGGACGGGCGGGTAGACAGGCGGACTCTTAATCTGGGAGCCCCAGCTTCACGCCAGATCAAGAGTGGGGAGGGGTGTGGTTCAGGAGAGTTATGAGGAGGGATGACCCTGAAATTCTTGGAGACCCAGAGGGACAGGTCCCCTGCTCTCTCTTTGACTTACGTGGCCATTCTACCCCCAGGACTGATGTGGGCACAGCAAGGCGCCACCCCAGGGACCCCTAAGCTCAGGCACACGTGTGAGCAGGGGGACGGCGTGGGTCCCTATGGCTGGGAGTTCCACGACGGTCTCTCCTTCGGGCGGCAACACATCCAGGATGGGGCCTTAAGGCTCACCACTGAGTTCGTCAAGAGGCCTGGGGGTCAGCACGGAGGGGACTGGAGCTGGAGAGTGACTGTAGAACCTCAGGTCAGGGCCTCAGGACACCCTTCCCCCAGCCCAGACTCCCTTCACCCTTTCTTTGCTGCCAGCAAATGCAGTGTGATGTGGCAGTTAACAGCAGGGGCTCTGAGTCTGGCTGCCTGCCTTAAACATTTGTCTGTATGACCATCTCTATTTACTATCCATAAGCCTTTTTGCAAAATGGAGATGCAAATAGCACTTAACTCATAGAACTGTACGAATGAAAGAAAATGATGTGTAGCGTTCTTAGTATAGTACATGACACAAAAGCATTCTATTATTTCCCAGAGAACCCTGTGCAAAGCTTTATACCTCATCTCACTGGGTGCTTATCCTCACTGACCCTCAACACTGTAGATGTATGTTTACCATGTTGCTCCTGCATGGTGCCCCTTTCAGTAAAGCTGAATTTTCAGGAGGTACTGCTAATCTAATGCTATGTTTTTCTGTCCTCCTTGGTCATCCAGACTTTAGGTACCTCTACCCTCCCTTTGGTGTCCCTGTTCTTCTATGTGGTGACAGATGGCAAGGAAGTCCTAGTGCCAGAGGTTGGGGCCAAGGGGCAATTGAAATTCATCAGTGGGCACTCCAGTGAACTTGGTGACTTCCGTTTTACACTTATGGCACCAACCAATCCAGGGGACACTGCCCCTAAGTACAGCAGGTAACTAGGGGAAGAGAGAAGGTGGGGGTGCTGGTAGGGGTGGTATGGATGCGGACTTAGCCTGATTTCAATCTCCCCCACTCTACCCTCTTTCCACCATTTTTTTCCCTTCTCACCAGGCTCCATGTCCCCTGCATTGCCAAGACCCTTCCATTCTGACTGCTGATCTCATCTTATTTCTCTTTATAATCCTTACCGTATTCTCCTGAGTAATTTTCTCCATATCTTCTTCTCTTCAAGCTACAATGTCTTCTGGTCCTCCAACCCAGGACTTCCCTTGCTGACAGAGATGGTGAAGAGTCGCCTAAATAGCTGGTTTCAGCACCGGCCACCAGGGGCTTCCCCTGAACGCTACCTCGGCTTGCCAGGATCTCTGAAGTGGGAGGACAAAGGCCCAAGTGGGCAAGGACAGGGACAAGGGCAATTCTTGATACAACAGGTGACACTGAAAGTCCCCTTTTCCGTGGAGTTGGTGTTTGAATCGGGCAGTGCCCGGGCAGGAGGAAGCCAACCCTGGGAGCAGCTGGCCGGCAGCCTGCTGACCCGAGCCCTGGAGAGCCATGCTGACACCTTTAGAGAGCACTTTGAGAAGACTTTTCAACTGAAGGGGAAGGGCCTGAGCCCTGAGGAGCAGGCTTTGGGTCAGGCTGCCCTCAGTGGCCTCCTTGGTGGGATTGGCTACTTCTATGGACAGGGTCTAGTGCTGGCAGACATGGGGGTTGAGGGGTCTGAGCAGAAGGTGGACCCAGCCCTCTTTCCACCTGTCCCTCTTTTCACGGCAGTGCCCTCCCGGTCATTCTTCCCACGAGGCTTCCTTTGGGATGAAGGCTTTCACCAGCTGGTGGTCCAGCGGTGGGATCCCCGCATTACGCGGGAGGTCCTAGGTCATTGGCTGGGGCTGCTCAATGCTGATGGCTGGATTGGACGGGAGCAGGTGCTGGGGGATGAGGCCCGAGCCCGGGTGCCCCCAGAATTCCTGGTGCAAAGGGCAGCGCATGCCAATCCCCCAACCCTGCTTTTGCCTATAGCCCACATGCTAGAGAGTGGTGACCCTGCTGACTTTGCCTTCCTCCGCAGGGCCTTCCCCCGCCTGCGTGCCTGGTTCTCCTGGCTCTATAAGAGTCAGGCAGGGCCAGTGCCACTGTCTTATCGCTGGCGGGGCCGGGACCCTGCCTTGCCAACCCTATTGAACCCTAAGACACTGCCTTCGGGGCTGGATGACTATCCCCGGGCTTCGCATCCTTCAGCCAGTGAGCGGCACCTGGACCTGCGGTGCTGGGTGGCACTGGGTGCCCGTGTGCTGGTACGGTTGGCAGAGCAGCTGGGAGAGGTGGAGGCAGCTGTGGAGCTGGGCCCACTGGCTGCATCACTGGAGGCAGAAGAGAGCCTGGATGAGCTGCACTGGGCCCCAGAGCTAGGAGTCTTTGCAGACTTTGGAAACCACACAAGAGCAGTGCAGCTGAAGCCTCGGCCCCCTCAGGGGCTGGTGCGGGTGGTGGGCCGGCCCCACCCTCGTTTACAGTACGTGGATGCCTTGGGCTATGTCAGTCTTTTTCCCATGCTGCTGCGGCTGCTGGACCCCAACTCCTCCCGCCTTGGGCCCCTGCTGGATGTCCTAGCTGACAGCCGCCATCTCTGGAGCCCCTTTGGTTTGCGCTCCCTTGCAGCCTCCAGCCCCTTTTATGGCCAGCGCAATTCAGAGCATGATCCTCCCTACTGGCGGGGTGCCGTGTGGCTCAATGTCAACTACCTAGCCTTAGGGGCTCTCTACCACTATGGTCATCTGGAGGGTCCCCACCAGGCCCGGGCTGCCAAGCTCCACAGTGAGCTCCGTGCCAATGTGGTGGGCAATGTGTGGCGGCAGTATCAGGCCACGGGTTTCCTTTGGGAGCAGTATAGTGACCGGGATGGGCGGGGCATGGGCTGCCGCCCCTTCCAAGGCTGGACCAGCCTTGTCCTACTGGCCATGGCTGAAGACTACTGAAGAGGGAGGCTGAGAGGGGTGCCAGGCCCCCCTCTGGAATAGGACAAGGTCTCTAGCTTCTGCCCCCAGCCCCCAGATACTAGTGCTTCAAACCCTCTTCAGCTCATCTCAGGTGTCTCCTTACTGTCATCCCACATAGCCCTGGGGTGAATGTGAATTCAGAGTCTATTTTTCTAAATAAATTGGAAAACCATGCCAAGCTCTATTGCTTTTGCCAGCTCTGCCTCACCAAGAGGTCTTAGCTCAGTCCAGACCTGAGGGCTGCCTACTGTTCTTCAGAGGAGGGTGGGAAAAGTGGCCATTACATATCCCCTCCAAATCCAGTAGGTCAAGTGCAATGCAGCAAGTTGAGCACTGGTCCACCCAAATTCACAAGCAGCTGGTTCACATCTCTTTAATGAGATCAAAGGCTCCTGTGTATGTTTTTTGGGGGTACAGCTAGCACAGGCCCCCAAACACTGCCGCTCTCTCCTCAGGACTCCACCCCTTTCAGGCAGATTCGAGGCGGCAGGGAGAGGCGAAGGAGAACTCAAGGATATGAGCCCCGGGCTGTTTCTGGTGGGCAAGGAATCCAGCCACCCTCCCAAAACTGTTTATGGAATGTCCCCTTCAGTGGAAGCTAGCCCCACAGGAGAGACTTGGGGTACAGGATCAAGGGGCAGCACATAAGGGCCCTCCAGATCTGGTGGGGTGGCACTAGCCCTAGCCTCCTTGACTGGCTCGCCCTCGCTGGAGTCAGGACAAGGGCAGAGCTCAATACCTGAGTCACCAGTCAGGCGGCGATAGCGGCAAGAAGGGGGTGTGGGGGCAGGGCTGAGCCCTGCCCCAGGCTCACCCTCCTGATGAGGGGGCGCACTCCCGTGGGAGGCAACACCTTCCACATTTGTTCCCTCGCAGTGGGCAGGGCAGCTAGAAGCAGAGGAGCGGCCGGTGCGGTCACTGGAAGCAGTCAAGGGGCAGCCTGAGGCTGCGGTGTAAGGAGGCGGCGGTGTGCCAGGCCGGTGAACCACATCCTCATAGGCTGGGGGTTTGAAGGCGCTGAGGAGGCCTGCAGGAAAGATGGCATGGTTGGTGGGGCAACCAGCGGTGGGGCAGTGGTACCTTTCCTATTAGGGAAAGGGTGCTTTGAAATGTCCGAAAAGGGAATGTGGGGATGATTCAGGGTTCTGGGTTGGGAGGGGCCACTGCCAGTGGGCCCAGAGCCTCAAGCCACTCACGAAGGTCAAGCAGTGAACCGGTAGGGCCAGGGCCAGCCCCATGGCATGCCCCGTGGTAGGCCAACAGGTTGATCTCCCGCTGGCGCTGCTGTTGCTGCAGCCGGAGTTTAGCTCGCCGGTGACGGAAGGCGCAACAGCAGCTAAAGAGGATGAGGACAGTCCAGAGCAGCCAGAACCCTGCAAGGGGCGAGGAGGGAGGACCTTAGATACCTCCCAGGCAGAGAAAGGTCCATGAAGGTTGGAATTTTGAGGCCCAAGGGAGGGTGGGCCGAAGGACCCAAGAACAGCCCCCTTGGAGACTCACACCAGAGCTCATAGTAGTAGGTGCAGCAGCCCGTCTCCCCGCAGCAGTGGCCACTCTCACAGAGGTAGGGCTGGTTGTTCACTCCTGGGCAGAGCTCTCGAAGCTGGGAGCAAGGAGGCACTTAGAACCAAAGGAGATCCCAGCCCCAGGCACTGTCCGCCCCCCCCCCCCTCCCCCCCGCATGCAGGGACACAGTCCCACCCTGTGAGCCAAGTTGAGCTCAGAGAGATCTGTGCGGAGGGGAAGAGTGACGGTGAGAGGAGTGATCAAATTTCTGAAGGGCTGTTGACATGGAAGAGGATTTGGAATAACAAGAATCTGTCTAAAGAACAAGATGCAAGGTGTGGACATACAAAGAGGCAGATTTCAGTTCTGCATACAGAGACTTCTCTCACACTCAGGCTGGCTCCCCAGGGTGTTTTCTGTTAAGGGAGTGTTTGGGCAGAAGCCAGGGGGCAGTCTGAGCTATCTCAAAGTCTCAAACAATGGGTAAAGGGTTTAAGGTAATTTCCAATGCTAGGATGCTTTCATTATCCCCCGCACGGTCTGCCTCCCCACCCCCACGCTGGATCTTTCCACCCCTGGGTCTCAGGAAGGGCCATATGAGACCCAGAGCAGTGCTCCCAACCAGATGGGACTGTTGTGGATGATAAAGGATGGCATCCAGGGCGCGAGTCTGGGTTCCAGCTCTTCTCCAAATTGCTCCCTCAAGAGAAGACGCTGCCGGACTCTGTTGTGACAATAGGCACACAGAAAAACATCACAAATAACTGTTGCAAGACAGAGGGAGCTTCCCTGGGCCTCATTATGCCTTTGGTCACTGGAGAGCCACTGCAAGCTTCCACTGCAACCACGGGATGGGGGTCTAAGAAGCTGCAGGCAAAGTCAACTGCATCTACGTTACAAAGTTTAGACAAAGAGTAGAAGGGACATATTTAGGAACTTCACAGTATCTTTGGCTACGTGAGTTCCTCCCCAACCCCCCAAAAGGAAGGGACAAGGAGAGGGGAAAGAGAAATAAATGGCTGTCGTGATAGGCTTTTGGAGCAGTTGGGATACCTGCTGTTGCGGCACGCGAAGTGCCCCCCAGGCCTCCTCGCTGCCGTTCCCGCTGCTGGCCTGAGCCATGCCTCCACCTACAGCCCCCTGTAGACCACAGCCTCCTCTATCGCCAGGCGCCCCGCCCCTGCCACTTCTGCCGCCACCGCCATGGTCTCTGCCCGGCCCATCTTCGCTGCCGCCTCCATCACTCCGCGGCCGGAGCTTCCATCCGGGGAGAGCTCTGCCAACTAGGACCCAGATTGCTCGGCCCTACCAATCAGCGATGCCCGCCGGCGGACGGGCCAATAGGAACGGACCAGAGGTTTCTCCCAGGGACCAATCTGCAGCAGCGCCTCCGCCACTCTCCCAGACAACAAGAGCTTACACAGACAAAGAGTGGGGCAAGGTTCGACCCACGGCCCTGACTGACAGCGACAATAGCCAATATGGACAACAGAACGGGCTCTGCATTATCAGCCAATAAACGGCCGTCCAGACAAGCAAAGTCTCCGCTGATTGGCCTGAGCACTACTTTCAGGGATGACGCCGAAGGCCCGACCAAGCCAGGTAATCCCACCGGAAGAGGCGGAGAGGCGGGGCGGCGGCGGGGGGGGTGGTGTCCGCAAAAGTCCAACCAAGTCTTCTTGCGGCCTAATGGCCGTTTCCCAGGTGTCGACGCAATCTCCCGTGAGGGCAAAATGTGTGTACGGGGCATTGGCCTGCCCATATCCCATTTCCCCAACTCTGTACAAGTCGAGGCACCGGATGAAATTTAATAAGGTGGGGAAAATAATGAAAACGGGGCAGGGGCGAGGGCGCAGAGTCCCGGTTAGGTCAGGGCCTTAGGTAGCCAAAAGGGGGGATCCGGGGCCCTCGGGCCCCCCAAGCCGCATCTGCAGGTTGATGCGGTAGCACTGAAGGCTGCAGAGCGCCTGGCCCGTGCGGGAGCAGGCGTAGCGGCGCGGGTGTGGGCAGCCGGGGACGGAGCATCGAGGAGGAGGGCCAGATGGGCATGGCCGCTGAGACACTGGCGCGGGGGCGGGGACGCCAGGTGGGAAGGAAAGGGTGGAACCCTGTGCCCCGCTGCTGTAGCGCACCATGGGGGCCGGGGCCACGGTCCGCCCTCCCCGTCGCTCGCCCCGCGCCGCCCCTCGGCCTCCCCGCCCGCTGGGCGCCGCAGTCTTGGTGAGACGCTCGATAGTCTGGTTCTTGTGCTCCTCCGCCCGCCGGGCCGCCTGCAGCCGTCTCTTTCGCGCCCTCTCCTCGCGCTTCAGCAGCATCTCCTCGGTGAGGGCCGGGGCCGGGCAGCCCGCAGCCACAGGGAGCGGCAGCATCGGGGAAGGCTGACTCCGCGCCTTCTGCAGCAGAGCTCGCTGGGGAGAGACAGACCGAGTGGTGTCAGAGAGCGAGGTCTGCCCACCTGGGGGCAAGGGCATGTGGGGATCTGGAAAGCAGGGTCTTGAGGAGCGCGGGCCTTGAGAGAAGGGGTGGAATGAGCACCCTCTCCAGGTGCCTTTGTACAGCCTCCTCCCAGATCTCCAGACTTTCATCCTTAGAACCTTGACTCTAAAGAAGAAAAGCATTCATGTTTCCTGCCTGCCCTGAGTACCAAAACTCTGTTTACCACCTCTCCAGAGGTTTGTTTTGTTTTGTTTTCGGTTTTAAATCTTTTCATCTCATTCCAAACAGTGGGAAAGGATCTTTACTTCATGTCATCGGATGATACTACGATCGAAGAAAGGGGGTCTGGAGGTGATATAGATTTAACAGCGGATCCATAGATGTGGCCAGTCAGAAGCTGCTCTTAAACAAGTGGCATCTCACCCAGACAGAGCATTTGAGCAAATCGAGAGCATGTAGTCACAAGAAGCTGTCATTTTTGAAAACTTTGATATGCATTGAAAACAAAATAGATCTCAGGGTGACTATGCAGTGTATTTATAGTGGTGTTGCTGTATATATGGATCTGAGGTCTTTCTTCTTCCTTTAAATGTGTTAGGTTCCTAATCAGAAGGATTTATTTTGCTAAACAATTTGCTAACACGTTACACAAATTAAAAAAAAAAAAAACAAAACCACAACCTATTTTTGTTTCTTTTAAATTAAAATAGAAAATGACAGGTTTATGACAAGTATGTGATGCTACTTAAGGGGATGGCTTTTTAGAAGTAACTGCTTCAGATTTTTTGTTTCTGAAGCTTTGCCTTGTCTGTCTAGTTAAACATTTGACTGATAATTCTGTTTGATTTTGGAAGTATTCTAACATGACACAAGATCTGAATAAAGTTTCTCCTGAAAAAAAAATCTTTTCATCTCAGGGGTATAGCATCAACTGGATAACTGCTCAAGCCCAAAACTCAGGGTTACCCTTAATTCCTCTTTTCTGGCCGCTCCCTGACTCCCAACAAGTATCTATTTCCAAAACATATCCAGAATTCATCCGATTTCCTCCATATCCACAAATTCCACCTTGGTTCAAGCCACCACCATCTCTCACCGGACTACTTCAATAGCTTCCTGGCAGGTCTTGCTTCTACTCCTTACCTCCACTAAGAAGCCAAAGTAATCTACTGAAATATAAATCAAATATATCACTTTCCTGCATACAACCTTTTCATGCTTTAGTCACATTTATTTTTCTCCTTGGCCATTACTAGGCATGTTGCACTCTCAGGGTCTTTGCACCTGCTGGTCTCTGCCTGAAAGGCTCCTCTAGTATTGGAAATGTAATCTCATCAGAGAGGTCTTCCCTGCCTTCCCTATCTAGTGTTGTCTCTTCCCACCACTTTCTACTTCATCATCCTATTTTTGTTATAAACTGTACTTTTCAAAATTATTTATTTACTTACTTACTCCTCTCCCCCCAACACACACACACACACAAATACCAGCTCCATGAAAACAGAAACCTTCTCCCTTTTTTCGCCATTGATATCCCCACTACCTAGCAACATTCTTGGGACACAGGAAGTTCTCAATATATATTTAGCCAGTGAACAAAGAATGAACCAACTTACCTGTCGAGCAGTGAGCAGCCGCTCATTGATCTCCTTCTTGAGATCTCCATTGTCATCAAGCTCCCCCTTCTCCAGGGCATCCAGCCACCTCTGCTCCTCCTCTTCTTCTTGACCTCCTAAGCCCCCTGACAGGTCCCGAAGTGGGGAGGGGGACAGATTACTGTCTTCATCTGGAAAGCAAAGTTGGAGAGCTAAAAGTAGAATTGTTCAGATGCGGAACCCTAATTTGGCCAAGTTAATACTGAGACACTCAAAATTCTCACCCTCCTCAAAACCGACCCTCTTCCTTTAACCAGGTATAATGAGAAACCCAGTGTCCCCACCTCCAGATTCTTCTCACCCAGCCAGGCACGGTACTGCTCAAGGGGTACTCCTTCCATAGGTTCCTCTTCATTGTCCACAACCATAAGGGGAGAGGGTGAGCGAGGACCTTCAGGGATCACAGTGAAAGTAGGAACACTGCAGAGAAGCAACCATTGTGTAAGCTGAGCAGTTCTTTCCTCCTGCTTGGTAGTACAACCAGCATTCCCCTACACCCTCCTGGGTTCTGCCTTCACCTGGGCCCTGAAGTCAGTGTCCATTCTCTGTCTGCTGGAAAGCCCAGCCAGCTTCTCCTTCTATCTCTGCCTGCTCCTAAAGTCCCCCAAGTAAAACCTTGGCTTTCTTGGCCTCACCTCTTGGTGCCCAGGACCTGCCCACCCAGTTTGATTTTGAGTTTAAGTTGGGGCTTAGCAGGTGACGGCTGCGTTGGCCCAGCCTCCTCTTCCTGATGATGTTTCTTCTTGTGTTTTTTCTTGTGCTTCTTGTGCTTTTTCTTGTGCACTCCATGGCCGTGGGCACCCGCCAGACTCAATTCCAGCGCTTCCCCTGCGTGAGGAGAGCCTGTCAACGGTGTATGATAAGAGAGGGGCAGCGAGAGCCTGGAAGAACCCAATACCCCCGAGGGGCCCCACTCTTCCCGCGGTACTCGCTGTTACCGTAACAACAGCCCCGCCTTTCTCCTTCCCACCTGTAGCGAAGTGCCCTGGAGGCTCGGAAGAGCAAAAAGGGGACTCCTTTTCTGTGAACGCCTAACTTGCTTTATCGACCCGCGCTTACCGGGTTCAGGGGCTTCCATAGCCCCAGAGGTGCTCCCGCGCCGCCACAGCTTACTCATGGGGTCCTGCAAGGAAAGGGGGCTGGAAATGGTAGGGACACATGCTGACAGACCTTTTCCGCCCCGCGGAAAAACCGACTCCTGCAAAGTAACAGGCTACTTCCGGCGCGTAACAACCATGCCTCTGCGGGGCTCGCGCTGAGGCTAAAACGCTCCCTGAGAAACAATGAGGCTTCTAACAAAGGTTCCGGGCCCTCTGAGGCCGGGACAGCTCAAACGGGGCTCGGCTTTCCCCTCGCTCCACCTCCCGGCACTCGATTCCAGAACTCAGCGCGGGCAATTCAATTATTATTGCACTCAAACGTGGTGAATGTATACTCTGGACCAAATTCGGGGTTTTAGGCTATGAGGATACAAAGAGGAATAGGAACACTTTCCCCTGCTTTTGAGGAGCTCACAGTGCAGTGGAGGAGTACGGAGGAAACTGCATTGCGGGCAAAATGGCAGAAGTGCTTAATAGTGTAAGTGTCCTAGGAGCAGAGGAACGGTATTTAAGCCTAACCTCTTCAGTAGAGAAATGGATAAATGAATATGGTGCATCTATACAATCTAATGAATATGGTGCATCTATACAATCTGGAACACTATATTGCTAACAAAAGTTAAGAGTGATAAGTAATTGATAAGACTGATATGGAATTTAGATCCTGTGGGTAATAGCGGTGGAAACAATCTAAGCGTCCCTCTAATGAAACACCAAGATAATTTGGTGCATGGATTTGGTACATCCATACAATGGGCAGCTATGTTGCTCGTCAAAGGCATGAGGCCTCTGAATGTTACCCAAGAAACTAGTGGCATCATTTCTGATGGGTGACTGGGGAACAAGGGTGAAGGGAGACTTATTTTTCATAATATACACCTTTGTGCCTTTTGAACTTTGTATAAAGCATGTGTCGATTTTACCTAATTTAAAAAAGAAGGGGGTGGGGTGCCTGGGTGGCACAGTCAGTTAAGCGTGGGCCTTTTGCTTTGGCTCAGGTTGTGCTCTTGGATCCTGGTGCGCGTTTGCCACCCCCCCCCCCCCCCCCCCCCCCCCCCCCCCCCAGTGCTCAGGGCAGAGTCTGCTGGAGAGTCTCTCTCTCCCTCCCCTCTGCCCCTTGCACTCGTGTGCTCTCTCTCTCTCTCTCTCTCTCTCAAATAAATAAATTAAAAAAGGGCGGGGGGGGGTGCTCCTGGGTGGGGCTCAGTTGGTTAAGGGTCTGTCTGTCTCTTGAGGTCGGCTCAGGTCATGCTCTCTGAGTCATGTGATCAAGTTCCTCCTAGGCTCTGCGCTGGGAGTGGAGCCTGCTTGGGATTCTCTCTCTCTGCCCAGCCCCCCTGCTCTTGTGAATGTGGGCTCTTTCCCTCTGGGGGGAAAAAAAAGAACAACAATGAGATAGATCTGTATGTGCTGATATATGAAATAAGAAAGGTGAGTTTCAATATGATGTGATGCCATTTAAAAAGTGTAATATGCTTCTATATACACCGAAAAAATTGAGGAATATATACTACACCTTAATGTGGTTATCTTTAGAAGCTGGGGTTGGAGAGGGGCCCCTGGCTGGCTCAGTCAGTGGAGCATGTGACTCTTGATCTTGGGGTCCTGAGTTCAAACCCCACGATGGGCATGGAGCCTACTTAAAAAAAAGTTGTTGGGGTTGGGGAACTTCCACTACCTAGATCTGTAATGAATTTTCTTAACAGCCAGTATATATCACATTTATAATTAAAAAATGTACCACCTATATACATACATTTAAATATGTACAATATCAGTGTCTGAAAAAGGTAGCATTAATGAACAAAGAAAGAACTGATTCAAGAGACATTTCAGTGACAAAATTAAAAGGAATCAACGAAATTATATATGGGAATTCAGGAAGAAGTCAATGTTATATAATGATTAAGATTAACAGAATGAACTTTGGAGTCAGACAAGCCTATTGTAAAAACCCATTTCCCATATTTATTAGCTGTATAACCTTGAACTCAAAAGTTATTTAAGCTCTCTGAACCCTAGATTTCAGCCTTGTAGGATGGAAGGAAATAGGATCTACTTTAGAGGGCTCTTTCAGGGGAAAAAGCAAATCAAGAATGCAAAGCACAGGGGCGCCTGGGTGGCTCAGTCGTTAAGCGTCTGCCTTCAACTCAGGTCATGATCCCTGGGTCCTGGGATCGAGCCCCGCATTAGGCTCCCTGCTCCACAGGAAGCCTTCTTCTCCCTCTCCCCCTGCTTGTGTTCCCTCTCTCACTGTGTCTCTCTCTGTCAAGTAAATAAATAAAATCTTAAAAAAAAAAAAATGCAAAGCACCTAGTATCTGGAAAATAGTAGATGTTCAATAAGCAAATGACAACAACAAAAATAATAAATGACTTTTTTTAAAAAAGATTTTAATTTATTTGACAGAGTACATGCAGGGGGAGTGGCAGGCAGAGGGAGAGGGAGAAGCAGGCTCTCAGGGAGCCTGATGCGGGGCTAGATCCCAGGACCCTGGGATCATGACCTGAGCCAAAGGCAGCCGCTCAACAGACTGAGCCACCCAGGCACCCCTAAGAAATGACTTGTGCATTTCTAGCCCAAGTATTTAGAGGGAGCGTGGTTTGTTAAATAAGAAAGAGAACACAGGAGGAGAAGCAAGTCAGTTAGTGTTGCCCTGGGTGAATTCGAAGTACCTGCGGGGATGCCCAGACAGAGATGGAATACTGACCGCAGAAGCCAGTGCGAAAGGTGTGAGTGGGGGCGTCATCGGCATAATAACAGAGGTGCCCCCAAAGGTATGGGAATAGATGAGACATTCCAGAATGAACAAAAAGATGAAGAGGAAAGGACCAGGAACAGACGTGAGTGAGCACCTGTCCTGGACAGGGAGGCAGAGCGGCCAGGCAGGGTTGAGAAGAAGAAGTCAAGAGAGAGGCAAGAAAAGCACGAAGGGCGGAGAGTATCGGTAGACAAGGGCTAATGATCACTTGTGTACTGTCCTGCAGAGGGCAGGCTGAGCTCCGAGAGGAGGATGCCGTCTAGCAGGCAACAGTGCTGCGTCATCAGGAGTTAAAGTGAGGGATCACCTGCAGCTAGTGTTTGTCAAACATTATAGCTTATAACCTGCTTTCATATCCCTTCTCTCCCTTGAGCCCCACGGCAGCTCCGTAAGAGAGATACTGTTGTTCCCTCATGAAGAAACTGAGGCTCAGAGAGGTTAAATGATTTGGCCAAAGTCACATAGTTAGGGAGTGGCAGAGCCAGCCTCCAACAGAGGCTTCCTGACACCAGGTCCAGTGGTGTTTCCTCAACATCCTGATGCCCAGCAGGGAGGAAGTGGCAACAGCAAGTAGCCTCTGACTTCATTATTTTGTTTTGTTTTGTTTTTGCTTTGTTTAGAGTGGAAGAGGTTTGAGCATGTTTGTAGGCTAAAAGGAAGAACTTTATTCTCCTGAAAGAGTTCTTAGCCTTATTTTTAAAATATAATTTATTTAGAAATAATTGCAAACATATAGAAAAGTTGCAGGAAGAATACAAAGAACTCTTTTGCTTCCTAAAATCAGATTCTGCAATTGTTAACATTTACTATTACCCCTTCCCCTCATTATCATTATTCCTTTTCTGATCAATCTGAGACAAAGTTGCAGACATGATGCCATTTCACCCCTAAATATATCACTGTGTATTTCCTCAAAACAAGTACTCTGTTCTATAACCTTTGTGCAACAGTCCCAGTCAGGAAATTAACATTGATAGAGCATGACCATCCAACCCACAGACCCCCATTCAAGTTTCACCAGCTGCCCAGTGTCTCCTTTTCCTTTCTAGCCCAGGATCCGAATCCAGAATCATGCAGTACATTCCCTTGTCATGTCTCTTTGGATCTGCTTTAATGTGGAACATTTACTTACCCTTTCCCTATCTTTCATGACCTTGACAGTTTTAAGAAGTACAGGCCTTTGGGGACACCTGGCTGGCTCAATCTGTACAGCGTGCAACTCCCGATCTCGGGGTTGGAAGTTCGAGCCCCACATTGGGTGTAGAGATTACTTAAAATAAAATCTTAAAAAAAAAAAGTACAGGCCTTTGATTCCTTCGGATGTCCCCCAGCCTGGATCCATCTGGTGTTTGCTCATGTCTTGACTCATAATTGTTGGCAGGAGTACTACACAAAAATGACTCTGCTGTGTTCTTCTCAGTGTATCTACATCAGGGGGCACCGCTGATGAAGCTAACCTTGATCACCTGGTCAAGGTTGTGTCTGCCGGTTTTCCCCACTGTAAAGTCACCATTTTCACTTTTGTAATTAATGAGCTATTTTCTGGGGAAATACTCTGAAACTACTCTGATATCCTGTTCCCCATCAAACCTCCACCCACCGGGCTTAGTATCCATTGATGAATACTGTACGAATCGACAGTACTGTAATAATTGCCAATGGAATCTTTCTACTTCCATTATTCCATATACATATATTAGTGGGCATGCTACTGTGAAGAGGAGCTTTCTCCTCTTACATTCCGTTACATATGTATTTTTTTGTATCATTGTGGTTTCCTATTTCAGTCAATGGGTTGTAGTCCATTACTATCATTATTTATCTTGATGCTTAAAGAAATGTGGGCATTTCTTTAAGATGATTTCTGTGTCCTTTTAACATATCTCCATCATGCTTTGAGGACTTTTTTACTTCCTAGCACTACAAAATGTTTTGGGCTCATCTTGTACTTTCCTTTGATAAGGGGTGGGAACCAAGAGAGGCCAGGAAGTAGGAACATGTGGCTGAGGTTACACGGAGGCTACACCAGTCACACCACAGTAACCTGCTCATGAGGATTTCGCTGCTGGCACAACCACCCGCCCTTCATGGACTGCAGGTGCGATAATTCTATCATGAACTCTCCCTGGGTCTTGTCACTTTTTCAAGATTCAAAGTCCAGTTGGGAGCATTCCAATTGGTTGGCTTAGGCCAAGTGCTTACCCCTGGGCTGTGAAGAAGTGGGAGAGAGGAGGAATGACCTCCAGTTGCCATAAAGAGGGTAGAACCTCAGCCTACCAATATTGTCCACAGTAGGGGACCATGCAGAAACAGGAAGATGATTTGAACACTGGGTGACCAACAGCTCCTTTTCCAAATATCTACTTCCTAGCTGGAGCGACAGAGATACATACATAAGCAAAGGAAAAAGTGGGAAAGATCATGTAGCAAGCCAGTGGTATGCTGGTAAATTTTTAACAAAAGCTCCCCAGGGGAAAAGAAAAAAAACAGCCCTGATTTTTAGTGTTCACCTGTTTCTGTTGTGTAACTGCTCCCACCACGCCCAATTTCAAACGTGACATGATGGAACCCAGGAACTTAGCACGAGATGCAATAGCTCACGGTTACCTAGCATTTCCACTATACAGATGCTATTGATGCAAATCACCTCAAGAAATAATAGGAAAACACAGTGAAATAATTAGGAAGTGATGCGTTTTGAGTATTTATCACCTTTGCTTACGTATAATTTATTTAATTGTGAGTTTTTAGATTCAATTTTTAATTAAAGCTGTGTTTAACACCTGGAATGCATAGTTCTGGAAAATTCAGCAGTTGTCTCTTATGAGCCTGTGTGGGGCTTCAGTACACCATGGCACCAAATGTCTCAGGGCTTTCCTTTGATGGTGGGGAAGGCATGCCTTTATTCTTATTTTTTTACTTTATATTATATTTGAATGGTACAATTAGGAGTGGTATTTTTTTAACTGTATGTGTATCTTCAAAAAGGAATTTAATTTTAAAAATAAATAAATCCACAGAACTGTTGACCCTTGTTTCTCCACTCTCAGTCATGAACAACAGTGTCCATCGGCTTCCCTGACCCCAGTCGCAACCTCCTCCAACTGATTTATGCAAAAGGCTGCCAGATTGTAATCTCTAAAATACAACTCTAGCTGTGCCGCTTCTTTTGCAAAATCTTCAGTCACGTGGAGTCCAAATTTTCAGGCAGGATTTGAGCTCTATTTCCTTTCCAAACACCTTCCATTCTTCCACTTCTTGTCAGGGGCTTCCAAACCCTTCCCGAGAGCCTGTGGGCCACAGCTGAGGGCCTGTGGAGAGGACAATGCTTGAAGCTCCAGCCCTGCTTCCATCACAGCAGCTGATTCTATTTCACATATTCCAGGTGAGATTTCATTTGGAAAAAAACAAAAAACAAAAAAACACATTCTGTTGCTAAAAAAAAAAGTGTTTGAAATGAACCCTTTTAGTCCAACAGCAGGGCTCATCCCAGTCAGGTGCTCTGAAATCTGCATGTTTCCTTGAGGCATTTCCTGTGTTCATTTACTTCACTGATGGTTGACTGAGTACTTCCTATGTGCCAGACACTGGGCATGAAGCAGTGGACAAGACAGACTGTTCCTCCCTGGGGAGCTTACAGTTAGGAGAAGTGACAAGAGATATTTGAAGAATTAACAATTCCAAGGGGCCTGGCTGGCTCAGTCACTGGAGCATGTGACTCTTCATCTTGGGGTCATGAGTTTGAGCCCCATGTTGGGGGTAGAGTTTACTAGGACGGAAGGAAGGGAGGGAGGGAGGAAAAGAAAAGAAACAAAGCCTTTCCCCTTCCTCCTCCTCCTCACCCATCCTTTGAAGTTTATCTCAGAGGCCACCGATTTTATAAAATTTTTTGATCTACCTTTCCTACGGACGAGAAGAACTCCCTTCTCCATGTGATTTTGTATGTCAAGGCTGTTTGCTGTTCTTCCTGTGCAGCCTCCATTCCCTCACCTTCTGGTGGTAGTACGGGAACAGTTTTTGGGAAACTACCTCTCCCTTCTCTCCTCTCCCAGCTCAGTAGGTTCCAACTGGTCTTCAGGACTGGGCAGGTGACCCAGGCCTGGTTAACTGGCACACAGAATCCCCCCCTAGCCATAGGCGACCCCTCTGACTACAAAGGTTGGATAAAAGATCCCAGATGGCCCATAGTGACTCCAAGACATGTGTAGGAAGTTCAGGAAACAGGTGCTGTCTTTTCCCCTGAAAAGATACAGACCCAGAATTTTTGGCAATGCTATGCTGTGGAGGGTAAAGCCAACATGGAACCAAGTAGAGCTAGATGAAGGGAAGAGACAGGATCATTGTGACGTGGAATGCCTGGGTCAAGCCACCTCTAAAGCCTGACCTCGGGACATTTTAGTTCCTTAAGACAATAAATTTCTCCTTTTGCTGAAGTAATTTTAAGTCAGGTTCCTTAGAACACTGAGTAATTTGCCATAGCAGAACAATTCTAATGTCTCTAAAGCTAAAGGCAAGTATTTCTCTGGCTCCAGCCCATCTGCTATGAAGGAGCTTCACTGTCTCTCAAGTTCTCTTCAGTAAGTTCTGGAGTCCCCAGAAGACTCCCCAGTGTGGTCAGCAAGCTAATATTCTGCCATTTCCTTCTCTTTCACTAGGCTCTGTGGGGGCGAGGAGAGCGCCCTTTTCTGCACAAACTGAGTGGTAATCTTGTCTTGGCCATCCAGCAGCAGCTGAAAAATAGTCAATATTGAGGTCAATGATCAACGCACCCTCTTAAGACACTTAAGGTCTGGGTCCAGGGAGCTGAGATCACCTGTGCCCCATCCAAGGGCATAAGGTGCTGCACCTGCTTCTTTATCTTCATAGCTCCACTTATGGGGCACTTGTTTTATGTCAGCACTGTGCTGGGCATTTTACACCCATTCTCGTATGTAATCCTCATAGCAACCTGAGGGATGGAGATAATCACTATATGCCCCATTGAACCGGTGAGAAAAACAGAAGCTCAGAAAGTTCAATGACTGGGTCAAGGCTCCACGCTTAGTGACAGAACGGGATTCCAAGACGTGCTTAAGCACTGCCCCACGAAGTGGGTGGATGGGCAGGTGGCCGTGAGTGGGGAACTTAAAGCGGGAGGGGGACGAAGAAGGGACATTTGGGACTGCAGGAAGTTGAAATGAGCACTTCGGAAGCTGCTTTGGGGCGCAACTGGGCGCGGTCCCAGGGCCCAGCCAGAACCGCAGTGTGCCACGCGGCTATCCCTGTGGCCAAGGGATTTTCCGCGCGGAGGGAGTGCGGCTTGCCAGGTGGGGGCGGCTGGTGGGGCGGGGCTTCCCTGGACCCGCCCCCTTGCCCAGGTGAGGCGCCTGAGACTGGGGCGCGACCGGATGATGCTCCCCCGCAGTGCTCGAGAAGTGTAGGGTGCCTGGCTGTCGGGTTGTCGGGTCAGGCCTGCTTGGCGCCCCGGGACTGGCCGGGCCGGCCGAGCCTTTGGCGGGCGTGGAGAAGGAGGGTGCCGCGCCCTGCCCGGCTCAGGTGTCGTCTCCGGGGGCGGAGTTTGGGAACGGGGCTGCGGAGATTCCCGGCCCGACCGGCGGGCGGGCGTCGAGGGACAGAAGCGGACGAGACCAGACACAGCCGGGCGGCTCAGGGAACACACCGAGCAGGTAAAGGCGCGGGGCCGTCAGCATGTTCTCGCGAAACCACCGGAGCCGGGTCACCGTGGCCAGGGGCTCCGCCCTGGAGATGGAGTTCAAACGCGGCCGCTTCCGACTCAGCCTCTTCAGCGACCCGCCCGAGGTGAGCCCCGCGTCCCTGCCTTCCTTCCCCTTCCCTGGCTCCCGCAGCCCAGGCTGCCTCGGCCCCCCGTCCCCGCCCGCGCTCACGCCGAGGGGCGGAGACGCCGCGGTTCGGGTACAAACCGGTTGTTGTTGACTTCAGAAGCGAGGCGCGGACCGTCTGAAAGTTCATCGGACCCCTCTCAGAAAGCTCAGACACTCCCTGACCAGTTGGGATGACTTGCCTCTGCCTGGAAAAACTCCGGGTTGGCTTCACTGTAAGGGTCCGCAGGCTCGATTCCCAAAATATGCCTGGACCCGACCCCTCCCGGGCATCCCCGTCAGGGCGGTGGGCAGGTAGGCGGGCCCCCGTCCGCTCGGACTCGGCCGGGGCGCCCGCTTCTTCCCCGGCCGCCGGCCCCATGTCACAACCTGTCTCAGCCGTCTGGGACAGCCTTCATCATCAACTGGACTTCTAGGCCCCGTCTGACCACTTCGCTGAAGCCCTCCCCAACTGCTCCTGTGTGCCCCTGAAGGGCCGAGTGTGTGCGGGGGGGGGGGTCCCTTTTAACGATTTGGGTTATTTACCACACCAGAACTTTGAAGTCCCGCCTCTAGTCTGACAGTTTCCTCCCCCGGCCCACCGCTCTACCCCTTGCCCGGTCCGAGCCCTACCTGTTACTCCCGGTGGAGACCTGGGAGTTGCTGAAAGGTGTGGGCCTGAGCTAGGACTGAGAAGGCGAGTAGCGACAGCAAAGAGGCTGTCCCGAGGTCAGCTCTCTTACCCTGCTGGGCCTGGAAAGGGTTAAGTGAGGGGGCCTTCCTCCCGCCCCCCTCTCCCTCCGGGCCGGGATTCCACGCCTGGCTTCTGCCCTTTCCCCCCAGCCTGCCCAGAACAAAGGCCTTTTCACAGCCACGTCCTGGTGTCCTGGGCCTTTTCTGACTCAGAAGCTAGAGGACCTGGGGGAGAGGGGCTTAGTCGGGTCCCTTACCAGCAACCCCGTGCGGGGCCAGCGTGGGGGAGGGAGAGGCGAAGCCCGGGGACCAGGAGGAGGGGCCTGTGGGCTGGGGCCGCCCCCGGGATAAGTCGGGCCTGAGGGGCTGGAGCAGAGGAGCCGGGGCGGAGTCGCAGGGCCCGCCGGCCGCCGAGAGAAGTGTGACTCCGTGGGCCCGGGTTGGAGGTTGGGGGGGGGGGGAGGTTGCAAAGCTGCAGCTGGCTGGGAATCGGGGCTGGTTTCCTGTCTGGAAGGGAAGGGGCCCGCAGAGGGGAGCGGGGGCCGCAGCAGACAGGCACACCCCTGCCTTTCTCCCTCCCACACCTCCCTTCTGCTGGAAAAGCGAGGTAATTGTGAGCCCAGGGTGGGGCGGGCTGGAGAAGGGCCCCAAGTTGGAAGAGGTGGCCCTGGGGGTTGGGCCGAATTTACCCCTTTGTCCCGCTCCCTGGGCTCACTCTCCCCGCAGGTACTCAGCTCCATCCTTCTGCGAGTGAGAACCCCTCTCCGAAGGCTCCGACCTCCTGCCAAACCCCACAACTCTGTAAAATCAGCCTGAGGCGTCCCCGCCCTGCCCCCTTCCAGCTGTGCCTGCCCCTCAGGCCCTACCCGCACACAGTTTCTCTGTCCGCCGGGCCCGGGATGTGGGCGGGGGCTGGGGAGGGGCCAGAGTCGGAATGAAAGGGCCTTTTTCTTCCACAGCTGGGAGAACAGCTGCCACCAAAGCAAGACTGGACACTCTGTGCCCAGAGCCCCCTCTGCAGCTGGCCTCCTTTCCTGGGACCCTGCTCTTACTCACCTCGCTTTCCTTTCCTCCCATGCCTGGCTCCCACCAGGGCCCTGGAACAGTGAGTGGTAGGCAAGGAAGGTTTGTCACCGCAGCCAGAGGGGTGTAACAGGAGTGCAGAGGGACGGGGGCAGCCTCTGCCCTCTGCCCACCTCTTTCAAGACCAGGGGAGCAGCGGGAGGAGGAATTGTGGAGCAGCGCGGTGCCTGCCCAGCACCCCCCCTCTGGAGGGGTCCACAAGGGAAGGGGCACTGGGGGCACAGAGATGCAGGACAGATTGCACATCCTGGAGGACCTGAATATGCTCTACATTCGGCAGATGGCGCTCAGCCTGGAGGTAACGCCCCCACCCCCAGAGTACACCTCCTCTGCATGCAACCCAGCCTCAGTTTGTGCCCTGCCCATCCCTGCCGGGGCTGAGGAGGGAGGGGGGGGCCTGCTCCAAGTGGGGAGAGGGGACAGGTGGTCCCGTGTATCTTGCGTTAAGTGCTGTGTGTGGACCTATGCTCAATTCTGCCAACCAGAGCATTCTGTTGGAAAAAGGGTCTTTACACCTATTTCTGAAAGCTCTGGGGGTGGGTGTGGATATGTGTTTTGGGCCTGAGGGGTCCTTTTAGGTGTGGGAAGAAGAGAGGACTTCAGTGTAAGAGAGGTTTGCAGGAAGGATATGGCCTTGCTAGAGAAGGAGAAGGGGACTCTGTGACGGGATGTAAGGATCTGATGGCCCTGGAGGTGGCAGGGTGCTGTTTATTCATTTATTTATTCTTAAACACTTTTATTGAACAGCTCCCATATGTCGAGCTCCTTCCTAGACCATGGGATGATACCTCAGTGAACCAGACAGGAAAGGCCCATTCAACTGGGGGAACACAATAAACACGCAAACATAGAAATTATCTCCCGTAGTGAAATGATGATAAAAATGGGGATGTAACACACATCAGGGAAGGCAGCATTCAGTGTGGAGGTCAGAGAAGGCCTCTCTGATGAGATCATGAGCTGAGACCAGAAAGATATGAAGATATGTGAAGACTGGAGGAAGGGATTTCCAACTAGAGGGCATAGCAAGGGCAGAGGCTCTTAAACGAGGCTGTGTTCCAGTTCCAGTGTGGCTGGAACATAGGAGTTGGGGCTGAGATCATGGGCAGAGCCCAGATGAAGGCCTTACACAAGGCCTTTTACTCTAGGTGTGATGTTGGCCCACCCAAAGGTTTTAAGCAGGGGAACAACTCACCTAATGTTTTAAAATAATGGCTTCTGTGGTGAATAGGCTAGGTAGGTGTGGCAGGTGGGAGAGAGGAGAGTTGACAAGAGAGATCGCAGAAGACCACCAGATAGGAAGTTGTTATGGCCTTAGGGGAGTGAACCTGGTGGTGTGGATGGAAGTGCATGGTGGAGACAGAGAAGGGCGTGGATTTCAAATGGTGGTGGTAGATCTGACGGGGCTTGTTGATGGGTTGGCCATGAGTACTGGACACGGATGGATTGGCCTCATGGCAAAGAGAGAGCTCTGGGATGATTCCCAGGTATGGCCAAGCTGGGTGATGTGGCCATTTACTGAGAGGGGGCAGGTGAAGGAAGCTATGGAAGTGACCGCCTGGACAAGGCAAGAGTTTGCTGCTGAGGAAGGTCAGAGGCGGACTGTAAAGAGTCCAGATCAGGAATGGCAATTTATTGCAAGTGTTGCCTCTCTCAGCCCTGGCCCCCACTCCCTGGACCATAGTAGACACTGCTAGTCAACCCCGGCGCTCTTGACCAGCAAGCCCAGACGTGGACTCGAAATCTTTCTCAGCACTTCCTTGGCACAAGTTGTGCAGGTTGTTTCCTTCACAAGGGCACCAGCCAGAGGCAGGAGTCCCAGCCTGGTTTCGGGCTCTATCGGGAGGGGACACCTTTATCTAACTTGTTTGCCTAGAGAGGGTTACCTTTTTCTAATATGCAGAAAGGTGCTTAATGAACCTGTTGCGACTCTGATACTATCTATTGTCCTGTATTAGCACATGGGATAAAACCTGTTCCTCTGCACTGTCCAGGTTACTAGTTACATGTGGCTACTTAAATGTATAATTTAGTTAATTAAAATGAAATAAACAATTCCTTGGTTGCTCTAGCCACATTTCAAGATGGCTGTGGAATGTTTCCATCATTGCAGGAGATAGTATTGAACAGAGCTGGTCTAGGTATTTAAATGTTTAAATTAAGCATCCTCTCTGCTCTCCTGTGCCCCCCCCCCCCCATGTAATTTTTCTTCATCAGAGGTCTATCCAAGTTCTGGAACAGAGGAGAGGGCTTAGATTTCACTTTGGTCACCTCTCCTTCAGCTAGGGTACAGGCTGAGGATGCTGTGTTCTCTCTCCACCAAACTCAGCAGTCCCCTCCCCCCACTCCCCACTCAAGAGAGAGATCCACTGATACTTCAGAGATTGGCAAGAGAGGTAGTCATGGCAGAGTAAATCTAAGACCTTCTGAAGGAAGCAACTTAAACTGCAAGTAAAGGGAAGGTGGGAGTGAGAGAAAGGTTGTTTTTAAATATGTGCTGGGCCAGGGTAGCGATTAGACTTTCTCACTTAATTCTCAAACAATACTATGAAGGAGGTGGGACACTCCCCCGTTTACAAACAGTCTCCAGAGGCTAAGTTCTCACAGCTAGTCAAATTCCCAAGCCAGGATTTGGATTTAGCCCCAGTGGAGATTCTGAAGGGAACAGAGGTGATGAGAAGCAGAGCAGTAAGTCAGGGACAGAAAAGAATGGGAGGGAGGGACAGGAAAAGACATCCACGGAGGGCCTAATGTGTGCTGGGCTTCTGCCCATGACTCATCGTCCTTCAGCCCCTTGGGCCTTGACCCAAGTCCTGCTGACATCCAACTCTGGGCTCTTTCCCAGGAGAGTCTGGTGAAAACACTGCCTACTTCAGGAGAAAGGGGTGTGTGGGTGGGGAGGGGGGGCAAGAAGCTATCCCTGGGGTGGCAAGAAGGGGACAAAACACAGGGATCTAGAAGCAGTGCCAGGATTCCTGAAATGCTCTGCCCAAAGGGTGGGAGCCAGGATTTCTAGGGCCCTCTCCTCCCTGGAGCTGTGGGAGAGTGGATTTGGGGCCAGACTGGGGTGGGGGGTGGTAGCAGGGGTGTTCGACTCATCCAGGCTGAGCCAGGAGACTTTTTCCACGGCCCCAGCTTTTCCAATTTACACACTCTCCTCCCTCCCCCACGCTCCTGGGCAAGGGGTCACCTTGGAGGGCAACCGCAATGCAGGAGGGGCCTCCAGCCTCCTGCAGCTCTAGCGGCACCAAGGCCAAAGCCTTTTCCAGGGCGACGTGGGAGCTCCGCGAGGCAATGTTGCACACGAATGGATCTCGTGGTTCTGCTGCCCCGAGCCCGGAGCCTAGCCCCGCCAGGCACAGGGAGGGACTGCCTGCGCCCTGGAGCCCCTCGACTGCTCTCGCGGCAGTTGGGAGCTGATGTCACCGGCGCCCTGAGCGCCTGGGGCAGGGCGGGCGGGGGCACTTGCGACTCCCAGGACCCAGCGCGCCGCCAGCGTTGGTGCCTCAAGCGCAATGGACAGGGCTAGGGAAGGATCCGTGAGTGCTGGGGCCCGGACAAAGAGACTAGCCAGGAGAGGGCTTGAGCACGCTTCTCTGTCCCCACCCTCCCCCCTTCTCTCATCCGACCCTGCTGTTTGTGGCTGAAGCTGGATGCAGAATGGGATGGGGGTTGGCAAGCAGGAAAGCTTAGCTGAGGTGGGACCTTGCTGCACACAGACATAGAGGGGTGGCGGGAGCTGTGTAGTCCGGGAGGGCTTCCTGGTGGAGGGGGCATAAGGACCTGGTTGGCCTACTTCTGAAGGGCCGGGAAGAGAAACTGGGAGAGGGGTGATGAAAGTCAGGCCTAGCCTGGTGGTGGCCCAGGAAATAAATTGTGGAGGAAGAGTGTGCAGGGAGGCTGCACAAGGCTTTTGAAAGCAGGAATTTAGGGTGTTCAGGTCTTGGAGACTTGAAGGCTGGAGCCACCAGGGACAGAAGCAAGTGCACAGTGTGAGAGCTGGTGTGAGGGAGAAGACAGGTTTTGGGTGATCACATTCACCCCCCTCTTCCAGCCTGGTGCCTCCACCTGGGCTTCCTCTCAAACTAATCTCACACTGTAATGCAGTTAGTCTTCCCCCTCCTTTCTGAAGCCTTCCCCATCGCCTCAGCCAGAAGCAGACAGGGTCTGTCTCCTGTGAGCGTGTTTATGCCATGGTACGGCATTTCTGGTGCAGCCATTAGCGTCTGCAGCCCTCACCGCCCGGCTGGGTTTTAAATGTGGGCCCTCAGACAGCACAGGAACGCTCCAGGATTTGTGGGGTGAATGCTACTTCTGCCAAAGTAGCGTCATTTTGAAAAAGCATCCTCACCAGTCATGTGTACCATGTGCTGGGCGCTGTGCTAAGTGCTTTACATTCCTGGCTTACTGAATCCTCACAACCCTAGTGTGTGCGGACTATTTCCAATCTCATTTTAGGGAGAAACCAAGTCTTAGGGAGGTTGAGTAAATTTTAAATAAGTCTCTTCCCAGCTTCTCAAGACTGGCAGGACTGACTCAGACCCAGGTTTGTTTTATGTCAAACCAGAACTCTTGCCCTCCACTCTCTGCCAAGACCTCAGAGCTCTTTCTGAGTGAATGTTCCCAAGAATCCTGGTGCCTCTCTCAGTGCCTAACCCCCCCCCCCCACCCGTATGCACAGCCTATTTAGCCCCTCACTCCTGATCTCCTGCCCCACCTGCCTTCCCATCCCTAATCTTTGCCTCTGTCCTCAACTTCCCAAGCTGAGAGGGCCAGCAGGTGGCAGAGCCCCTAATGTGGAGTGTGTACAGGGTTCTGTGAAGTATGGGTGAACTCTATAGGGGGTATGCTCCTTCTTCACAGATCCCTTGCCAACTAGATGCCCCCCCACCCATCACTTGAGTCTTTGGGTAAACGAGGATGGTCCCTTTTCTTTAGTTGGTGGTTCTTGGCCCTGGCTACACCTCAGAATCACTTGGGGAATTTTCAAAAAAATGTACACACTTAATTCTTAGAGATTCTTATGCAAGTCTGAAGTAGAGCCTGGTAATGTGTGTGTGTGTGTGTGTGTGTGTATGCACATGCATTTAACTGAGAAGATTTAATTTTTTAAAAAGGTAACACAAGGGGTGCCTGAGTGACTCAGTCGTTTAAGTGTCTGACTCTTGATTCTGGCTCAGGTCATGATCTCAGGGTTATGAGAGCCAGCCCCACATGGGGCTCCCCGCTGGGTGTGAGCCTGCTTGAGAGTCTCTCTCTCCCTCTCCGCCCACTCTCTCTCCCTCTCTAAAAAAAAAAAAAAAAGGTAGCACAATTTCCAATAGTACAGTAGTAAAGAAAGGTATATGTTAAAAAACAAAATAGTATAGATCTGTTTTCCATTCCTTGGCACCCAGGCCTACAACCTCTATTTTATTCATATATATATGAAGTGAGAAAAGAGAGTAAAACAGTATTACAGCATGCATACCATTATTTTTACTTTTTATTTTTTATTTTTTTTTTGGAGAGAGGGAGGGAGAGAGAGAGCAAGCGAGCCTGTGCAAGCACAAGCAGGCGGAAGGACAGAGGGAGAATTCCAAGCAGACTCCTCGCTGAGCACAGAGCCTGACATAGGGCTCAGTCTCAGAACCCTGAGATGATGACCTGAACCAGAATCAAGAGTCAGATGCTTAAACGACTGAGCCCCCAGGCACCCCCTCACTTCATACGTTTTGAAGATTATTTCATGTCTGCATATATATGTCTACCTCAGTCTTTAATGTCTGCAATATTCCATATTCCAGAGAAATGCTGTAACTTATTTAACCAATGCCTGAATGAAGGACTTTTAATCTTGGTGTTTTAAAACAATGTTGCAATGAATATGACTTTGCTCACATGTGTAACCAAATTTGTAGGATAAACTCCTAGATATTGAATAGCTGGATTAGAGGATATGTGAATTTCCAGTTTAATAGATTTTTCCAAATTGTGCTCAAAAGACGCTGAAGGAATTTATACTCCTACCATCAAATGCATGAGGACATCTGTATTTTTATAAAGCTTCTCTGGTTATTATTGGGCAGCTGGGGTTGAGGTGTCTGAAACATAAGTTTCTTAGTTTCTCCTGGGCCACAGCCCGCTTGGGGACCGGAGGGTGCTTCAGCCTGTCTCCAGCTGACATTTCCTTCTCATCCTTTTCCCCACTCTGTCTAGGACACAGAGTTGCAGAGAAAGCTAGACCATGAGATCCGCATGAGGGAAGGGGCCTGCAAGCTACTGGCGGCCTGCTCGCAGAGAGAACAGGCTCTGGAGGCCACCAAGAGCCTGCTGGTGTGCAACAGCCGCATCCTCAGCTACATGGGCGAGCTGCAGCGGCGTAAGGAGGCGCAGGTGCTGGGGAAGACAGGCCGGCGGTGAGCACGGGGGAGGCAGGCCTTACGGCGGGTAGTGGTGCAGGGTGTGTATGTTCGACGCGTGGATCACCCTGAAGATGACTTCCCCATGAAGCCCCGTCAGAAGCCTGGGAGACCCCTTGGTCTTTATCACCACAGTGTGCTGCCCAAAGGGGCACTAGGGAGTAACTAGGGCTGGATTCAGGAAAGCCAGTGTATCTGGTGCAAGGCTGGCAGGCTGAGGGGTTATAATGTGAAAGTGCTAATTTGCTAAGCCCTGCCTGTGGTCTGATGAGGCAGGCTGGCTGGCTTCTGGAAAGCTGATTTTCTCGAAGTCAATTCACCAGATGGCCAATTTACCACAAACTGACAATAGCGTACCTGAGGTTCACCATCACGAGCAGTGCTTAAGAAAGGAAATAATAAAAAAATGTTTAAAGGAACACCTACCCATTCACATAAATTAGATCATGTATTTTAAAAGAGGTCAGCTTTGGATGTGAAACACCAGCTACACTGACATTAGATGCTGCTGATCTGACAAAGTTGCAGTGAAATGGTTGAGGTGATGCTCTGGTAAAACTAAAATGTTGGAGACAATACCTGGCAAGTTTATCATCCTGAGAATTGGCCACTTTTGGTAAACTGTCATTTGGAAAACTGGCTTCTGGCAAAGTAAGCCTGTTTGACCCCACAAGGCTGAGTGGGGACAAAGTCGCAGCCACTCACTGGCATGATGCCCATCTCAGTTCTGCCATGAAGGCTGCCACAAGGAGAGGTTGCCCGGAGCCCTCCAGAGCTCACCCATGAAGCCCCCAGGGGAAGTCAGATAACCTTTGTGGCTTCTCCACAAAGCTAACGGGCAAGCAGACAGGGGGGCAGTTCCTAATGTGAATTGGCTGTCTCCTGAGAGGCAGCCATCAACAGGCTCTGCCCTGCCCAAGTCCCCACACAGCCTACACAGTGTGGGGTGAAGTACACCCCAAATCACTGACAACTAAATGCATTGCTCTCAGTGCCACATCTAGCTTAAGGTCCTACTAAGTTGCTAATTACATTAGTGGCATTATGAATTTGTATGGCAAAGCTGGCTGTCACCTTAGCAGAGACACGTGCTTGATGAGTCCTGTTGAAGGGAGGGGAGGGGAGAAAGGCCAGGTGTCTGAGGCCCTGCAGTGGGGGCTAAGGAACTTGGGGTACTGGGAAGGCTCAGCCTACCCAGGGACGGTAGAGGAGAAATCAAAGCTGAGGAGGAGGGAAGAGAGAGGTTTGTGGCAGATGGAACACAGATGTTCTTTACTTGGGTTCTTGATTTTCCGACTGACCCAGTACCCTCCTATATCAAAGAAGTGATAATAGGTTGAAGAAAAGCCTCCCCTATTGTTAAAAAGAAAGTCTGCAAATTCCAAGTCTGGGGTCTAGTGGAGAAGAGCCCTGAGGAGTCTCTCTGCAGGCACCTGTTCCCTCAAGCCTCACTTGTGCCTGGCAGGGGTCTGGGGGAGAAGGGCAGAGAGGGTGCTTGGAGGGCGAGGAGCCTGGAGCTTGTACTGCCTGTGAGCTAATGTGCCTCTAGTGTCCCCAAGCCCAGCAAAGCCCTGGGTTCAAGTGACAGCTCTAACAGTCCCTCAGCCCTGCCCTGGCTGGGGACCTGGGGGCTAGGCCCTGGGCTGCAGGCATTCTAGAGCCCTTGGGAACCGGATGGGGTGGCAGGGGGAGGGGAGTAATGTCTAGAGGCCAGGCCAGGATACTGTGATTTGCCCACAGGCCTTCTGACAGTGGGCCGCCTGCTGAGCGCTCCCCTTGCCGAGGCCGCGTCTGCATCTCTGGTAAGAGGCACAGAACCCCCCTTCCCCCCTTCCCCCCAGCCGCTGGCATTCCTTGCCCAACCACAAGATCTCCTGCCCTGTCTCAACATCTCTTCCTGCCCCTCTGCCCCTCAGACCTCCGGATTCCACTCATGTGGAAGGACACAGAATATTTCAAGAACAAAGGCGGTGAGTTCCACACATGCTGGGACAAATTGAGGGGAGTGACCTGAGGTTGGAGGCTCCTGTGGGGCACTGTCTTTACCAGTTTGGGCCTCTGTCCCCAGACCTGCACCGCTGGGCTGTGTTCCTGCTACTGCAGCTAGGGGAACACATTCAGGACACAGAGATGATCCTGGTGGACAGGACCCTCACAGACATCTCCTTTCAGAACAACGTGCTCTTGTGAGTGCCTCGTCCCTGTGGCTCCCTCCTTTCTCCACTCTGCTCCAGTCCTTGGATGGAGCTGCAGGGGAGGAAGGAAGATGGGCCTCACCTGGGGAGCTGTCCTATACTTGCACCACCTCCATCTTCCACCCCCACCCATCCCCTCATGCCTCCCCGGACTTCCCCAGGGCCAGCCTCCTCTCTTCCTCCCACACTCCTATAGCACCGAGGCAGGGCCAGACTTTGAACTGCGACTGGAGCTGTATGGGGCCTGCATGGAAGAGGAGGGGGCCCTGGCTGGAGCCCCCAAGAGGCTTGCAACCAAACTCAGCAGCTCCCTAGGCCGCTCCTCAGGGAGGCGTGTCCGGGCATCGCTGGAGAGTGCTGGGGGTTCGGGGAGCAGTCCCATTTTGCTCCCCACCCCGGCTGTGGGGTAAGGCCCTATATCCCCCCCACTGCCCTCAGCTGCGTATGTCCTGGCTACGGGTGGCCTCTGAGCTGTGTTGAGAACGCAGACCTCCTTTGCGCCTCTGCCACAGCGTGCAGCCCTACATGAATGAGCAGGCCACACAGCTGGGGGGCACCCTGGCCTGTGCCCTGGAGCTGGGCCCAAGTCAACCGAGAGGACCAGGAGGAATGCAGGGAGAGCTAAGTTCAGGGGTCTTCCGTTTTTTGCAGCAGCAAATGCATCTTATGTTGACAGAACAAGTGCCCTGGTTGGAGCAAAGTAGCCTGGGTCCTGCAGGGTTGCCTAGTGGCGCCTGGAAGCACCGAGTGGAAACACTGGGTCTCTGAGAAGCAGTTTAAGACGCTCTAGGGCAGTGACTTTGCTACCTTTGGGGACAGACAGGAGGTCAAATTCCGGCTCCACCACCTACCAACTATAAATTATGGGCAAATTTCTTAACTTCTGTAAGCCTCAAGCTGTCTCATCTATTGACGAAACAATGCCACCTATCTCCCAAGGCTGTCGTGGGAATACAGTGGGATAACATATAAAGCACAGGACGCGACACTTAGCAGAAGTTCGGTCAATGTTCCCACCCCTGTGGGGGAGGCAAGCTAGTTTTCTGTGGGACAACCTGAACAATGGGGCAGGTCTGCTCCACCCTCAGAGCGCCTGCCGTCGAGGACGCCCATCCTGGGCTGAGGCCCACTTGTCTGTCTGTCCTGCAGTGGTCCTCGTTACCACCTCTTGGCTCACACGACGCTCACCCTGGTGGCAGTGCAAGATGGGTTCCGCACACACGACCTCACCCTCGCCAGCCATGGTGAGTATGTGTTGTGGAGGGGCGGAGACGCTGGACAGTAAGAGGGGCTGTTGGATGGTCCCTTCTCATGCCCCACCCTTACCCTGCGCTTCCTGTCCCCCAGAGGAGAACCCTGCCTGGCTTCCCCTTTATGGTAGCGTGTGTTGCCGCCTGGTGGCTCAGCCTCTCTGCATGACTCAGCCTACCGCAAATGGTACCCTCAGGGTGCAGGTGAGGGGCCCTGAGGTGTAGAAGGGAACATGGAGAAGGCAAAGGAGAGTTGGATCATCTAGGCACCGAAGGACTATTGAAAAATCAAGATCTGGGTGGAGGACGGAGGGTTACGGCAAGAAGACAGGAGGATCAGACACAAGGGTGGGCAGAAAGGAGCAGACTGTCATTGGGGGAATGGGAAGAAGGGTGTTGGGGGTGTGATTCCCCCAGGAAACCTTGAGTCATTTATGCAGCAAGCTGGGGAGCTGCAGGACTGGGCGCGAGTGCATGGAGTCCTGAAAGGCACAAGCCTCTTCTGTTACCGGCAACCCGAAGACGCAGACACTGGGGAAGAGCCGTTGTTTACTATTGCCATCAACAAGGTGATGGGTCCCTTGGCGGTGAAGCTACCAGGTGCCAGGCCCCAGGAGCGTCTCCTTCGGGTCCCAGGAGGGTGGGTGCAGAGAGATGGAAGTCTAGCCAGCTGCTCCTAAGAGCACTACACCCAGCTTCAGGGCCGGGAATGTACTCACTGGCGTCACTGGAAAAGGCTCTTCTCACCAGCTTCAGCCTCTGCCAAGTCCCACAAAGAGGGTCCCACGGTCAGTTTAGGATTTTCATCCTCTTTCTGCCTTTTCCCTCAGATTCCAGTCTGCATCTTCTTCACCCTTTCCCGGCTTTCTCTCCCAACCCAAGTCCAGTGACCCCTCTTGATTTCTGAGCCCTTTTGCTGGCTTTCCTGCCGACTTTTATGAAAGTACTGAGGGACATTAGGCCTCAGCATTCCTGCTCTCCCCCCTCCGTGCCTTCCGTGCCCCACTCAATCCCTCTTTCCTTGTCTCTGTCTGTTCTTCTTTCCTGAGGATGCTGTATCTCATCCCCAGTCCTTTCCTGCCATTCCTTCCGGCTCTGCTCGATAGGAGGCAAATGAGAGACCTAACCAGCTCCTCCTTCTAAGGCAGGGATGAGCAAGCCTGTCTGATACCACTGCTGACTTCTGTGACCAAGGTGAAGGTGGAAGCAGGCCCCTTCTTTCTCCTTCAGGAGACTCGAGTGCGGGCAGGGGAGCTGGACCAGGCTGCAGGCCGGCCCTTCACCCTGAGCATCAGTAACCGCTATGGGGAGGACGAGGTGACACACACCCTTCAGACAGAGAGTCGAGGAGCCCTGCACAGCTGGATGGAGGCTCTGTGGCAGCTTTTCTTTGACATGAGTAAGAGGAGGGGGCTGGTTTGAACCTTTGGGAGGGATGGGGCTTATTTTTATCAAAGGCCTCTATTTCCAGAAAGAGGAACGTAGCAGGGGAGAGGATGGCCTGGCCCTTCGGTGTTCCTCCTCCCACCCCAGGCCTTGCTCTCCCTTCAGGTCAGTGGAAGCAGTGCTGTGATGAAATCATGAAGATTGAAACCCCTGCTCCCCGGAAACCACCCCAAGTACTGGCCAAGCAGGGGTCCTTGTACCATGAGATGGGTGAGTGAAAGTACACTACGGGAACCTGATGGGAAGTGGGTTGGGGCCTTCAAGGGAGCTCAGACAATGGAAACGGAGAAAGCAATCGGCTGAGGCAGAGTTCTGGGAACCCAAGGTCCTCTCAGTCCTTTTGTCCTTGTTTCTCTTCTCCAGCCCTTACAGCCATCTCCACCAAAGTTCCAAACAAACCCCCAAAGAGCCAGATTCATTTCATGGATTTCTTTCCTAATTTCTTCTTCTCTTGTTTCCCTCTCTGCATGTGGATTCCTGTCTCTTCCTCTGACCCTTCACTTGCCTGGCACTGCTTTCATTTTCCTCCTCTTTCTTGATTTTTTTCACCCACTTCTGCCCACCCCCTCATCTCCATCCCCGCTGCACACTGTATCCCATAGTTTTATCAGAGCCCGTGGCTCCAGGGGGCCCAGGTGAGGGGCTTCTCCTGCAGGATAACACAATCTCGGCTGAGATCCGGGCTTTGCTTTCCTCCTATTACAGTGACAGGTGATGATCAGGGCTGGGCAGGCCTGAGGCCTAAGCTCTGACCGGCCCCCTCCCCTCAACCCCTTCCTGGTGTCACAGCTATTGAGCCGCTGGATGACATCGCAGCAGTGACAGACATCCTGGCCCAGAGGGAGGGCGCAAGGCTGGAGACACCCCCACCCTGGCTAGCAATGTTTACAGAACAGCCTGCCCTGCCTAACCCCTGCTCACCTGCCTCAGTGGCCCCAGCCCCAGCTCGGACCCACCCCATGCCCTGGGGGCGACCCCGAACATTCTCCCTGGACGCTGTCCCCCCAGACCACTCCCCTGGGGCTTCCCGCTCGGTTGCCCCTCTCCCGCAGCAGCAATCCCCAAGGTCCAGAGGCCTCTTCACCAAAGGCCCGCCCCGCACTTGGCTCCAGTCGCCAGTATGAGAGAGAAAGGTGCTGGCAACAGGATCTGGCCAGAGGAAGAGATGACCTGTGTGCAGCTGGGCTCAGGATGCGGCGCTGTCAGCAGCAGGTTGGCCAGTGTGGCCTCCCCTTCCTCTGCTGGGCTGGGGTAGGCTGCGGAGGGGGGAGCAGAAGCCCCTCTTCGGTTGTGGTTGCCAGGGTGCTGAGGGGCTCATTCCTGGGACTGGCTGGGACCCCCTAAAACCCTTCCTGGGAGAAAACTGGAACCAATCCTGCCCTACCTCCCTGCACTAACCAGCTTTGAGGATGGCACTGAAGAGCCTTGGGAGGGAGTGCACCTCCCTTGTGACTCTCACATCAACCATTAAAGTTATTTAACAGCAGCCCTCACCTGGTTCTTGAGGACAGGTTGCCTCTCCACTTGGTCTGGGCCTGCCTCATCCCTTCATCTCTGGAGTTTAGTTGACCGGTAGTCGTGAAGTATGACTGTGATACTGAGTAATCAGACAAGGGCTGGGTGCAGGGGTACTTTATAAATCCCACAGGGAGAAAGGCGGGCTGCTCTTCTCTCACACGCTGCTGAATCTCAGGATCTCAGCAAGGTCATAGCCAGTCACAGCAAAGGAGCTGCCAGCAGGGTCACAGAATCGGGCACCACACACCTGGGTGTCAGGTACACACTCAGCATGACAGTGCTCCACCTGGGGGAGAGGAGGGCTGCTCAGGGCCTGCCGCCTCAGGCTTGGGCCCCCCTTTTCCACTCCTCCCACAACACACACCTCAGTGTGGCCAGTCTTTGGGCTTCTACTCAGCTTCCAGATGTGTACAAAGGTGTCCTCGGCTGCAGAGAGAAGCTATAAAAAAAAAAAAAAAAGGTGGTAGGATGGGGGCATTGGCACGTGCTGACAGGGGACGTGTATAGGCTGGAGTGCCTGGCCCAGGTGCCCAGGGAGAGGGCTCCACTGAGTAGCAGACAAGCCTGTGGAGTTCCTCTCAACACCCCAGTACCAGGAACACAGGTATATAGGGATGGAGGGGGAGACTGACCTTGCCCACCTCGGGAGCCAAGTCCAGGGCACAGATGGCCCGGGCGTGGGCGCTGATCTGGACGTGCAGAGTTCCCGTACTGGCCTCATAGAGACGCACTTGCCCATCCCCGTAGCCTGCGGCTACTGTCCCATGCCACAGCTGCACGGCAGGGCACGGGACCCTGCAAGGGTGATAACCCACTTTATTTTCCTCTGACCCCTCAGGAAGGCATCAGCCCCCTTCTGCTTCACCTACCCAAATCCTGGAATTTGGGTCATTAATTTGAATTCAGGCCCTGACCGCCAGACACACAGCAAGCCTGAGTCATCTGCCGTCACCATGTCAGCCATGCAGTCCTGAGGAGAAAAGCGGGATCAGTCCTTCCCTTCCTCCACTGCTGGGTCCTGTATACAGGGCAGGGGGGAAGGGAGGCAGCATTTGCATCTTTGCCTGTCCAGGGAAAGGGCAAAATGTGGAGCCCTCACCAGCTGAATGTGGGGGTTCCCTCAGGATGCATAAAGTGCCTCCCTTGCATTCCTTAGAGTCTCACTCCCCCTGACCCGACAAACCATGTGTGAGGGGCAGGGTATATAATTGTCCTTACTGGATGGATGATGAAGCTGAGACCACAGTGTTATGATCTGGAGGTCTTGCAATGAGCCAGTCACAGTCATGACTAGAGTCCAGGCCTCTTGAAACCTCCAACCCCAGGCAACCAACATAGCCTCTGGGCCCAGCCCTGGGTCAGGTGCAGTGGAGGATATGAATTAGAACATACATACCCCATTATCAAGAGGTTTGTAATCCAATTAGGGAGACAAGAGTTGTCTTTGAGGATAGTACCAATTCAGGGCTCAGCCAAGGGAGATCAGTGGGAGCAGGAATAGGGGGATGGCTTCCCGAAGAGAGTAGCACTGGAGGTGGGCCTGAATAGGTAGGACTTGCCCAAGTCCAGAAAAGGAGGCTGCACATGTTAGAGTTGGAAAGCATCTTAGACACCATCTGTCCCAACTCTTCAATTCACACCAGTATTGAAAAGTGTTCATGAACTATTAAATGACATGTAAATGGAAAATCAGTCTTCATCACTGGACTTGAGGTTGCTGAAACCTGGGAAAGGGCAGCAATGTCCCCAAAGTGATCCAACTGCTTAGCGGTGGAGTCAAGACTTAAACCCAGGTCTGCTGTCTACCAAAGTGGGAAGGCTCCCAGGCTCACTGGAATTGGTAGGGGGAATCCACTCACCTGTCCCTGGGCAGGCTCGGTCGCAATGTCTGTGACTGATGTCTGGTGCCCAGCCAGCTCTTCACTCAGGACAATGTTGGGACCCTTGGCTGGGATGTCAAATACCAGTACCCGGCCCGACCACGTTCCTGCGGAACCAGTGCCCCACTGATGGTTTCCTGATCCTCCCGAGTCTCCAACCACCCACATAGCACTCCCTCCAACCCAGAAACCTTTGTAACAAAACCACCAGTCACTGCTCCAACAGCTCTACTCCTCCATTGACTACCGTTATTCTGTCTTATCCTGCCCTTCTGAAGCCCTCCGTGGCTTTCTGGAGTCTCTATAAGAGCCCCCTTCACTCCCACCCTTCCCTCTAACCCTCAAAAATTCCCTCAAACCTTCAGCATCCTCCTGGCCAAAGCCCACACCCCTATACCCCAGCACCCCCCAATGCCCTGCCTTTGGCCCCCTCACCCACACAGATGAAGTGGCCACTGGAAGCAATTCCTCGGGCAAACACAGCCTGTACTGAGTATGAAAAGGGAAAACTATTAGAAATAGCACCTCCTCCGGCCCCACCAAACACTGCGTACCCCCATCCCACTCAGTCCTGCAGGTACCTGGAGACACATCTCCAGAGTCCAGTGCGTGCCAATAGACCATGACAGAGCCATCTGACTCATACATCTGGAAGACAAGAGCAAGGATGGGGGCACAATCCAGCTGACCTTTGCTGAGCTATGCTGAGTATTTCACATACTCATGTTAGCCTTAGCCCATTTAATCCTCAAAAACAACTCTGGGAGGCAGGCACTACTTTTATTCCCATCTCAGGACACTGAGGCTCTGAGAAGTTAACTAAATTGCCTGAGGTCATACAGCTAGTAAAAGGGCAGGTATTGGAGATGGCACTTGGGAATCAGAAAAGATGGAAGGAATGAAGATGAGAAATAAGGAAGAATGGGCTAAACGTGACAAGTTTGGAAGTGTTTAGAGGCAACTGGGGAAGTGTTTAGGGGCCTGGGGGAAGAGTTGAGAAGACTATAGTGGGGGAGGGTAGGAAGCTCTCCTTACCTGTATTCCTCGATGTGAGGTGAGTACCAGCAACACTCGGAAGGGGAGGACACACCAATGGACCTAAAGGGAAGTGGCCCAGAGTGGGAAGAAGTGGTCAGAGTGGAGGATAGGAGGACTCAAAAGAGTGAAAAATCAGAGGGTTAGGGAAGGCCTATTCCTTGAGGCTTGGAGAGGAAGGACAGAGATGAGGACTGGGTTCAGCAACACCACTCTCAAGCCTATGCCTCACCTGGGTGATAAGTGGAGGGCTCACTCCAGCTCCCTCCTTAGCGTGGAGCTGGCGCTGGGCCAAGGGCACACCCTCAGGAGCAGCGCTGAGAAGCTGGGCGCTGGGTCCATGGACTACCCCAAAATGTGTGAGGTTGCGGGAGGGTACCTGCAGCACACTGAGGTTGTTGCACAGGGCTGCAGCCGAACATCGAAGGGGAATAGAGCGCTCCCGGCGGAACATCCTAGCGGAGAAAGGCCCGAATCACAGGCGCCCCGGAAACACGACAGTGGTGATTCCTGCGGGAGGAATGGGGGATGCGGTCATGAGGCACTGAAGGAGACCACTGGAGTAGGTCAGGATGTGATGGGGAACCCAAGGACGGCAATAGGGGAGTCTGGCGTGGGGACGTCTTGGGGAACGGGAAAGGGGAGCCCCAGGGCTGAGTCAAAGGGGCGATGGGGGAATCCCAGAGGAGGAACGGTGATGGCACAGGACCCGATGGCCCCAAGCGCCCGAGCGAGGGCAGATGAAGCAGGGTAGCCCCCAGACTCTTCTTCTCTCAGCTGGCTCCCCGAAGCCCCCGGCCAGAGGTCACACCCGCAACCCCAGGGTCGCTTGCCTGACTCCGGGAATCCTTCGGTCCCTGCGAATCCGCCGCCACCATAGAGACGACGCACGTACGCACGGCCATTGGGCGGGGCCGAGCAACCCAGACAGGCAGAGCGCGGCGCGGTTGCCAGGGCAACCGTGGGCGGGGCGAGCCACTCTACGCTGGGTCAGCCGCTGGGTGCAAGGCGCCGTTGCTAGGGCGACGGTTAGGCGGAGGAGGCTGCAGCAAGGCGGGGAAGCTGCCGAAGCCCCGGGGTTGGAGCGACAGCTGCGGCGATGGCTCACGAAGGCTCGGTGAGCTTCAGCTCCGCTAGGGGTGGGCCAGAGCCGGGACGGCCTTTAAGGTCGGTGTGGGGAACCGTGGGTCGGCCCCACGCCGGCCGTCGCCTGCCCACCTTGCGGGCGTTCATGGTGACCAAGGAAGCCACGTCGGTCTTGGGCAGAAAATCTACACCTGCACCACGCACACTAACACGCTTTGTCACACTCGGAACCTGAGGGGGAAAGTCAAATGTATGGTGCAGAGCGCAAGAACAGGAACTGACTTTGGAAGCAGCTATGCATGTAGTCTTACACTGAGGCACCCATTCAAATGGATAAATCAGAATTGGGCAGGCACTGGGGAGAGGCGTTGCTAAATAAACTCCCTTTCAAGGATTTTAGGAGGAAGGAATGGATTAAACAACTCTGAGGCTGCACTTGAAAGTCAGATTGTTTAAAAGCCAAGAATTTTTTTTTTTTAAGATTTCTTTTTATTTTAGAGAGAGAGAGCCCGCGCGAGAGGGGGAGTTGGGGAGGGGCAGAGAGAGAGGAAAGGAGAAAATCTCAAGCGGACTCCCCGCTGACTGGGAGCTCCACACCGGGGCCTGAGCTGAAATCAAGTGCGGAGGCTTAACCTACTGAGCCACCCAGGTGCCCCCAAAGCCAAGAAATTTTTAAATAAAACAGATTTGAGGAGACTTCGTGCAATAATATCTCTGGCCTCTCTGGTCAGGCCACGTCTAGGTACAGTCACTATCAGGGGTGGCACATGAGAGGCTGGGAGGGTAAGTCTAAGGAACTGGCTCTCCTCTCCCAGCCCTATCAGCCCTGCTCTGGCCAAGCCTGGACTGGGCTGTGGGCTGCTCCCTGGGCTTGCCACCAGGGCTGTTTTCATTAGCAGAGAAGGGAAATGAGGCTTAAGGGATTTTGAGTTCAGTGTAAAGTTTAGGAAATACCAGATATGGGGGAGAATGAATTTGAGGGGACATCTGGTAGGAGGCAATAAGGTTGGGTGGGGGTGAGGAGGTAAAGATTTGAGAAGATTACCTTTAGAGGTAAATTTTGGAAGGAACCAAGTTCAGGGAGACTTGTAGGAAAGTGAGGAGGCTCCCAAGAATCTCCCTGTAAGTTTCCTATGCTAAAATGAATTTATGGAACTAGACTTTTTCTTTTTATGCGGATTTTTCTTGATTATAAAAGGACACAGACTCACTGTAGAGAACTTATAAAATAGAGAAGAGCACAAGAAAGAAACGTATCCACTGTTACAATTTTAGTGTTTCCCTTTTCTTTAACATATACTGATTTATACATCTGAGATGATACTTGGTATGTAATTTTGCATTCTGTTTCTTTCATTTATCATTACCTATCCTATTGCAAATTCTTCTTAAAATTATCTATAATCATTGCATAATACGCCTTAGTATAGAGGGCACACAATTAGCCATATATTCTCTTTTTGTTAGACATAGGTTTTTAATATTCTGCTATTATAAATGGGGAATATGTTGGAGGATATATTTTTATTTTCATTTCAGGATGCGCCTTTGGATGTGTTCATAAAACTGGAATTGATATTTTTGAAGGTTGGATGTCTTTTCAAATGTTTATTAGTCATTTATGGTTCCATTTTTGTGAAATGTTAATGTCCTTTGCTTATTATCCTTGGGGGTCTTATGATTTTATTTTTTATGTGAGTTTTTAATATACTTGGGGATATTTATCCTTTTTTATATTTGTTGCAATTTTTTTTTTATTTTGGAAAGCAGGGTAAAGTCAGGCTTTAGAGTCAGGCATACCTACATATGAATTATGACTTCACTACTTCCTTGCTGTGTGATCTGGACAAATTCTGTAAAATGAAGATAAAAATAGTATGTAGTCTAAAAATGTAGGACTTGAGTGAGCGTTTGTAACTGATACACTTAAGTGCCAGTAAATGGTAACTACTGTCAGCTTGTAACTGGGAATGTCTTAAAAATAAGTATAGGAAAAATTTGCCTATATGTATACACCTCTCTAGCTATTTCTTACATAATTTTTATGCTTAGGCAGTTTTTTCTCACCCAGAGATGATATGACAACTTAACCTATTTTTTTCCTACGTTTTATTTTTTGTTTATGTTTTTGTTTCATTTGTGTGTGTATATCCTTTAATCCATCTGGAATTTATTTAGATGTAAAATGATCTAAGTTGATTTGGGGGGAGAGGAGGAGACTCTAAGGAGCACTAGCCATTTATTGACTCGTCTTTAATTTTTCTGAACTCTTAAGAACTTTGAACCTTTTGAACTAGTGCCAATAGCAGGGACTGTGGAGTAGAGCTATACATAGCCAGGGTGTACTCTGTAATCTCAAGCAAGCGATGGTTAACTTGTGTCCTTTCAGTTTCTTTGTAAAATGGGCTTAGTGAGATGTTATGAAAATTAAATTAACGGGGCACCTGGGTGGCTCAGATGGTTAAGCGTCTGCCTTCGGCTCAGGTCATGAGCCCCGCATTGAGCTCCCTGCTTGGCAGGGAGCCTGCTTCTCCCTCTACCGCTCCCCCTGCTTGTGCTCTCTTGCTCTCTCTATCAAATAAATAAATAAAATCTTTAAAAAAAATTTTTTAAATGAAAATTAAATTAGCTAGGTCAGGGGCGCCTGGGTGGCTCAGTCAGTTAGGCCTCCTACTCTTGGCTTGAGCTCAGGTCATAATCTCAGGGTCCAGAGATCGAGCCCCATGTCCAGCTCCCCACTCAGCAGGGAGTCTGCTTGAAAGATTCTCTCCCTCTGCCCCTCCCCCCTCAGATAAATAAATCTTACAAAAATAAATTAGCTAGGTCAAACATCTAAAATAAATTTGACATGTAGTAGGCTCTTAGTAAATTGTTCCTTTCAGAAGGCTTTCCTTCCTACTGGACAGCTTGAGAAAGCTGCTTCCTAGTCTGTAGCTGCTTCTCCATTCCACTTCTCTGTTTCCTGGCCTGATTGCCCTGTTTTTTCCTCCCAGAGGCAGGAGAGACAGATCCGGGACCGCGGGGTGACCCGATCCAAGGCGGAAAAGGCGCGACCTCCTACAGTGCTGGTGCCACAGGTGGACATCGTGCCTGGGCGGCTCACGGAGGCTGACTGGATGGCGCTCATGGCTCTAGAGGATGGAGAGGATGTTGTGGGGGACATCTTGGCTGATCTGCTGGCTCAAGTCATGGACTCTGCCTTCAAAGTCTACTTGACTCAGCAGGTGGGCCTGGATCCCGGTTCTCCAGACTCATCTGCACCCACCCACCCGTCCCTCCGGCAACCCCTGGGCTGAGACCCTTTCTCACCTCCGTAGTGCATTCCGTTCACCATTAGCCAGGCCCGGGAGGCCATGCTGCAGATCACCGAGTGGCGCTTCCTGGCCAGGGACGAGGGAGAATCTGCAGTGGCCGAGGACCCCACATGGGACGAGGACGAGGAACCCTTGGCGTGCACAACGGATGCCTGGGCTCAGGGATCAGTGCCCGTGCTGCATGCGCCTGCCTCAATGGGGCCGGAGGAGACCTTCCCAGGCGAGGTGAGCCCAGCCCCAAACTCCCTTCGACCCCCACCCCGCTACCCTGAGCCCACCGAGTCTTCCTTCTCCTCAGGGCCTCCCTGGACTCCTCTACCCTTAGTTCCTCTCTCCTCTTTCCCGCGTCTCACTACCCACCCTCCGCCCCTACCCCCAATGCATTTCCTAGGACCAAGGGAGCGTGGACCAGATCTCTTTAGGAAGACGGTGGATGGTGAGACGCTCTCAGGAGCAGACGGACTCCTGGGAGCATTCTCCAGAGCTGCAAGTCTCTCCGGGCCCCCCACCTACCCCAGAGCTGTTTCAGGAGACAGGGTCCGGGAGTCCTTTAGAGGACTTGGACGTCCAGGCCAGAGACCACCAGGCCACGGTGGGGTCCTTGAACGCGAGCCGCCAACCGTCGGTGGAGATGGCTCCCGATGGCAGTCCCCAACCTTCTCTGGAGGTAGCCAGCACCCAGGCCTTGACCCAGAGGGCACAGCCCCCCGGCTCCCAGTTCTTGCTGGAGGACCTCTATTATTGCACGTCCCAGCCGCACATAGCTGGGGGCTGGCTGAAGCTCAAGAAGGAGGACGTGCCCCTCATGGACTCGGGCGTGTCGGGGGCGGGCCTCTCCGCTGGCGTCCCCACGGCGCTCGGCCCCTCCGCCTCATCAGAGCCACAGCAGCCCAGGTTCGCGGACGCGCTGCGGACCCGGCTTCCCTACGGGGTGGGCCGCAAGGCCGGGGTGCGTCTGGACCCCACGCGCCTGCCGCGCCACTGGGTGCGCCCGCTGGCCGAGGTTCTGGTTCCGGACTCGGAGGCACGCCCCCTGGAAGCCTACCGCGGGCGCCGGAGGGTTCCGAAGACCGAGGCTCCCGAGGCTCCCGCCAGACTGCTAGCGCCTGGACCCGGTGTCCCCGTCTCCCCGACAGTTTTCTTCTCTCTCCCGCCTAGTGCTCCTTTCCCTACCTTGGGCCCCGGCCCTGGCCTCCAATCCCCCACTTTCAGCTTAGGCCTGCCATCGCCAGGCTTTGGGTCAAAGTTGCCCTTTCCCACACCTGAGCTTGGCTTTCTTGCCACGCCGCATCTGGCCTTCCCTGATCTGGCCCGGAGACCCAGCCCCAGAACGTGGCCTGGTGCTAAGTGGCCCAGTGGCTGGGAGGGCGAGGCTGAGTTGCTGGGCGAGGTGTGGGCTGGCCGCAGCCGCGTAAATCCACAGGGCCTGGATCCCAGCTCCTGGCAGCGTCAGGATCCTCACCGGTGGCCACATACAGCACCCCGAGTCCTTGAGGCCACATCCCAGGTGATGTGGAAGCCCGTGTTGCTGCCTGACACAATGAAGCTGGCTCCTGGTGTGAGCATGTGGAACCCAACCACCCAGGTGCTGCTCAGGGCTGCAGTATCCCAGCAGGAGGACAAAGAAAGTGGCACCTCTCTTCCCATTGAGCAGCATCCCATCCAGACAGGTGCCCCAAAGCCTCAGGTGTCTGTGAGACAACTAATGAAGAACCCAACCCCCAAAGTGTGGTCACTGCTCCCCAAGCACCTGCCCTATTTTGGGCCCTGAAGCTCAGGCAGTCGGTTCCTTCTTTCTGCTTGCCAGAATAAACACGTGAGTTGCCTTAAGGGTTGACCTGATGTCTCTGTCAGTTTCTTCCAAGGGTGCTCACTCAGGAGCAGTTGTCCTACAGTCCCAGAAGAATATAGAACACTGGTTCCAGGGAATAACCCCCTTTCCACCCTTGGAAGACCTTGCACTAGGGTCACCGTTGCTCCCCAGCAGAGGCATTCTGGAGAACCATCCCCCTCTCCACAGAGGAGTAGACATAAGGGCTGCAAGAGGGGTCTGCCTCAGTTGGAATCACTCAGAGCCTCCTTGCAGTAGGGGAGTAAGCTGACGGCTCTGCTTAAGTACACATTGATTAAAGACAGGAGAGGGGCACCTGGGTGGCTCAGCCGGTTAAGCAACTGCCTTCGGCTCAGGTCATGGTCCCAGGGTCCTGGGATCGAGTCCCACGTCGGGCTCCCTGCTCTGCAGGAAGCCAGCCTGCTTCTCCTTCTCCCACTCCCCCTGCTTGTGTTCCCTCTCTCGCTGTGTGTCTCTCTCTCTCAAATAAATAAATAAAATCTTTAAAAAAAAAAAAAAGACAGGAGGAATTTGATATTTTGCTTTTCCAATCCCTGGAATTCATCAATTCAGCTTATGGTTGGAGACAACCATCAGCCTATACTGGCTCAGAGAAGCACTGACTCTGGGCCAAAGATAGCAGTGAGGCAATCAGGTGTCCAAGGCTTGCAATTTAAGGTAGAATGCACTCCCAAGTCCAAGCAGGGTGCTTGACCAAATCTGAGAGTGAGTAGCCTCTTTAAATTTTGTGTCCTAGGCACCAAACCTGCCTGATTGCTAATCCCCCGCTCAGCTTTGACTAGCTCCTCCCCAGCTTACCTGTACTGCAGCCAGCTCTTCTGGTGGCCAACCAGCAAGTCTTTGCTATGTCGCAGTGGTCTCTACTCAGCACCCTGGTCTGGAGCCCTGGCTCTGTCCTGCTCATGCTGGTCTTCCTGCTTAGACTAAGCGTGCGACTCTGGCACGATTCTTATCTTTGGGACCTCCAGCGGTGCGCCACAGACCTAACTGGGAAGACAGCAGTGGTGACTGGTGCCAACAGTGGTGAGTTCTCTTCTCATCCTGCTACCTCACTAGGTGCCTCAGTGCCCCGCAGCCCCACTGGGGGGGGGGTGGGGGTGTGGACCAGCACCTCTCATCACTCCCCAGGCTAGCCTACTTTGAAGCTGCCCTCCTGCAGGCATCGGGAAGGCTGTATCCCAGGAGCTGGCCCGCCGTGGGGCCCGTGTGATCCTTGCCTGCCGTAACCAGGAGCATGGACAGCAAGCTCTGGCTGAGATCCAAGTAGCCTCAAGGGGCAACTGCCTCCTGCTTGGCCAGGTGGACTTGAGCTCTATGGCCTCCATCCGGAGATTTGCCCAGTGGCTTCTGCAGGAGGCTCCTGAGATACATCTGCTGGTTAACAATGCTGGAATTTGCGGTATGTTTCCCCCGGACACATCTCAGGAGCCTCCTTTCTGGTTCAGGGACCCTAAAACAGGCATCCACCAAACCTAACCTGTGCATCCTGCTGAAAAACTTGAATTCATACATGACCCTAAAAAGCCTCCCTTAAGTTTTTGGCCCCATCCTTGCACATACATATTCCTGTGCCGTATCTACTGAACTCCAATCTATCTCCCAAATCTTGTCTCCTTCCATTACCCACTAACTGTGTTCTCATCTCCTCCCAGGATTCCCCAAGACACTTACCCCAGAGGGCCTTGATCTCACCTTTGCCACCAACTATGTTGGGCCCTTCTTGCTTACAAATCTACTCCAAGGTAAGGAAGAATGGGTGAGCCTCCCTTCTGTGCCACCCTTGCTTCTCCATTCCCCTGGCATTTTCATGGCTTACTGTCTCCATGGCCACTTCTTTTCCCTTGGCCCCAGCTGCTCACTGAGTGATGACCCAGTATGCCTTTTCCCCACACACAGCAAGGGAACCCACCTGACACAAGTCAGGAGTCGGAGGCTGGTAATGAAATCAGTCAGCCCCAAATATAACCAGCAAGGGGATTTAAGATCCCACCTCTCCTTCCCCCAGCTCTGAGTTTTAGCTAGGCCAGTTGAGTCAGTCATCTCAACAAAAGCTTCTTAGGGGAGCACTAGACCACTAGGAACATAGACACCAAGAAGACCTACTTCCTGCTCTCAAGTAGCTCAAGATCCACCAGGAATCTAGACAGAACTCATCTCTGTCCTGGGCCCAAGTCCTTTGGCTTTCTGATTTTTTAATACTTTCTGATTAAGGAAGTTTGGGTTCTTCCTGGGGAGGCTGGGGCAGAGTGAGGGGCAGGCGCCTTCTTCCTAACATTTTCTCCGGGACTGTGTAATAGCCTCTTTAAAATAAAACCAAGTGTTTGGGTTAGGTAATATGTGTCCAAAATACAAAATTGAAAGTGTACAAAAGGGATTACATTTTATTTATTTATTTTTTAAGATTTTATTTATTTATTTGAGACAGAGAGAATGAGAGACAGAGAGCATGAGAGGGAGGAGGGTCAGAGGGAGAAGCAGACTCCCTGCCGAGCAGGGAGCCCGATGCGGGACTCGATGCGGGACTCGATGCGGGACTCGATGCGGGACTCGATGCGGGACTCGATGCGGGACTCGATGCGGGACTCGATGCGGGACTCGATCCCGGGACTCCAGGATCATGACCTGAGCCGAAGGCAGTCGCTTAACCAACTGAGCCACCCAGGCGCCCAGGGATTACATTTAAAAAAGTCTCCTCCTCTCCTTGAAAATCAGCTACCCGTGACTTTCTTGGGAGGCAATTCATGTTGCCAGGATCTCATGGGCTCTTTAGTGGCTGATTAAATTATCCCCAACTGGAAAGGGAACAAAGAGCAAGGCAAAACTCTATGTATGAGTTCGCAAGTAGTAACTTTTTCCCCCTTTCGACAAATTGTCACACCCTGTCTGCACCTTGCCTAGTTGTATTTTCTTAAACTGTCTTCTCTCTTCCCCTTCTCTCTCTCTCTTTTTAAAAAAGATTTTATTTAATTATCAGAGAGAGAGAGCAGGAGCAGGGGGAGTGGCAAACAGAGGGAGAGGCAGGTTCCCCCCTGAGCAGGGAGCCTCATGCGGGGCTCCATCCCAGGACCCTGGGATCATGACCTGAGCTGAAGGCAGACGCTTAACCGACTGAGCCACCCAGGCGCCCCATCTCCTCCCCTTCTCTAATCTATTCTTCCTGCCACTTGTAGAAATCACTTTTCACCATATCACGTGCTTAAAATCCTTGGAAGGTACTCCATCCTTTAGCGGAGAAACTCTAAGCCCCTTCTTTCCATGCACAGACCCCCTGCAGACTGAGAGCCTCACCTTCTGCCCTTCCTGAATCCATACTCTCCTCTCCAGCAGACAGTCTGTAGCTATGCTCTGTAGCTCTTGGACATTGCTTTTTTTCCCCTCTGGCTCTGCTTTTTGCACACATGCTCGCCTCTATGTGGAATATCCTTTTCCACTCTTTTAGCTGACCAACTTTAGTTCCTTCACCAAGACTCAGCACAGATATTGCCTGTGCTATGGATCCTGCCCTTTGCCTCCCCCAGCAGTCCCCCATTTACAGGGCTCCCTCAGCCCTTGTACACATCCCTGTTCCCACATCGACACTGTTCCATGAGCATCAGTCTCCAACTAGGCTGTGAGCCCCTTTGGCCTTTATATCACTATGCCTGCAAGTCTAGGGTCTGTTCTCTCTCTCTCTTTTTTTTTTAAGATTTTATTTATTTATTTGACAGAGAGAGAGACACAGCAAGAGAGGGAACACAAGCAGGGGGAGTGGGAGAGGGAGAAGCCGACTTCCCGTGGAGCAGGGAGCCCGATGCGGGGCTTGATCCCAGGACCTGGAATCATGACCTGAGCCGCAGGCAGACGCTTAACGACTGAGCCACCCAGGCGCTCCGGGGTCTGTTCTCTTTAAGAATAATTTTCTCTCCAGCAAATTTTGGCTAAATACCACCTGCTCAAATTTTCATTTGTGATTTGGAATTTAAATGTATGGTCCAAAATACTTTTGGCATTTTGAATACTGTAAGCTCATATGTGACGACTACTATTTTTCATATTTTATATAATCCAGACTTCAATAGATAGTAGCATATTTTTTTAAAAAAGATTTAACTTGTACTATTGATTGTAATTTCATTTTTGTTACTTTGGAAGATAGTTGGGTTTAAAAAGATTTTATTTATTTGTCAGAGAGAGAAAGAGAGAGCGCACAAGCAGGGGGAGCTGCAGTCGGAGGGAGAAGCAAGCTCCCTGCCAGGACCCTGGGATCATGACCTGAGCTGAAGGCAGACGCTTAACCGACTGAGCCACCCAGGCATCCTGATAGCTGGGGTCTAAAAAAAAAAACCACTTTCCCAAGCATCTCTACATACGTTTCTTTCCCCCCTCAACCTAGCACCCTTATGTCCTTAGCATCTGTCTTGGTGTCTGCCATAATCCAGACACCTAATGAACATCTGTGTGTTGAATACACGAAAGACAGCTTTCACAGTGTCTGCAACCTTTGCTTTTTCTCTTAGCTACCAGTGAGGTAAAACACAAACAGGGATCAATTAAAGTAGCTCCAGCTGACAAGTGGGAGAAAAGCAAGACAAAAATCCAAACACTACAATAAGAGAGAAGGAAAAATGTTAGGAAAGTAGCTAATGAAGATGAAGTCTCCATTCACATTAAGCTGGGGGGGGCGCCCACTGACCCTATCCTGAAAGCCCTGGATGGTCTCTGCTCTTTTGGAGTTTCCTGGAGAGGCAGGTGGGCGTGGGAATTCACTCCAGAAATTGGATTGAAGGAGTGTGGTCCTCTTTCCACCCAGGGGCCCTACAACGGGCAGGGTCAGCCCGGGTAGTGAATGTGTCTTCCTTTCGGCATGCACACGGGTATGTTGATGAGAAACATCTGACAGGGGCTGGTAAGCCTTTGACCTTTAACCAGAACTACGACTGCAGCAAACTGCTCTTGACCTCCTTCACTGGGGAGCTTGCCCGGAGACTTCAAAGGACAGGTAATTGTCTCTGACACCCCCTGCTCCTCCATCCCAGCACCCCCTCCCAATACTTCACATCTCATCCCAACATGTCCTGGCCATAAACTGCTCCCTGTGTCCCCCAAGGCAGCTATTAATCTCCTCCATGTATCATCTGTGCAGCTATGGTTCCCTCAACCCTGTCTTCACATCTCCTTTTCAGTCTTTCCAACTCTCCTATCACTCACAACACCCCTCTCCTCTCAGGATTCTCCAAAACCAGCACCATCCACTGCATTCCTCCTAAAGTTCACCCAGCACTTTAAAATACTTCCGTCTCCTCACTGGTTTAAATACCACCATTTGTCTGAGTTTCAGATGACTGACTTGCCTGGCACCACCCCCAAGTCTCTGGATCCTTCTGCCCAACAGATCTCGTAGGATCCTCCCATCATTGGAGAACCACACTTACCCCTTTCTTCCCAATAGCCCCCTCTCATTCCACTTTGCACTTTACCCGTGTCCCATCCTCTCAGGTGTGACTGTGAACTCTGTGGACCCAGGTGTAGTATACACGAAGATCATGAAGCATTTCTCTTGGCCGTTCCGCCTCTTCTTCTGGCTCTTCAGCTTCTTCTGTAAGGTGGGTGGGGGGGAGCTGGCTCAGCCTGAAGAGGGTGGGGAAGGGCTGTGCTTCTGTGTGTCCCCAGCAAAGCAAAGTCAGCTTGGCATGACTCCCTCTCCTCCTCTCTACAGGATGCCAAACAAGGTGCAATCCCAGTCCTCTACCTGAGCTTGGCAAAGGAGCTGGATGGTGTTTCTGGAAAATATTTTAGCAGTTCTTGTATGATAACTCTTCCCACTAAAGTTGCTCAGGATCCTCAAGTGGCGCAAAGGCTCTGGAATGCCTCTGTCCAGATAACAAACCTAGATAAGATGGACTGATCCTCTGTGACCCCTGCCCTAACTTGCCATCCTCACTGATTCCCAGCCCTTACTCTGATCATGCTTTTTGTTTATTGGTTCCAAGCACCAATCATCTTGTCTGGTATAACGATCACTTCCTCTTCCTGTTGGCTCAGGAGCATGAAAGCTCAGATTAGCCAGAGGATAGTTTCACCTTCTACTTTCCTGCCAGTTCTCTGATGGAAGTATTCATCCCTTGGCAACTAGGATCTCCAAACCTACAGAGTCCCGCTTTGTGGTGACAGGGAGTAAAACTCCTTCCAGTGGGAATTAGGGGTACTGGTAAGAAGGGAAACTTCCGCCTGTACCTCTTGGTTTCTACACGTATGCTTCCTGGTTTGGGGGAAGACAGCACCACGCTGCCCTCTTGATTAAAGCATATACCACACCCTGTAGGACAATACTCGTACTTTACAGAGTGTTGTCTCCCAACTGGTACCGTACCTGAGCTTGTAGATGATCATTCCACCTTTCCATCAAACCAAACCAAGATCACAAGCAACAAGCCAAGCAACAAGATCAGTGAATTCTGGTGCTGGGAGCCCATTGCTTTTCTCCAGGGTCTTTGTTCATCTGTATACATTTTGGGATCAGCTCTTCAAATTTCACACACACACACACACACACACATATGAACCCTTCTGTGATTCCATTACATCTACTTGGGAGGATTGACATTTTTACGATATTGAATTTTCCTAACCTTGAACAAGGTATACTCCTATCTACTTAACTCTTTTTAATATCTTTACAAAATTTTAAATAATTTTATCTGTAAAGAGCTTACACCGGATTTATTATATTTAATTCAGGTAACTTCATTTTGATGCTATTGTAAATGGTGCCTTAATCTTTGTGTGCTGATTGTCTATTGAACAACTATAATAAATTGTCTAATTTTAATGAATTATCTGTAGGTGCTTTGGTTTTTCTACATAGAAAATCACACTAAGAAAAAATAACAGTTTTACTTCTTCCCTTTCCACTATTCTTTTATTTCTTTTTCTAGAAGACATTTATAGATTTTCTAGTATTAAACCAAGCTTGCATTCCTGAAGTAAACCCAATAAACAACCTGCACTTCTGGTCACTGTGTTGTGTAGACATTGCTAAATTGAGCCTACTCAGGTTTTTGTTTAGCACTTAGTACCATGTTCATAAATGAGACTGGCCTGTACTTTTTTTTTTTTTAAGATTTTATTTATTCATTTGACAGAGAGAGACACAGTGAGAGAGGGAACACAAACGGGGGGGGAGGTGGGAGAGGGAGAAGCAGGCTTCCAGCAGAGCAGGGAGCCTGATGCGGGGTTCGATCCCAGGACCCTGGGATCATGACCTGAGCCGAAGGCGGCCGGCCGCTTAACTGGCTGAGCCACCGAGGTGTTCCTGGCCTGTACTTTTTTTTAGTTTTGTTTTTATTTAAGCCATCTCTATACCCCATGCAGGGCTCTAACTCATGACCCCAAGATGAAGAGCCACACGCTCTTCTGACTGAACCAGCCAGGCACCCTTGGCCTGTACTTTTGTTTACATGTATTGCCATTGACTTGTTTCACTGTCATGGATCTATTCATTTCATAAAATGAATTGGGGATTTGTGTGAGTCCAGGAGCATCATCTGAGAAGCAGATGCCAAGTTGGGATTGAATGTACAAGAAACTCGTTAGGGGAAATGGCTGTGAGAGAAAGTGGGAAGGAAGCTGGGAGAAGCTGAGAGGACCACAAGACTGGGATCTGAGTCTGACCCTGAGAGAGGGAGGGAAAGAAGGCTGGTTGGGAGCCTCAGAGAGTACTGGAAGAATTTTTCCATTTTTAAACTCCCTCTCTTGTTTTGAAAGTATATAATCTATTTCTGTTCTTTAGTGGTTAATCAAAAAATTTGAACCTGCATATTTAACAGTCTTTTTTTAAAAGATTTTATTTATTTTAGAGAGCTTGCAGCAAGGGAGGAAGGGGCAGAGGCAGAATTTCAAGCCGACTCCTCAACTCCTCGCTGAGTGCAGAGCCCAGGAGAGGCTTGAGGCTCAAGGCTCCATCTCACAACCCTGAGACCATGACCTGAGCTGAAACCAAGAGTCCATCCGCTTAACTGACTGAGCCACCCAGGTGCTCCAGACTTAACACGTTGTCTCTTTAGTCAGTATTTTTCTACTTCTTTCGAACAATACATAGACGTTAGAATTCTTTTTTTTTTTTAAGATTTTATTTATTTATTCGACAGAGAGAGAGACATAGCAAGAGAGGGAACACAGGCAGGAGGAGTGGGAGAGGGAGAAGCAGGCTTCCCGCAGGGAGCCTGATGCGGGGCTCGATCTCAGGACCCCCGGGATCATGACCTGAGCCGAAGGCAGACGCTCAGCCGACTGAGCCACCCAGGTGCCCCAGATGTTAGAATTCTTTAACATTAATTATCCCCTTTGAATTTATATGCTTTTGTAACCTGATATTTTGGTGATATTGTTATTTTGTTAATTGCACAAATCAAATATATTGTTATTATTTTAAATAGTTCATATTTCTGTAGATTTACCATATGTTTAATATTTTCTTTGCCTGCTCTTCTTTCTTGTGTCTCAGATCTTCCACCTGGGATTATTTTCCTTTTACCTGAAGTACATCCTTTCGAGTTCCTGTCATGAGGATTCAAGGCACACAGAATTTTACTAAGACAGTCCCCAAGATTCCTACTCTCTGTGTGCACATTCTGTACAATCTCCTCCCCTCAAGTGTGAACAGAACTCATGAATGTGATGGAGTTTCACTCCTGTGATTACCTTATATACTGACAAAAGGGGTTTGCTGATATAATTAAACCGTCATCAGCTGACTTTGAATTCATCAAAGGGGAGATTATTTTGGGTGGACCTGACCTAATCAGGTGAGCCCTTTAAATGTGTTCAGGTCCTCCCAGAATTCAGAAAGATCCTCCTGTTTACCATGAAGAAATAAACTGCCACACTGTGGAGAGGACCACCTGGCCTCTAGGAGTCCAGGCTTCAGTTCTCCAGCCATAAGGAACTGGATTCTGCCAATACCCAGTGAGTCTGGGAGAGGACCTGGAGCCCAGATGAGACTGCAGCCCGGGGTGACACCATGATTTCAGCCTGGTGACACCCTGAGCAAAGGACCCAGCTAATCTGTACCCAGACTCCTGATACATAGAAACCGTGAGACAATACCTGGGTTCTTTCAAGCCACTGAGTGTAGTGATTGTTTATGCAGCAACAGAAAACTTATACAGGATCTAATGATAATAAACCTTCTCAGTTTTATTGGCTTGAAAATGTCTTTATTTCACCATTTTTGAGGGATCATCTTGCTGGCTAAGGAATTATAGGCGGGCAGGTATTGTCTTTTATCCCATTGAAGATAATATTCCTTCATCTTCTGGCTTTCATTGTTGCTATGAGAAATCAGATGTTAATCTAACAGTGCTTTTTTTCTCTCTTGCTCCTTTTATGATGTTATCCTTGTCATCACTTTCCTGCAGCTTCACTACTGTTAATCCAGATGTGTATTTCTTTTTGTTTATTCTGGTGGGAATCCTTTGGGTTTCCTGAATCTGAGGATATATATGTCTCTGTATTTCTATTTATTTGTTTGATAGATTTGACACGTTACATTTTGTAAATTTAAGGCATACAGCATGTTACTTTGATACACTTATATATTGTAATATGACTGCTATGGAAGCAATATTTATCACATCACATCATTACAGTACAATATTATTATCTATATACATCATACTGTGCATCAGACCTCTATGGCCTATTTGCTACTCTTTACAAGTTTATACCCTTAAACACCATTAATCTTATCCTTCCCATCCCTCCTGTCCCAGTAACCACCATTTTACTGTTTTTTTCATAGGTTTGACTTTTTTTTAGGTTGCACATATAAATGATATCATACAGTATTTGTCTTTCTCTGTTTGACTTATCTCACTAAGCATAATATGCTCAAGGTCCTTTGTCATGTTGTCACAAATAGCAAGAGATCCTTTTTTCTCATGGCTGAATAATATTTCATACATATATATATATACATACATACATATATATGCTCTCTCTATATCATCTTGGAATTCTTTTGGCCACTCATGTGATATACATTCTGGTCCCAAACTTATGTGAGTACAAGCTTATTGTTTTGAATTACCAGAGAGGATTTTCCCATTACACCCACAACTAAGGATGAGAAGCTTTTATCCTTACTGTTTCCCTCTGTGGGACACTTTTTTTTTTGAAGTTCACTGTCTGGGGTGTTACTCTTTGACTCTCCTGGCTTTATGTGTGTGTGTAGGGGGTGGTAGTTTTTTATTCCAATCTTCTCTGCTCAACCCCAGATTTGGTCTTCTGTCCCTACTTAAGGCCCTTTAAACCCCAGTTCCAGGCCACTAAGGGTTGTTTTAGCAAACACTGACTCCAGTGATCATCTGTGCCTTGGGATTTATAATTTCACATCATCTCTAGCTTCTAAGGAATTCCCTTACTTTCCCACCAATTCATTTAGGCAATACTGGTAGGTGGGTGCGTGCGTGTGTGTGTGAATGTTGCATTCCAGCATTTTTAGTTGCACTGTATCAGGTAGAATTTCCATGATATTTAGTCCTCTATTGCCAGAAATGAAAGCACCCATTTATTCCTTCCTTTCTCCTTCCCTCCCTTCTTTCGAGTTTGTATAGCCAATTATTCCAGCACCGTTTGTTGAATAGTGTGTCTCTCTCCCACTGACCGATAATATAAATTATGTCAAATATCAAATGTTCATATGCATCTATGTTTGTTTTAGGTCCAGACTCTTTTCTGTTCTAATGGTCTATTTTTTTCTATACCTACATCAGTACCATATTGCCTTAATTACAATAACTTTAACATAAGCACTGCCACCCCTGAACTGTGTTCTTTTACTTCAGGAATTTCTTGGCTATTTTTGGCCCTGGGCTCTTCTCTACAGATTTACTAATTTGTTAGCATAAGCTCCTGGAATATCCTGGAGGTTATTGACTGGGATTATTTCAAATACATAAATATGGGAGAAAAACTTCTTTATGACATTAAATTTTCCTGTTCATGAATATGCTATATCTCTCATTTATTTAGGCTAACTTAAATTCTTCAATAGGATTTTATAATTTGGTTGTGCACATATTTTGTTAAGTTTATTCAATTTGAATCAATTTCATTTAAAAATTATATTATTTAGGGGTGCCTGGGTGGCTCAGTCGTTAGGTGTCTGCCTTCGGCTCGGGTCATGATCCCAGGGTCCTGGGATTGAGCCCCGCATTGGGCTTCTTGCTCAGCAGGAGGCCTGCTTCTCCCTCTCCCACTCTGCCTGCTTGTGTTCCCTCTCTCACTGTGTCTCTCTCTGTCAAATAAATAAATAAAATCTTTAATAAATAAATAAATAAATAAAATTATATTATTTAATTTTTCATTGTTGGTTATGGAAATGTAATTGATTTTTTCTGTGGATTTTCTATCTAGCCACTTTGCTATTTTTAAATCAGTTCTAATAATTTCCAGATTATTTTTTTAAAGACTTTATTTTGGGGTGCCTGGGCAGCTCAGTTGTTAAGCGTTTGCCTTCAGCTCAGGTCATGATTCCCAGAGTCCTGGGATCAAGCTCCACATCAGGCTCCCTGCTCCCTCCCACGGGAAGTCTGCTTCTCCCTCTCCCACTCTCCCTGCTTGTGTTCCCTCTCTTGCTGTGTCTCTGTCAAATAAATCAAGTCTTTAAAAAAATATTTTTAATCTTAAAAAATATTTTAAGTAATCTCCACCCTACGTGGGGCTCAACTCATAACCCTGAGATTAAGAGTTGCATGCTCTACTGATTGAGCCAGGCAGGCACCCCTTGAAGACTATTTCTAAGTAATCTCCACACCCAACATGGGGCTTGAACTCACAACCCGGAGATCAAGAGTCTCATGGTCCATTGACTGAGCCAGCCAGGTACCCCAATAATTTTCAGATTCTTTTGACATTCTCTATGTAGGTCATCATATCGTCTGTGAGAAATTACAGTTTAATTTTCTCCTTCTAATCTTTATGTTTTTTTATCTTTTTATTATTTTATTAGTTATGTCCTAAAATACAATGTTGATTATAACCAGACATATTGGACATCTCTGCATTCCTGATTTTAGAGAATCTAATGAGATCTTGTGTACTTTGGTACTCTGATTTAAGAAAACATCTGTATTTGTAGATACGTTTTTTCCCATGATTTCTACAATAGAACTTGTGTGGTCTTAAGTTCCCATTGTAAGAGAAACTTTTTATGGGGCACCTGTGTGGCTCAGTCATCAAGCGTCTGCCTTTCGCGCAGGTCATGATCTCAGGGTCTTGGGATCGAGCCCCAGATCAAGCCCCACATAGGGCTCCCTGCTCCACGGGAAGACTGCTTCTCCCTCTCCCACTCCCCCTGTTTGTGTTCCCTCTCTCTCTGTCTCTCTCTATCAAAAAATAAATAAAATCTTTAAAAAAATTTAAAAAAGAGAAACTTTTTATGATTGTTCTGGCTTATCCCACATGATGGGTTCTTATTACATAGTCCTCAAGGTCCCCTGAGGGGCCATCCTCATGCTGTCCCCACCCCTACCCCAGAAAGAAGTGGGGAACAGCAGGCCTGGCTCTCCCTGGGCCACCTTGGCTCCTCACACTCTACCAGTGTGTGGTAACAAAGCCAAGCAATGATGAATTGAACATTAGGTTCTTTTTTGAAAGGCTAGAGCTCTTGTAAAAGTATAAAAAAGCAGGAAGAAGAAGGGTTGAAGTTCAATCTCTAGACTGTCCATTATGAAAGCACTTCCCATATGTAGCTATTGAGTATGTGAAATGTGGCTGAGGAACTGAATTTTAAATTTAAATTTTAATTCAATTTAAGTTTAAAAATATATATTCAATCCGGTATTCAAACACTTCTAAATATTTTTGAAACAATTTGCATATATGAATATACTTCTTCAACTATAAATTATTTATTTAAATTAATTTAATTAACATACAGTGTATTATTAGTTTCAGGGGTAGAATTTAGTGATTCATCAGTTGCATATAACACCTAGTGCTCATTCCATCAAGTGCCCTCCTTAATGTCCATCATCCAGGTTCCCCATCCCCCACCCCCCTCCCCTCCAGCAACCCTCAGTTTGTTTCCTATCGTTAAGAGTCTCTTATGGTTTGTCTCCCTCTGTTTTCATCTTATTTTTCCCTCCCTTCCCCTATGATCCTCTATTTTGTTTCTTAAATTTCACATATGAATGAAATCATATATTTGTCTTTCTCTGACTGACTTATTTCACTTAGCATAATACCCTCGAGTTCCATCCACATTGTTGCAAGGGACAAGATTTCATTTTTTGATGGCTGAGTAGTATTCCATTGTGTATATGTGTGTGTGTCTGTGTGTGTGTGTCTGTGTGTATGTGTGTATATATACATACATACATATATATATGTGTATATACACACCACATCTTCTTTATCCATTCATTTGTCAATGGATATCTGTGCTCTATCCATATTTTGGCTATTGTGGACATTGCTGCTATAAACATTGGGGTGCAGATGCCCCTTCAAATCACTGTTTGTACCTTTGGGGTAAATACCTAGTAGTGCAATTACTGGGTCATAGGGTAGCTCTATTTTCAACTTTTTGAGGAACCTCCATACTGTCTTCCAGAGTGGCTGCACCAGTTTGCATTCCCAGCAACAGTGTAGGAGGGGAACCCTCCTTCTGTGCATTCTCGCCAACATCTGCCATTTCCTGACTTGTTAATTTTAGCCATTTTGACTGGTATGAGGTGGTATCTCACTGTGGTTTTGATTTGTATTTCCCTGATGCAGAGTGATGTTGAGCATTTTTTCATGTGTCTGTTGGCCATTTGTATGTCTTCTTTGCAGAAATGTCTGTTCATGTCTTCTGCCCATTTCTTGACTGGATTATTTGTTCTTTGGGTGTTGAGTTTGATAAGTTCTTTATCGATTTTGGATGTTAGCCCTTTATCTGATAAGACATTTATAAATATCTTCTCCCATTCTGTCGGTTGTCTTTTGGTTTTGTCAACTGTTTCCTTTGCTGTGCAAAAGCTTTTTATCTTGATGAAGTCCCAATAGTTCATTTTTGCCTTTGTTTCCCTTGCCTTTGGCGATGTGTCTAGGAAGAAGTTGCTGCAGCCAAGGTCAAAGAGGTTGCTGCCTGTGTTCTCCTCTAGGATTTTGATGGATTCCTGTCTCACATTTAGGTCTTTAATCCATTTTGAGTCTATTTTTGTGTATGGTGTAAGAAAATGGTCCACTTTCATTCTTCTGCATGTGGCTTGCTCTGTACCTTTATCCAATCGACTCTCCAAGTCTCTCAGCCTGAAAACCACCTCCTCCTTCTAGGAAACAGTATTCTTTTCCTCAAGGGGAGGTTTTCCCCTCTTGGTCCCCTCCCATGTTCTGGAATGCACAGGATTCCACCCGATGAGCACAGATATTCTCTGTTCAGCATCACAGTTTGGGAGGATAGACTCCAGTCATGCAAATTGGAATTCCCCACCAGAGGGACCCTCAGGCTGGCACCTATGAAAAAAAGACATAGAACAAAGACAATATTAATCTTCCTTGAAGACTATGCAGCCTAATCCAATGTAAAAGAAACAGTATTTCTCCTATTATCACATCCTATCCTTAAGACTCAGGGAGACACCCTGTCACGGTGCTGAGAAGCATTTGGGTCTTTCCTGTATCCCTACTCCCATTCCACCCTGAGGTCTGGCTGCTTCACATGAAAACTCAGCACATCTGTTAAAGATTGTTTAAGTCACTCAGAGGGATGACTCCAGCTCAAAAATGTTCACTTAAAAAAAAATTTTCAAGAGATCAATATGTACTAATATAGACAGCCTCCAAGATTTAGTGTCCAGTGGAGATAAAAACAAGGTTTGGAACAGTGTATATAGGAAGCTGCTGTTTGCATCTAAAATGCTTAAGTTTTCAGAGCCTGACTCTGGAATAACAAAACAAACAAACAAAACACTGGCAATGAGCTGCTTTGGGTAGGGATCTTGGGGGATGCAATGAGTGGGATATATATGTTTTAAAAATATGTGCATACTCACAATAGCCAAAAGGTAGAAACAACCCAAATGGCCACTGATGGGAGAATGGATGAACAGAATGTGGTATATACACAGAAGGGAACATTATTCAGCCTTAAAAAGGAAAGAAATGCTGACACATGCTACAACATGAATGAACCTTGAAAATGTAAGCCAGGCACAAATTTTGTATGATTCCATTTATATAAATTCTGTATGATTCCATTATATACTTAGAGTAGTCAAATTCATAGAGACAGATAGTAGAATGCTTGTTACCAGGGCCTGGGGGAGGGGAGAAAAGGGAATTCATGTTTAATGGGTACAGAGTTTCAGAAAGGGAAGATGGTAGTGGTAAGGGTTGTGCTGGGAGGAAACCTTTTCCTGTACCCTTCAAAATTCTTCTAGCTGGTCTAAGAATTGAATTGACATGAGACAGATTAACAAGAGAAAATCAAATTTAATTACATACAAACAGGAAGTCCACACAGACATGAGATTCCAAAGCAGTCAGGCAAACTGAAGTATGTACGTCATCTTGAACTAAGGAGAGGGCAATAGAAGTCTGGGACTAGAAGGGGAAGGAAAGCAAGTCAGAGGCAGATGAAAAGAGTAAATGTTTGGTGAACAAATAGTTGCTGGGCCATCCAGAAACAAGGGACATAGAAGGAATTTTTATCAAACAGGCCTTGCTAGGTTCCTCCCTTTCTACCACCCCTAGTTCATATTATAATGTAGTTATCTATGGTGAGAACTCTTCCTGAAGCATGTCCTCCATCTAAGTTAATTTAGGCAGTTAGATGGGAGGTCAAAATGTCTTCCTCTCTTAGTCCTTGGTTGTTTTTAGTATATGTGCTGCCAAAGCGAGCACAGTCCTTGGTTGTTTTTAGCTTGAAATAATCTGCATGTCAAAATGGCACATTTTGGGGCAGACTGCCCTTGGTCCCTACAGTTGCAGGATAATGTAAGTGTACTCAGTTCCACTGAACTATATGCTTAAAAATAGTTAAAATGGGACGTTTTATGTATGTGTTACCACAATAAGATGTGCATGTAGTACCTTTCACATTTATTTTTATATGCTGTTTCTCTTCGATTGAAGGGGATGGAGGCCATTTCTACTAAAATTACAGATGCATTTATTATTTGACCCAGATGTATCCTACCTGTATATACCTGCTCACATATGAAGTGCCATATGTACAAGGTGATTCGTTGTAGCTTTGCTTGCAGCAGCAAAAGATTGGAAACAAAGTAACCCACTAGAAGAAGCTGGTTCATAAATTATGTATATCCAGGCAATAGAGTACTATGCAGTGAAAAAAATAAGAGGGGCACCTGGATGACTCAGTTGGTTAAGCATCCAACTCCTGATTTCAGCTCAGGTCATGATCTCAGGGTCATGGGATTGAGCCCCACATCAGGATTCACACTGGGCATGGGGCCTGCTTGAGATTCTCTCTCTCCCTTTGCCTCCTCCACCTGCCCCACTCCCTCATCCTGTGCTTGCTTTCTCTCTCTAAAAACAAACAAACAAACAAAAAACCCTAATAAAGAAGCTGTCTATTTACTGATTTAGACAGATATCCAAGATATATTAAGTAAAGAAACCAAGATGCAAGTGTATATAGCATGCTACCTTTTGCGTAAGAAATGGGAGGAGTAAGGCTCTATATTCATATTTGCTTGCATTTGCTTAGAATACTGAGAGGATAAACAAGAAACTAAAAACAAAGGTAATGGGCCGAAGGAAGGAGTGGATGGTAACAGTTTGAAGGGAGGTTTTTCAGTGTATACTTTTTATATCGTTTTGATTTTTGACTTATGCAAATACATTATCCATTCAATATATCAGAAATATTTAGAATATGAAATGGGGGAGAAAACGGGGCCATGGTGGAGACGTTGTCCAATTCATCCTTTCTACCATTTATACCTCCACCCCCACCTCCACCTCACCATCAATTTTATGGACTTTTCAGGTTGTTTTCAATCTTAGATTAACTGAGATAAATATAACATTACAATAGTTATTATTCAGGTTCTTTAAACGGATTTATTTAATTTTCCTAACAACCTAGTAATATAGATAATATCATTAACATTCCCATCTTACAAATGAGGAGACAGCGACATGGAAGGATTAAGGAACCCACCCAAAATCTCTGTAAATTGCAGTTAGAATTCAAACCCCTCATCTGTCAAATCCTGGCTCTCCCAACATCCTTGTACAAGTATCTTTGAACACTTGCCCTATTATTTCATTTCTTTGATTACACTATTAGAAGTGGGTACATTGGGTCAAGGAGTTTGTCCTTTTAATGTTTTTTTTTTTCTTTTTAAATTAAAAAAGACCAAAATGCCATTACGTGCATTTGCGTTATTTGCATTCCCATCGTAAGGGCATGAGAATGCCTGTATCCCCATACGGATAACGCCGAGTAGCCGCAAAATTTAAGTTTTTCCTCAAGCTTCCTGACGAGATATGGTTATCACTAATGTTTTAATTAGCAGTTTAGCACTCAAAAGCTTAGAGACCCCTGGAGGTCCATTTGCCCAGAGCAAGGAGCCCTCCAGTTCCTGAGCGCTGTCTCCCCTCGGCCGACAGAGGGCGCAGGCCTAGAGGCGCCTCTCTCCTGTGGTCCTAATTGGCTGCCCAGACACAGTGCGCACGCGCACATTTCGCTCCAGGTGTCCAGTTTGGTGCCTGACCGCGGTCTCCTCGGCTGCGCTCAGCGCGCAGTTTCTAACCAGAGCTGGTCTTTGGGAAGAGTAGCGTGTTCCCTGGAGCCGGAGCGCCGCTGGGCCTCTGGGATGAGAGGGTGTGGGGCGGACCTCAAGGGGCCGGGCGGCGCGTCGGGCAGCCCACGCGGGCGGGGAGGGCGGGGCGCGACCGGCAAGGAGTTGGGCGTCGGTCGCCTGTGGTGGGGCCGGATCCGGGCGCGGAGCCCCTGACAGGACAGGTACGGAGGCGGCCACCCTGCCAACCGTCTCCTCCGCCGCCCCCCGCGTGTTCGCTAGGTTCCCGGCGGTGGACCGGGGGGTGGGGGGGCCGGAGCTGGGCTGGGGCGCGGCGTGGAGCCGGGTGTGCGGAGCGGGGACGGTAAGGGTGGGCCGCGGCGGGGTGGGCGCCTGCTGCGTCGGGGCCTGTCCGACCCACCTGCGCTCTTCGGCCTGGCCGTGTTCTCCCGGGCTCGGAGTGGCTGCGCCTCCGAATTCCTCCACAGCGGCGAGGGTCTCCCTCCTTTCCTGGGAGCGTCTGAACCCCTTCCGAGCCACAGGTTTCTATGGGCACATGGTTGAGAAGTTTGTGTCAAACGAAAAACAAAAAACCCAAAACCCATAGAGGACTCAAGCGTGGGGGCTTGGATGTGGGTCTGTTGTGAGTGTGTCTCCCACTCCTGGGGTCCGCTTTTACTGGCAGGATGACCCTTGAGTAGTCATCTTGCACATTGCGCTTGTCTTTAAGGCAGAACCACAGGTAGATCACACAGATAAGGAACCCCACTGTTTTTAAAGAGGCAGTGATTTAGAAGCTGCCCCTCATGTATTGCAGTGATGAGAACAGCAAGCCCATGCTGACCACTTGCTAATCCAGTACGCTTAAGGTACCGAGAGTCCGAGAGCTATGAGGTCGAGACTGACACTTTACCTGGTGTACAGCCAGAGCCTGAGCTACGGGGATGTTAAAGCAGAGTGCCATAACTTTTTTTTCCTTTTTCCTTAAGGCATTTCGTGCTCAAATACGTTTAGAAACTTCATGGTTAAACTTTTCTACAGAATATTTCAGACCCTTCACTATGCTAAAGATAGTTACCATGAATCTCACACTGCAAGTATTGTATGGAGACTTTCCCAGATTTGAATGGGAAATGCTGTTTTTCTTGAGTGCTGGCTCTGTTTAACATCTGAGATAGTTTGGGAAATGCAATTCCAGAATGAGAAAATCAAGGTTTGGAAGGGACAGTGTAGGCCAATGCTTTTCAGACTTTAATGGCGCATACACCTGCCGGTCTTGTTAAAAAACAGATTGCTCTTGGGTCGACATTTCTTACAAGTTTCCACGTGCTGCTGCTCTTCAGATCACACTTTGAAGAGCAAGGGTGTAAATCACTGGGTTGAGATTCAGAGACCATATTCTTCCTGCTCTCGGATACAAACTTTGCTGCCTTGAGTGGGCCACTTCACCTGTCTCGACCTGTAAAATAGGAGGCTGGACTAGAAGAGCACTGAGGTTCCTTTCAGATCTAAAATGCTGTGATTCAAGTTCAGTTACCCTTGTGAGAGTTGAAGTCCATCTAAAATATCCTTCCCAAATAGCCAGTTTGGGCTTGAACATTTCTAATAATGAGGAGTTTACTACATTTCATCTTGAGATAGCTTAGTAAGGAAGTTTTTCAGTTTGCTGAAATACGTCTCTGCAACTTCCATCCTGTCGGTCCTAGGTTCTCTTTTACAGTTGAACAGAAAAAAAAGTACAGTCCCCCTTCAAAAAGGTGACTTAAAGTATTAGAGGATAACTGTTCCCACCAAGTTTCCTCCACTGAGTTATCCTTAATTCTTCCATGACATTGTTTCAAATGCCTCTCTTAAATTTAGTCTTTCTGCGTGGAGTGTAGTGGGGCTTTGGCTGGCCTTTGAAGGATGGTTGGGGCTTGCAAGACTAGGGAAAGCATCCTAAACAGCTGACTCAGTGGTGCAGAGATGACAGTGCATATGTGAGAACCAGGACTGTTGGATTAAAGTAAGAAATGGTATGTCAGTGAAAGATTTGAGGTGGGTGGGCATATGGGCGAAATAGTATTTAAGAGCGTGTCATTGTCTTACTGTGGGATATAATGTGGTTGGAAATGGAGAGGGAGGCAAGGAGCCAGATACGCTTCACGTATCAGTAATAGAGGACTTAGGTTGATGATAATAAGAATGCCTTATATTTATGTATAAGATTTTACAGATTACAGAACCTTCCACAGGTATGATCTCATTTAATAATTCTGTGAGGTAGGCAGAGCAGCTGTTACCCTGTTTCGTAGATGAGGCACCAAAGAGGGAAAATAGTTTGCCTCAATTCTCAAAGCTTTAAATGGCCAACCAAAGAGATGACAGTGGTAATGGAGGAGAAAAGAGGGATGCGGGAGGCAATACTAAGAATTGGTGAGTTGGGCCTGACTGACGTGAGGATACAAAGGAGAAGAACTTGTTAGGGAGGATTCAGAAGACGCAAGGGAATCGTGATACCGTTGAGAACTTCCACTCTAGGTTCTTCTCTACCATCTCTGTCATTGCTAGTGGCTGCCTGGAGTTATGGGTTGGGAGGGATTGTAGTAGAGGATTCCCAGGGTGCTTGGACTGTGTATAGCTACTGGTGGTACTGTGAGGACTTGGGTGGTCCGCCCCATACCAAGCGAAATGAGAACTGAATCCTCAGTGTCTCCTGAGGAGGTAAGTGCTGAGCAATTGACTGATTCAAATCTGTCTTAGGGCCCTTGCCATCCTGGAGACTCTGGAATTGGCTTTCTATCAATTTTCTTTCTTTCTTTTTTAAGATAGATGATTGATTGATTGATTTAACAGAGAGAGAGAGCACAAGTAGGTGGAGCGGCAGGCGGAGGGAGAGGGAGAAGCAGGCTTTCCACCGAGCAGGGAGCCCGATGCGGGGCTCGATCCCAGGACCCTGGGATCATGACCTGAGCCGAAGGCAGCCGCTCAACCGACTGAACCACCCAGGCGCCCTTCATTTCCTTTTCAAGTTCAGGCTAGTACCAGTAGATCTTGGCTGATGGACAAATTGAGTGTCCCCACACTCCTACATATCCCCTGAGGGCTTCACTTAAGCAAAGAGTGGACCTTTGTCACCCCCAAAGCCTCACTCAAGCTGTTTTCCCAGATGTGCATTTGCCCTAGAGCCTAGAGATCTCTCTGTGGTCCTCTCACCATGGAAACATATGAGATTGAGAACTCGTGTCATTACCAAATTCTGTAGGACGTGGGGCTGTCCCTCCATTTTTAGTTTCTTAGGCTCCTGTCTGGAGAGGAAAGAGCTACATCTGCTGGGGTTCGTGGGTACATGACTGTTAATTTCCTCTACAGGGTGGGGTCTTTAAGGGTGGAGCTACTCTGGGAAACTTGTCAGAGCCAGCTTGTATCTCAAGAGGCTGGTGTTGGTACAGGCTTGTATTTAACATTGAATGTCTTCTGTGTTCGGTGCTTAGGATACTGAAATGAATAAAAACTCTCTTCTCTGGAGGAGTTCATGATGGGATAAGGGAGACAATATTTTAATAAAAATGTGATGTTGTAATAGAGATATGTCCAAAGTGCTGTGTGAGGGCACAGGAGGGAATGACTAGCTCTGCATGGAGACATTGGGAATCTTCAGGAAAGAGGTGATAATTGAGCTGAGCCTTGATGATGAGGAAAGAGAATGGCCTTGCGATTTTTGCAACATTTATAGAGGCAGAGGGGCGAAGGTAAGTAGGTCCATGTAGCTGGAATATAAGAACTTTGGGATCAGAGGAGAGGTGATTGATGAGACTAGATATTCATAATGAGGCCAGGTTTCGACCTGAAGTGCTGTGCTAGGAAGATTCAGTTTTGCGGGCAGAGGTGATGTGATTGTATTTTGGGAAGCTAACTGTGGAAGTAGACTAAAGGGAGAATTTAGATCAGGGACATCAGGAGACTCTTGTAATATAACATAAGCATGGTATAACACTGAACTAAGGATTAGGTTAGTGGGGGTGGAAAGGAGATGAATCTGAGTGAGACCGTAGAGAGTCAACCTGATATAATGATTAACTGGTTGTTGAGAACAAGAGAGGGAGTTGTTAAGGATGACTCCGTTTTCTGTTTTGGGTGGGTGGTGGTGCCAGTAGTAAAGAGGAAATACAGAAGAGGAACATTTTTTGAGGGGGAAGATACCAAGTGTGTTTTGAGTTATGTTGAACTTGGGGGGCGTCTGTGGCACTTAGCAGACAGGTGGAAGCGTGGGTCTAAGGTTCAGAAGAGAGTCTATGCCTGGGGCATAGGTGTGAGTGGGGGCTGATGCCGTGGGAATGGATGAGCCCAGCTATGCTTATAGGAGGCTGAAGATGACAGAGGAGGCAAGAAGGGTTGGTGTGCAAGGTAGGAGAGAATGTTGCCCAGGAAGCTAGGAGAGGAAGAAGTTCCAGGAAGAGGATCCGCAGCTTCAGTTGCTACAGGGAAGTCAAGTAGGATGAGCTTGGAAAATGCACCTTGAGACTGGACAGTTAGGAGATTGTGGTCACTGGGGCGCTTTCACTTTTTTAGTGTGAGCAGCTTCTGAGAAGTGGTAGGGACAGGAGCAAGGTTGAGCCAGATTGAGGAGTGGATGGGAAAGGAGGAGAGGGAGGGTGTACTCACTTTGAGTAGCCTAGCAGGGAAAGAAGGGAGATGGTGGCATCTTGCTGAGGAGAGACTAGAGACTAGAGACGGTTTCTCCTAGAAGTCTTGAGCATAGGTTTACCTAATAATGTGTAAGAGTGAGTAGAGAGGGTGCAGTTGAAGGCACAAGAGAAAAGATGATTGCTAAATCAGGTCCTCAGAGGAGGGTGGAGGGGTTGGCCCTGAAAAGAAAGGGACATCATTTTCTTTGAAAGAGGAATGACAGAAGAAAGGAAAGAATGTAGGAAGAAAGAGGCAGCGATGGTGGCAGATATGTCTAAATTTGCAAAGGAATTTTTCTCTAGTAGGTTCAGTTTTCTTTCTTAGCAACTTTATCTGCTGAGGGGAGGTGTGGTGTGGGCTCAGATAGGAACAGGGACTTAAAGTAGTAAGGGAAGCCTGAAATAACTGTCCAGAGAAAAGCGACAGAGATCCGACCTGAGATTCTCTCCAACAGTGTTGAGTACCCTCGGAACTTAAACCTCACACTGTAGGCCCCTCCTTCCTCTTTCTCATAATAATAATGGCTGATGTTTATTGAGTGCTTCATACCAGGACTCTTCTGAGTGCTTTTCAGGCCTTCTCACAACAACTCTGTTAGAAAGGTATTGTTACGGTCTCTATTTTACACAAGAGGAAATGGAGGCATGGAGGATTACTTAGGCTTAGTAGTGCTTGTGTTTGATGAGTCTCTTACCTCTGCAGAAATGGCACTCCTCCCCCTGAGGCATCAGAGGAGGCAGAAATTGAATCCCAGTTCCCACTTTCTGGACCTCGAGGGGCTGGAGTCTCGGGCTGCTAAGGAGCAGGTCTTATCTGGCCAGTGTGGGCATGCTAGTGGCAAGGGTGGGCAGGGTGGTGGGGTCAGTGTGGCTGCTGGTCTTTTACAACTACGTAGGGAACTCTGAAGTCCTTGAATGAGACTAGCATCCTGACGGGAAAGACAAGTGATTGATAGTGCTTTGTCGGTATTGCAGGCTGAGACTGTGTCACCTGAGACAGTGAATACTTAAAAGGGAATTGTCCCCATCCAACCAGAAAAAGAGAATTTTTTTTCTGCCAGATATGGGAGTAGGCAGACTTATAACCTTACATAATAGCATAGATCATTAACACTCACCTTTTATGTTTTTCCCTTTAATGTGATTGAATGAAGGGGGAGAATGGTGGGATAGCATGGATGGAAGAGAAACAGGCTTACCTTTTGCTGCTGCAGCTACTGGAGCATCATATCCGTGTCCTTCCTCTTGTGGTTGCTATGGATACGCCTTTGCGTGGTGACTTGAGGAGATTGATTTCCATTATGATCAAACGATGACGTGGATTTAAAAAGAGAAAGGACAGAATGCTCTGCTTTTGGGGAGTGGCCGGTGAGCTGCCCAAAAGGCAGAGCCCAAGCACAGCCAAGGTGGCTGTGGCTTTGTTGGCTGCCTTGGCTTTTGCTGAAGTTGTGAAATGGTGCATCTCTCTCTTTAGAGCGCAGGCTCCGGGTTCTCTGTCTGCAGGGTCCTAGTGCCAGAGAATTGCTGGTTGCTTCCCGGGGAGGAACCAGCAGGAACTTCAAACAGGCTGTCAAGTAGGACTCCTGCTAGCATGGGGAAGGTTGCAGTTCTTGAGTATGGGGCTGGGGGCTACTCACGTACCCGCTGCCTTCCTGCAAAAGTTCCTTTATTGAGGATAAGTGAGTCATAGTGTGTAGACTTCCTTCCTGGCTCTTGGAGGTCTGGGCCTTTGGAGGTGGGCCTGGCAGTCACTGGGTATTCTTGGGGGAAGGGGATAGTTTGGGAGGAGGTGGAGTTGCATTCAGATTGAGAGTGGGCTGCAGACATTTTTGGGGATAGCAAGGAGCTGGAAAGGTAAAGAAAGTCCATTTAGGATTTAGGCCCTGTCGGTATGAGATCTATAAGGCAGATACTGGAGTAGGACATTGGGGCAATGGGGTGTGTACGTGTCTTCTTTCTGGGTTCCTGTGTATATCTGAAATCCAGCCTTCCATGCTTCTAGTCCCACAGCCTCTGTTCCCCACTCAGTGAGCAAATAGCTCTTTTTTCCTGATTCCTGAGGGACTTACATCCACACTTATCCCTTCCTTACCAGTGCTTTCAGAGATGTACAATTTTGTCCTAGTCTGAAGAAAACTGAATCTTGCTAGTTACTATTGTGTTTCTTTTTATCTTTGTAACCAGACTACTCTATACCCAGTACCTGATACAGTTCAGTTCAAGAGTGTGCACCCTGCTATGAGACTGTCTGGGACTCAAACCAGGTCCTCTATGAGAGGGACAAGTGGAATCAGACAGGTGGGTTAGCTCAGGATCAAGGTTAGGTGAGATGAGACAAGAGGAGGTCAAGGGCTCAAAGGATGCTGGGGTGCTAGTAAAAGCAAGGTAGGAATAGTGCAGGCTCGGTGCCAAAGAGGCTCCTTCTTCTTACTTGTTCCTTAATTCTTAACAATCTACTCGCTTTCCTGTCATTTTCTGAAATAATCTCCAAGACCATTGGTTACCTATTTACCAGACAGAGATTGAGATTTTTTCCCTCCTCTCTTCCCGTTTTCCTAGATATTTCAACAGTATTTAATATATGTGGGGAGGAAAATGAATTAAATCCACAGCGTATTGGTCTCATCTCTGGCTGAGGGAACATGTAACTCAGAATTGTCCCATGTGACATGGGATGGGGCCCCATGGTGCTATGGAAGGATCACCTGTTTGTACAGCTAGTCAAATGTGCCCCCTGCCATTTCTGGCCATGAGACTTAGGAGAATTATTTGACTTCTGAGACTCACTTCCATCACCTGTAGGGTAGAGATAATGCATCACAGGTGCATTTTGGAAGGAGAGAGTGAAATATGTGTGTTAGTGTACACAGTCAGATTTGCTCCAGGGAAGGCCCTAAGAACAGACTTATCTTCTCTCTCCTAACATGTTCAGTTTGCCTTCCCATTTCCTCCCAATTCTTTTAATGTTTTTGATCATCATTCTTCCACTACTCATGCTTGAAAGCTCCTGAGTTCATTCATTCATTTTTTTGTTCATGCATTCTTTCATCCATCCACTTATTTATGCAACATTTAAGTTCCTACTGTGTGTAAATCATCATTGATGTATCTTCTCAATAATGATGAAGATGGCATCTACATTTTGTTGAGCATATATTCTGTGCCAGGCACTGTGTTAAATGCTTTCTTCAGTCTTATTTAATCCTCACAACATCCCTGTAAGGTAGGTATTATTTCCCCCTTTTTTCAGATGAGGTAGCTGGGCTCAGAAAGTTAAATATCTTGACCAGAATCATACAGGTGAGGAAATAAGGAGAACCAAAGCTGTATCTAGGTCTGTATGTCTCTGGAGCCCGTGCAGGCACTCTGCCTCTTTTCCCACGTGTGATCTGTCCTAGGGCCTTCTCAGCGCATTTTTGTACATTCTCTGAATTAGCTCCTATCCTCCCCTCCTTCTTCTTCTCTCCTTCCCTCTCTCCTTCCCTCCCTTCCCTGGTTCAGACCCTCCTCACGCCTTGCTCAGCGTGCAGCAGTCTCCCTGCTGTTTTCCTGTCTTTACTGAGTTGCTCCTGCCTCCACTCCAGCCTGCTCTGCCACCCATTTGATCCTCCCAAAATAGTTTTCGTTATGCCAGTCTCTTGCTCAGGAAGAGACCTGCTTGTTGCAATCATGTAGATGGACTTATCTATCTCTACCTGAATGTTAAACTCCCTGACTATCCATACTCACCTTCTAGTACATCTCAATACTGATGTGTTTATTTTCTCAATAAATATTTGACTCCATGAACTAAGGGTGATGGGATCACAAAGAGGGAAGTTGTGGGCTGTGCTTTAAAAGGCTTATAGTTCGATAGAAGAACTTGTCTAGAATTCTTTACTAAAGCCAACCTAGTCGTCTTTAATATTCCCTAGTCAGGCAAAATTATACTGTCTCTACTCAGTGTGTTCATAACTTACAGTATTTGTTGGCCTTTTTACATATCCAGAAAACAGCCCATAATTCAAGATATAGGTACCCCTTTTCTTTTTCTTTTTTCAACCCCTTTTTATTTCACCTTTCTTTTGTCTGTAATTCCTTATAACATTTGTTGTCTAGATACTTTATTTTTAGACTTATATATCATTTGTTATCATGTCAGCTAATTTTTTGCACTTCTATAGCTTCTGTATATTTTGCAAAGCACTTTCAAATGCATTACCTTATTGGGGCCTAGTAACATTAACATAGAGATGGCAGATGATATTCCCATTTTATAGGAGAAGAAACAGCCTCCAGGAATTTTGGTGACCATATAAACCTGTGTGGCTGGTGAGTTGTGAGGTTGTTCTTAGATATGAGTTCTCCTGAATCTCGAGGCAGTGTGGTCTAGGGGAGGAGCATGACCTAGGAAGAAGCCTAGAGAGGTGTGTGGTCAACACTGAGGCTAGTGGAAAATGCAGAGGGTCCCGGGTCAGGCTCTGGTTCCAGTTTGGCTCCACTCCTCACCTTCTGTGTAACTTCTGGGAAGTTACTCAGCTCTCTAAGCCTCAGTTTCCTTGTCAACACTGTCCCCTGCCTCCCTCTCTCTGGGGTTATTGTGATGTCCAAATATGAGGATAACAGCATCGATACTAGCTGACTTTTGTTGAGTACTTACTAAATACCAGGCAATGTCCTCAATGTTGTACATGGATTATCTTGGCTAATCCTCACAACAGCTCTCTGAGATATGTCCTTTGTTCCCAAATGACAGATAAGGAAATCGAAGCACAGAGATGTTAAGTAACTGGACAAAGTTTATGTAGTTCACCAGTGAGGCCAGGAATTGAACATAAGCAGTCTGAGTCTAGAAACAGTACTCTTAACCGTGGTACTATAAAATTGTGTTTTTCAAGGTGCTCTGTAGACTGTAAAGTGCTCTGAACATGCGAAGTCCAGGCTGCAAGGAGCTGCATGGTCCTGCCTACCTGGGTAAATGTGAATAGGGAAGGGAGGGGGCAAACATGGAGATTTTTGCAGGGGACGAGAGAAATGGTTCCCTAGGGGGTCTGGCCAGGATTGAAGATGTGGAGAGGTGTTTTGGGGCCATATATTTGGCTGTTGGCTGTCATTCTCCTGTTGGGCTATCTGGCCTGCCTTAGAGGGTGGAGTGGAGGAAGATTCTGTTTGGTTAGTGAAGTGCAGCACAGACAAGACAGGTATCACTAGATCACCCCGCATGTAGTGGAGCTATATGGGTCAGACCCCAGGCCAACCTTGTTGAGTGCTCAGGGGCAGGGAGCCTGATGTGTTGGCTCCTAGCCCACATTAGATGGTTAAATGAATGCAGTGGCATCATGACATAGCCCTCTGGAGACCTCTCACTAGAATGCTTAATCTTAAATCAAATATTTGTAATTATAAAAGTAATAGGTGGTTTTTTTTTTTTTTAAGATTTTATTTATTTATTTGACACAGAGAGAGAGACCCAGCGAGAGAGGGAACACAAGCAGGGGAAGTGGGAGAGGGAGAAGCAGGCCTCCCGCCGATCAGGGAGCCTGATGTGGGACTCTATCCCAGGACCCTGGGATCAAGACCTGAGCCGAAGGCAGACGCTTAACGACTGAGCCTCCCAGGCACCCCAGTAATAGGTGGTTATTAAAGAAATTTGGTGAAATATAGAAAAGAAACCATCTCATTTTTTCTATTAAGGAGATGGCTAGGAAGCAAGGCCAAGAGTGGAGTGTAAGGGGCAGGTGGTTGAGGTGGACTGGGCTATGCGCTACAAGGGGCATGTGGAGCTCTCTGCTCTTATTCATCCAGTTGAACCTGATAGTCTTGGGGTTTGAGCCTGGCCCTTTATAACAGCCAGAAGGGAGGAAGGGTCTGGCAACCTTTGCCAGTGTGGGGGGAATGTAGGTACTTGAGTTGCTTTGCTCTATGAAGTTATCTCCATTACTGCCCTTCCTTTGCTGTGTAGTGTGCCGGGTCTGGCTGCTTTGGCCCAGTGTGAAATTGAAATCCAGACTAATTCTATGGGTTTGGGTCCAGAGTCTAGAGTTTAGAAAAAGGAGGGAGAAAGAAGAGCCCCAGAAAGGGGGGTAAGAGACCCTTATTTTGGCTGCGTGGAGGCCCGTAGGTAGCTGATCTTTTTTGAAGTGTCACTTGATGCTTGTGGTCCTGCTGAGGCACATTGTGGGAGGGGGGAGTGTTGGGGTTGGCAGCAGTGATGCTGAGGGGTGCAGACTAGGAGGACCAGTCAGGCCCATGCTCCCAGCCCTAAACAGTAACATTTTACTCTAGAGGTGACTACTGAGGGTCTGTGGTGTGGGCAGAGGCCCTGAGTCCCTGCCTTGCTTGTCTGGCCCAGGTGAAGCAGGGGGGCACTAGGACCCAGAGGCTAACACGGTTCCTGACAAGTCTAGAGCAGCACTAGCGCAGAGTGAGACTCATCAGCTGGCAAGCAGGATTCGGTGTTTCTGGGTTCAGCAATCATCAGGCAGCAGAGAGGACTTGCTCCTCAGCCCCCATCTCTGCCCCCATCCCTACCCCGGTAGGCCACCGAGTGAGGTCCATGGACTGGGGAGGGCCGCGCCTGACGGCTTCTGTGTCTGTCCATGAGGGCCTGGAGCCCTGACCCTTCTGCCTAGGTTTCTGCCTTTTCTCTCTGTCTTTGGCCCGCTGGGGGAGGGGGTAGAGGCCGGGTGAGCAACATGGCCCAGAGCAAGAGGCATATGTACAGCCGGGTAAGTGGTCCTTATCTGGGATGGCCCTGGGAGGGCTGCTGGAGAAGGCCTGGGTGCCTGTGGACACTGCTGTGGGGGGCTGGGGAGACAGGCTGGAGCTAGGCTGGGGCCACTCACAGCAAGGACTGATGGTGTTAGGCTGGACAGGCCTCTCCTCCCAGAGTTGAACCCTCGGTGGGGACTGGCAAGGCCTGACCTTTGACTCTAATTGGACCTCTGACTAGAGGTTCCTGAGGGGATCAGACTATATTGGGGACTCTTAATGGGGTTGGTGGGTTGGAATGGCCTTACAGTGACGCCTTTCTTTAGAGCTGCTCTGTTGTTTGCCACTTGCTTTCTTTCTCTCCTGGTTGAGACTGAATCTGTATCCACTATTGTGTCCACCTGGTTCTGAGAGGCTTATTAGGGTTGGGAGGTTGAGGGAGTCTCTTGAGTTTGGGGATAGCCCTGATGTCACTGTCAATTCTTTTTATTGTCAGATCCATGAGAGCGATTTGGGGTCCTGGAGCCCCTGGGGGCTATATCCTTATCTTCCCCGATGAGCTCTTTAGGGAAGGGATTCGGGGAGTGACAGGCTCTGGCAGGGCCCCCTTCTGAAGCCAAGTGGGAGCATCAGAGGGAGCTCTGTGGAATCTTTAGAACCAGGGAGTCACTTTCTCATGCCTCATTCATCTGTTTGCTGCAAGGCCCTTGGTTCATGGAGCTGCTATTGCTAAAAATGGCTTAGGTGTGATTTTCTTCTAAACCATGGCCCTCTTTGGAAACCTAATTTCATGTTGTGTCCTGTCATCACGGGTATGTCAGAAGCTGAGAACTTCCGAAGGACAAGGTTTAGTCTATTCCTTTGCCGTGTCCATCCATGGGGTGATAAGCCATTCCTTTGGACCACTGGGCAGAGTCTAGGGGACAGTATAGGTCAGATCTGAGGGTACCTGATTTACCTGGCCTTTGTTTTTCTTTTTATAGCAACATAGTGTGGGGGAAGGATCTCCAGAGCTTGGGGTAGAGTTAATAGGACAGGGCTCAGGCCAGGAGGAAGGGAACTAAATGGTTGCATGGGCTGCGGTGAGGCATCTAGAAATGTCATGGTGGGTGTGTGGATGGGGTGGGCCGAGTCAGGTCCAGAAGGAGTGATGGTGACTTGAGGGCTGGAAGGACGCACAATTGTGTACCTTTGAAAGGGAGAGGCCTAAGAGAGCTGTTTGACCACAGGGAAGACAGACAGCACTGGGGAGTGGAATAGGATTCTGTGGGGTCACCCACGAGTCATCTGTCTTCTCAGCTTGGGCACCTGAGTCAGGGCACTGGGTTTCGGAGAGCCCGGTCTCAATTGAGTTACTCGCTTGAGCTTCATTCCCCTCCTTGGGGGCAGTGCTCCTGAGAAAAAAGCCATGTAGTGACATTCACAGGTCTGTCAGTGAATTCTGATTTGTTACGAAATTTAAATGTAAACTCTTAAAAATTGTGGCAGATTCCAGAGGAGTTCGGAGAAGTCTTAGAACATCACTGGTATTTTTCAAAAGGGAATTTGGGGTCCATTTCACCCTGAAAATGGGGTTCAGGGAAGTGACTTCTTGTCCTTATTTAGACTGGGATCCTGACTGGGGCCTTTCTGGTGCATTAGGATGACCCCGTTGACCTGAGGCCCTTACCTGCGTATGTTTGCACGTGTCTTTCTTTCAGACGCCCAGCAGCAGCAGAATGAGCGCAGAGGCAAGCGCCCGGCCTCTGCGAGTGGGCTCCCGTGTGGAGGTGATTGGAAAAGGCCACCGAGGCACCGTGGCCTATGTTGGAGCCACACTCTTTGCCACTGGCAAATGGGTCGGCGTGATCCTGGATGAGGCAAAGGGCAAGAATGATGGAACTGTCCAAGGCAGGAAGTACTTCACTTGTGATGAAGGGCATGGCATCTTTGTGCGTCAGTCCCAGGTACCTCTACCCTTTTCTGAGTGGATGCATGTGCACATGCTGTGTTGCTTGTGCAGCTTTTGTGTGGGGCTTCCTTTTCCTGGGCATGAGTGTACGTCTCTGGTTGAGAGAGTGGGAGGTAGCGGGGGAGGGAAGATTGGCGATCCATCCTTATGTCCATCCTTATGGAAGCTGCCCTGTACCCTGGGCTTGCTTGGGGCCTAGGGAGGGGCCCAGATCACAACCATCCTTGATCTGGCTATATTGAGTCTGTTCTCTGGCCTCAGATCCAGGTATTTGAAGATGGAGCAGATACTACTTCCCCAGAGACACCTGATTCTTCTGCCTCAAAGGTCCTCAAAAGAGGTAACAGCCACCCAGTTAAGTTGCCTTCCCACATCCAAAAGTCCCCAGGACTTCTCCCCAGAATACAGGGCCACAGTGGTTCATGAGATTTTTCCATCACCTCCATATTCCCTTGTTACATCTCTTCTACCCCACCACGATGGTCTCTGCCCCCACCCTTCTATACAAACACACACTTTGTTTCTGCTTGCTTTCTACAGAGGGAACGGACTCAACTGCAAAGACCAGCAAACTGGTGAGTGGTTGGGGGTGGGAGTGGAGAGTAAGAGAGAGAAAGAGGGGAAGGAGACAGAGGAGGGAGACCATTCCTAGGCAGGTAGAAATAGTAGGTGAGTAAACGGAGTTAAGCCTTCCAGTCTCCAACCTCCCTGAGAAGGAAGCTTTCTGGGTATGAGTTGCTGCTTTAGGGGTAGAGTAAAGGTGGTAGCAGGGAAGAACTGTTAGGGCCCAGAAGTTTAGGGTCAAATGGAGCCAAGGCTAGGGGTGATAGGAAAGACAGGTCTGACCCTAGTAGTGTTGTTGCCAGCTTCCTACCTTTTGGTACCCAAGACTGCCAGGATCTTAAAGATCAGAGGTTAGGGGTAAGGTGAGAGCTAGAAGAAGAAGGAGCTCTCCTGTTCACAAGTGAATGGTAAAGAGCCAGGCCTACTGCTGCCTGTTTTAGGCTGTATGCAGAGGGCCCGTCGTTCTAATTCTCCTCCACTGTGCTGCGCAGGGTGTGTGAGGTGGGGATTCAGACCCCCGCCCCCCCCAGCTTCTCTGTGTCAGGGTGTGGACATGCTGGAAGCTGATCCTTGAGGGACCCCTCTTCTCACTTACCCAGGAGTTGGCAGTGACTTGACTCTCCCCTTTACCTGTGTGTACTTGAGTTGGTCTTAATACCTCTACCCAGGATGTCTGGTCAGCTAGCGCACTGTGATGTCTGTTCTCTAACCCTGCCCTTTCCTACTCCTCATGCAGCGGGGACTGAAGCCTAAGAAGGTGGTGTGTTTACTATTTGTACCTGGGTGGGGGAGGGCCATGAGCCCCCTCCCCAGCTGTCCTGCATGTCCTTGGGCTGCTGCATGCATGTTTGTGTGACCTTGGGCCTGGGATGGCCAGAGGAAATGGCGGCTTTGGCTTTCAGGGTTCCTTTGAGGGATGCAAGGATGTCAGGCTCAGTGTCCAGGCTCAGGTGGCACTCATTAGAGATGACTCCTGCACCTACTTGTCCCCCCTCCCCACTGCCTTAGGACTTCTAGTCAGAGACTCCAAACATTCGACTGTAAATGTAAAGCAGCAGCATGGAGTAGGGCATTTACTGGGTTACACTGGGTTTTCAGTCTGAGTTTGGGGGCAGTGGGAGGAAACCCTGGGAGGCTGGGAGGGGAGAAAGTACCAGATGAGATGATTGGGCAAGGAGGCAGGAGGCCAGGGAGCAGAGCACAGGAAGAACAGTCCTGAGTTGGAAAGCTGGAGAGTCTGTGTGTTTCTGGGCAGGTGCTAGCCATGGATGCCCACCCTTGCTCTGCTCCATCGGTCTTTTCCTGCCTCTTCCTGCCTCTGGTGCTGTGCTGAGGCCCACCTCCCACCCCTTGTAGCCTTCCATCAGCCATCATTGTGTGGGGCTCAACTGTACCACCCCCAGACACTTTTTAAACTCTTAAGTCACAGCCGTGACCACTTCCTCACACCAGCCTGTGCCTTGGGCTTGTGCCCAAGCCATCTCTGACCTGCATGTGCCCGTCTGACCTGTATGTCCTGTGCCGTATGTATGGTTCTGTGATTTCCTTGTGGCCAGCTGTCTCAGGCCCTTCGGACCTGCATGGAGAGCTACTGGATTGGGGCAGTGGGTGGGGAGAGGAAAACATCTTTTCGACTCCTGGTTGTCCAAGGTCCCCACTCTTGCCATGGAAGAGACCACATTTTGGTTTTGCTTTGAGGTCCTGGCTCCAGTGGGAGTGGGGATGTAAGAAGGAAAATAATGCCTAAAGGATGCTGAACCCATTACAAGGTTATAGAAACTTGGCTTCTTCCCTGGATTATTGTCTTCTCGTTGGGGCTCCCAGTCTTGCCTCAGGCCCTGGAGTAGAGAAGAGCATGGACCTGCAGTTCGATACCCATGGAGGAGTTCTCGCCACGGGGGGACCTGACCCTGGGCAGGGCCTGAGCTATGTCCGAAAGCGGGGGTTTGGGCCGCTACCTGGGGAGATGTGGCAAAGCCCAGCCTAAGCTGCCTGTGCTGGGTTACAGGGCCTTCTTTGCTCCTGTGCACAGCGCCAGATAGTCCCGTCCACAGCCAGGTCTTCCTTTCCAGTGGCTCTCTCACAGCAGACCACTTAGCCCAGGGCCCTGCTCTCACCCCCGGGGGAAACAGGGAGCCAGTACCAGAACAAAAAAAAAAAAAGAGGAACTTTGAAGGGGAGGCAGAGGGAACCCAGATGTCTCTGCAAGGTGCCCAGTCCCTTCTGGAAGGTCTTTAGAGACAGGCTTTAGCCTGCCTGCAACCAGGGGAGGTTTGGGGGAGGAGCCAAATACTGTCACTGGAGCTGCTCCTGAATGTTCCCTGGGGTTTCTTAGTGTCATTTTGTGCCCCTCAGAGCAGGTGCTGTCACAGCAGGGGTATTCTGGGTGCGTGTGCCTCATGAGAGACCAACCTTAAGGGCGTTGTCCGTGTGTGTAACAGACGAGTGGAGTTGATGGGGCTGTGGGCAGAGGGGAGTGTATGAGAGGCTGGTGGAGCAGTGAGGCTCCTGGCCCTGCCCAGTCATGCCTTGGCCCCAGAGAGTACCATTTCTGGGATGGCCCCTAGCCCAGTTTCTTGGAGCAGACTCTTGGGGGGGGGGGGGGGGTGGGGCAGGGAAGGGGAGGGAGGAGTCAGAATCTGTTCTATGGAGGAAGAAGCAGGGCGGGTTCTGCGCAGGACTTTGTCCAGTCATGTGGAGGAGGAGGAGCCAGCAGAGCCCGGCCGTTGCTAGGAGACCGAGGAGCCGTGGCTCCACCCCCACGGATCGGAGGAGGGTGGGTGCATGACGTCAGGTGGAGCTGGTGCTGCGGCCACTGAGGCTGCCATCAGCCTTAGCTGGTGAACTGGGCCGGGCGCCTCTCCGGTGCCTGCCGGAGCCTGGCCGTCCCACTGCGCACCTGCGGGCAGCTTCTGCGTCTGAGCCACAGCCGTTTGCGGGCTGGGAGGCCGGCCTGCCGGGAAGCTGAGGCTGCATTGCTGGGATTTGATGCACTAATCTCCTGTCTCCGCCGCCTTTCCCTCTGTTCGGTCTCTTTCCCTCCCTCCCTTCGTCTGTCCTTCCTCTGTGTGTTTGTCCATCCTCCTCTGTCCCTCCTTTTCTTTCCTCTCCTGGCTTTCTTTGGTTTTCTGCAATGATGAGACAGGCACCGACAGCCCGAAAGGTACTCTTGCTTGCTCTGGTCCTGCTGCCGGGTTGCCAGGGCGATGGTGGCAGCAGGCTGCTGGGGTGGGGGTGGGGGCTGATTGACTTCCTCTGTCTACCTGGTTGGGGGAGGAGGGTGGGGATGAAGGGGGGGGGCAGGGAGAGGTGTGTGTCACTGCCATGCCCCACACCCTGGGCATTTGCTCCCTGCTTTGGGCTCTGATTGTGTGTTCTGGGCCTTGTACCCAGTGGCCTCACAGCCTTGGGCTTCAGGCAGCTTTTGCTGCAAACTGGCTCTGGGAGTTTCCTGTGAGAGGATGTGGGGAAGCAGGTCCCGGTGTCTTCATGCCCCTAGCAGGCCTGCCTCACCCTTAGCCTTTGCTAGGAACCCTTTTGGTTGTACTCCCAGCATCCCTTCTCCACCAGGGTTTGTATTAAAAGGCTTTTCCAGGGTGGGATGGGGACCCTAGAATAGTTTTTGACCCACAGCTATGGAGGCTCAGCTCAGGGTAGGAGGGGTGGGGTTTGGTCTCCTTGGACTCAGTGTCTCCTAGAGGTAGGGTCCAAGCCAAATCTGTTTTTGCTGTTTTGCTGTAAGATACTGGGTAGCAGGAACACAATTTGGAACTTGGGATTAATCATCTATTTTGGTTTAGGTCACTAGTTTCTCTGTGCTGCTGCCCACCCCATGTCCTTTCTTGCAGCTGGGTGGGGTTACTTTGCTGAGCTCTGGGCTTCTGGTTAATGCAGTATTCATGGTCCTGACACCTGAGCCCTCTGCCCTAGGGATGGGGACTGCTGCAGGATCTGGTCCTGGGGGAGGGGGTGGGGTAGGGAGGAGGGCAGCACTGTTTTGCCTAGGGGCCTGAGCCCCCCTGCTGGGGTCATATCACTCACTTCTGGGCTTCTAGCGTCACTCTGGTCACGTGGTATTTCTAGGGGGTCTTCTGTGGAGTCTGGCACTTGAAGGAAGGGGCTGACCTGGGAAAGTCCTTGGGAGTGGTGGGTGGGCGGGGCTTCTGGCTCTGGGCTGGAGTGCCAGAAGGACTGTCTCTAGGGACCTCCACCAGCTGCTGCCTTTGGTCCCCTGTGGCTCAGCCTAGGAGATGGGGATTTCTGGGATTTTCAGGGTGTTTGAAGGGGTGAGGTCTGCAAGGGTTGGGCATAAGTAGGGCAGAGGACCAATGAGGAATAGGATTCTGAGGTCCCGGAGTAGAAACAAGGTGATTCACTGGAGGGAAAAGGGGATGGGGTGGGAATGGGAGTGGGGAGGCAGCTAACTGTAATGCCATTCCTGGTACTTCTTCTGCTCTCATTGCTGTCCCTTCTGCTGTCTGTCTTTCTGCCATTATCCTTTCTTTCCTGACTCCTCCTCCTCCTCTGGCTCCTGTTGCCTGTCCAGACCACAACTCGGCGGCCCAAGGTGAGAAAAAAAAGGCCTCTGTACAAACCACTGCTGAGTGCAGACTCACATTTCAGGCATGTGCATGTGTGTGGGCCTGTGTTTGAGCAAGTTAAAGGTGGTCGCAGTGCATCCTGGGTCCTCTTTTTCAGAGGAGTGAGGGGACTGAGGGTGGTGACAGGCCTCTCTTGGGAAAATGACTCTGGCTCTTAGGAGGTTGTCTGAGCCAGTAGCCTGAGTGCAGAAGAGAAACGAGAGTGATTGTGGTCATTTAGGGCTGGCTTTCTTGAAGAAGGGCATTTTGACTAGTTTTTTGATGCATGAGTGGGGGTGGAGGTTGGAAGAAAGGTGAGGAAGAACTTGGCCCTGTCAGTGTCCGGGGATAAGGACCTGGAGTTATCTGTGGGTAGCATGTGATCTCTGAGTGTCAGCACATCAGGAGAGCTTCAGGGCTCAGTACTGCAAGGGAGAGCACTGGGCAGGCCTGTCTGCTCCAGGGCCTGGGGCTTCAGGGAGCTCTGCCCCAATCCCACCGGGGCCTGGGTAAATGTTGCCTGGTTAGAGCCCCTTTGTCTTGGAGGGAGGGAGATGACAGAAGGTTGGCTGTACTGACCATGTTTCAAGGGGGAGCCTAGGAGTACAACTTTCACTTTGGCCCTTTTGCCTGAAGGGTCCCCTAAGGTAGACAAAGGGAGGGAGAATCAGCTCAACTCCCAAAGAGTGGGATACAGAGGTTGGTACCCCCACTTTTAGCCCAGGCTTCTCTGGGAACATTAAAGTTAGAGAACAAACTCCAATTTGTTCTTTTGCTTTGGGAATGACATTGAGGCACTTTTTCTTCCTGGGGAGGAGGGTACAGGCCCAGAACAACGATAGGACTGGGAGTATTAAGAAATTGCTAGAATGATCACAACTGGGTCACAGAGGGGAGGTCTGGGGAGTAAGGGATTCTGTTCTAAGGGGGTAGTGCCAGAGCTGGGAGGAATGTGGGGTCAGTGCCAAGGGAGAAGCATTATAATCTCATGTCTTCTATCACTTCCTCCCTTTCTCCTCTGCCCGCCTCCTGCCTCCCCCGTTCTTTGTCACTGTCTCTGACTCTGTCATTTTTCCTCTCCCCTTCACTCTGCTTCTCTGTTCTCACTGTGCTTTGATACTCTCTCACTGCCCTTTTCCTTCTCTGTCTCCTTCCCTTGGTGGATTCTCATATTCTGTCTTTCTCACCACCCCTGTTCTTTTTCTGGCTTGCCCCTGTCCTCTCTGAATAGCCCACCCGCCCAGCTAGTACTGGGGTGGCTGGGGCCAGTAGCTCCCTGGGCCCCTCTGGCTCAGCATCAGCAGGTGAGCTGAGCAGCAGTGAACCCAGCACCCCGGCTCAGACTCCACTGGCAGCACCCATCATCCCCACACCGGCTCTCACCTCTCCTGGAGCAGCACCTCCACTACCTTCCCCCTCTAAGGTAAGGACTGGGGTTGGAGTGAAGAAGAACCAAGACATAGGGGGGCTTGTGACCCCAGGCAGGATCTTAGAAATTTTCCAGGGCTGGGAGAGACCCAGAATTTGAATCCAAAGGGTGGGGACATAGCATATGTCCATTGACTCTGCCATTGACTCAGCTACCCTTTCTTTTCTGCCCTCCTTCCACACTTTCCCCTTATGCACCCATCCTTTCTCAGATGTTTGTAGGCCACTTTTGCTTTTGACCCTGGGGCTGGAATGATGTTTGCTTATATTCCTGTCCTTTCGCTCCAGCTCAGCTTTGGTGGGGTGGAGGAGGAGGCTATGCACCTACCGAGGGGTCTCTCCTTTGTAGGAGGAGGAAGGGCTGAGGGCCCAGGTGCGGGACCTGGAGGAGAAACTGGAGACCCTGCGGTTGAAACGGGCAGAAGACAAGGCAAAACTAAAAGAGCTGGAGAAACATAAGATCCAGCTGGAGCAGGTGCAAGAATGGAAGAGCAAGATGCAGGAACAGCAGGCAGACCTGCAGCGACGCCTCAAGGAGGCGCGGAAGGTGGGACTTGGGGGGAAGGAGGTGGCTGGGGAGCTTGGGACCCAAGCCAGTGAACTGGACACTAGGCCGGAGGAGCCTGGAATACCTTGTGAGAAAGCGGGCATGAGGCGTCTCTCTGCTTGCACTCCCACCAGCATCCCCCCCTCCTCAGGAAGCCAAGGAGGCCCTGGAGGCGAAGGAACGCTACATGGAGGAGATGGCTGATACTGCCGATGCCATTGAGATGGCCACTCTGGACAAGGAGATGGCTGAAGAGCGGGCCGAGTCCCTGCAGCAGGAGGTGGAGGCATTGAAGGAACGTGTGGATGAGCTCACCACTGACTTAGAGATCCTCAAAGCTGAGATTGAAGAGAAGGGTAAGGGGCCAGGAGCTGCTGGGGGCCAGATGGTGGGCTTGGAGCTGTGTCTGAAAGTGTTAATGGTCTTCCCCAGGCTCAGACGGGGCAGCGTCCAGTTATCAGCTCAAGCAGCTCGAGGAGCAGAACGCCCGCCTGAAGGACGCCCTGGTGAGGTAGAGTCCCCTCCCTGCTTGGCTCCGAGGCTCACTCTCCTGTCTCTAGAGTGCCCATCGCCAGTGACTCAGAGACAACACTTTCTCCCTTCTCCCTCCCTGCTTCCCCACAGGATGCGGGATCTTTCTTCCTCAGAGAAGCAGGAGCACGTGAAACTCCAGAAGCTCATGGAGAAGAAGAACCAAGAGCTGGAGGTTGTGAGGCAGCAGCGGGAGCGTCTGCAGGAGGAGCTGAGCCAGGCAGAGAGCACCATAGATGAGCTCAAGGAGCAGGTCTGGGGAGCCCAGGCCCTGGCCCAGGGGACCCCTCTCCTCTGAGGCTTGTGCCTCCTCTTTCTAGGTACCTTTCAGCAGCCGTTCTCCCTGTTCCCTCCCTGTAACACAGGTGGATGCTGCTCTGGGTGCTGAGGAGATGGTGGAGATGCTAACAGACCGGAACCTGAATCTAGAAGAGAAAGTGCGAGAGTTGAGAGAGACCGTGGGGGACTTGGTAAGAGAATAGACCCCTGACTTCCCACCCTGATGGAGGGCATTTGGAAGGCACTTGCTGAAAGAGGGATTGATGTGACCCCTGACCTTTGAGCAGGCTATGTGGCGAGCGGCCCCTCCCTGACCTGCTACCCTGACTCTGCCTTTCCTTTGCCCCGACTGCCTTGTGGCCTCCCAGGAAGCGATGAATGAGATGAACGATGAGCTGCAGGAGAATGCGCGCGAGACAGAACTGGAGCTGCGGGAGCAGCTGGACATGGCGGGCGCACGGGTCCGGGAGGCCCAGAAGCGTGTGGAGGCGGCCCAGGAGACGGTTGCAGACTACCAGCAAACCATAAAGAAGTACCGCCAGCTGACCGCCCACCTGCAGGTGCCTGTGTACCCCCTGCTGTCCACCCACAGTCACCCCGGGCTCCCTCGTGACCCAGCCATGCCTCATTGCTGTCTCTTCTCCCAGGATGTGAACCGGGAACTGACAAACCAGCAAGAAGCATCTGCGGAGAGACAGCAGCAGCCACCCCCGGAGACCTTTGACTTCAAAATCAAGTTTGCTGAGACTAAGGCTCATGCGAAGGTCAGGACTGGGGAGTGTTGGGGCACCCACCCTGGCTGTGGCTGTGGGCTGCTCTGATATGGTGTCTGGACTCCACGTGGCTGGAGGAGGGGATGCTTTGCATGGTGGTCTGGAAGACTCCTGGCGGAAACTTGTCCCAGAAGCAGGGGTCCTGGTGGAACAAGGCATGATAGTTCCGAGGCTCTCTTCAGCCTGGCTGAGAGCCCATCTACCTGTCCACTTCACAGGCAATTGAGATGGAATTGAGGCAGATGGAGGTGGCCCAGGCCAACCGGCACATGTCCCTGCTGACAGCCTTCATGCCCGACAGCTTCCTTCGGCCGGGTGGGGACCATGACTGCGTCCTCGTGCTGCTGCTCATGCCTCGTCTCATTTGCAAGGTATGGCCAGTCAGTCTAATCACGTGTTCAGCAGGACTCTGTTGAACTTGCTGTGTAGCAGGTCTGGAGGATGCCGAGTGAAGAGAGCAGTCAGCGTCCCTGCTCACAGAGAGTTTATCTTGTAGTGGAGGAATGCAGTCAGCTAAGTCGCAGATGGATGTGTATTACAGGCGCTGGGTTGTGAAGGGCGGGTGGCTTCTCTCAGACAGCACTATTGGGGCTCTGATTTAGATGGCAGGGTGGCACCAAAGGAAGACCATTTGAACTGAGACCCAGAAGAGGACTACGAGTTAGTGGGGGGATGACCATCAGGATAGAATTCAAGTAAAACGGTAGCAGAAGCAGTAGCTTTAAGGCAGAAAAGAGCTTGGTCCCACTGGTTCACTACCCTTTCATCTTCACATCCCAAGTCTTCACAACCGCCAGTAATCACATCATTATCCTTTCCCGAGGTGAGACTCCCTACCCATCTAAGAGCTGTTTCTGCTTTCCTCCTCCACATGGATCCATGTGTGCCCCCCCCAACCTAGTTGCTCAGTTTTGTGTCCTGTGTTCCCGAGTCTGTGTTCTCCATCCTCTACTCTGAGCCCCAGGTTCCTGGTGCTTCTTCCCACAGGCAGAGCTGATCCGGAAGCAGGCCCAGGAGAAGTTTGAACTAAGCGAAAACTGTTCAGAGCGGCCTGGGCTCCGAGGAGCTGCAGGGGAGCAGCTCAGCTTTGCTGCTGGGCTGGTGTACTCGCTGAGTCTGTTGCAGGCCACACTCCACCGCTATGAGCAGTAAGTGACCCGCTGGCCCCTGCTCTGGGACCACAGGGCCAAGATTGGATGGAACTGAGATTGCCTGGCAGGCTTTGGCCTCAGAAGACCCTTCTCTGGTCTCTAGCGCCCTCTCTCAATGCAACGTGGACGTGTATAAGAAGGTCGGCAGCCTCTACCCTGAGATGAGTGCCCACGAGCGCTCCTTGGATTTCCTCATTGAGCTACTACACAAGGATCAGCTGGATGAGACTGTCAACGTAGAGCCTCTCACCAAGGCCATCAAGTATTACCAGGTCTGGGGCAAGAACTCAGGCTTGGCACAGCAGGGGGGGGAAGGTTTCTCTTGCTGGGGCGGTTGCCAGTGTGGCCGAGGTTGTGTGTCCTAGGCTGGCTGCTTAAGGCTTGGCTTGCTCCTAAAGGAACTTGCCTGAGGATGCAGCTCCTTGGGGACTCAGATTCTCTTACACCTCTGGAGTCCTATGATGACCGGGGCTCAAATTGTAGTTTGGAGAGAATTCTCTATCCTTCCAAGATCTAAAGGCTGTCTCTCTGTCCTTTCTCCTCAGCATCTGTATAGTATTCATCTTGCCGAACAGCCCGAGGACAGTACCATGCAGCTGGCTGACCACATTAAGGTGAGGCGTCTGGGCCAGTGTTTGAGCCCTCTGTAGAGATCAGCAGTGTAGGACATCAGGTCAAGAGATCTGGCCCTCAAGGGCCGTCCCATAAGACTGGAATAGATCAGGAAGTCAGAGAACTGAAATCTCTGTTGGCGGAGGGTGGGGACTATTTAGAAATGGTGATGGGGCAGAAGGGCTCCTGTTGGGGGCTGACAACCACACGTGTCTGTCCTTACAGTTCACCCAGAGTGCCCTGGACTGCATGAGCGTGGAGGTGGGACGGCTGCGTGCCTTCTTGCAGGTGAGAGCACAGCCAGATCTCTTTGACCTCTTCTTTCTCATTAGTCCCCACCTCCTCACCTCCAGCCCTAATGCTCTCTTGGTTCCCCATCTATTTCCTGTTCCCTGAATAGGGTGGCCAGGAGGCTTCAGATATTGCCCTCCTGCTCCGGGACCTGGAAACATCGTGCAGTGACATCCGCCAGTTCTGCAAGAAGATCCGGAGGCGAATGCCAGGGACAGATGCTCCTGGGATCCCAGCCGCACTGGCATTTGGACCACAGGTTTAGGGCAGCGAAGGGGGGAAGGAAAGGAAGCTGAGGAGAAGCAGGAGGGGCCTAGAGCGTTGAGATCTGCATCTGGTCAGGGAATAAGAACGGTCTTGAGGTAGCTGGGAGCTGTGGCGCGGGACCCAGGGTGGGCTCCTGACTTTGGGCTGTCGCACAGGTATCGGACACACTCCTAGACTGCAGGAAACACTTGACGTGGGTGGTGGCCGTGCTGCAGGAGGTGGCAGCTGCTGCAGCCCAGCTCATTGCCCCACTGGCAGAGAATGAGGGGCTGCCCGTGGCCGCCCTGGAGGAGCTGGCTTTCAAAGCAAGCGAGCAGGTGGGCCTGGACGGCTGGGCAGAGGTGGTGGTGGAGTCTTGTGGCCAGTATGGGATTTTCACTGCTGCCCTGGCCCCTGTAGATCTATGGCACCCCCTCCAGCAGTCCCTATGAGTGTCTGCGCCAGTCGAGCAACATCCTCATCAGTACCATGAACAAATTGGCCACAGCCATGCAGGAGGGCGAGTATGATGCAGAGCGGCCCCCCAGCAAGGTGGGTAGGGAGCTCTTTGGAGGATTCCAGAGGAGCCAGACTGCCAGAACTGCTGCTGGTTGTGGGAGGGCTGGGAGGCGGGAGAAGGGAATCTGGAGAGCACCACCCTGCTTGGAAGGCAAGGCTTTCCCTATACCCAGCTCTCTCTGGAAGGACCATGTTGGTGACCTCCTCTACCCATCCCTGCCTTCTGCTCCCACCTGACCCCTAGCCTCCCCCAGTTGAGCTGAGGGCTGCAGCCCTCCGTGCGGAGATCACCGATGCTGAAGGCCTGGGCTTGAAGCTTGAAGATCGAGAGACAGTTATCAAGGAGTTGAAGAAGTCACTGAAAATCAAGGTGAGAGGGTGTAGGGTAGGCTCAGGATCTGGGGGGCCAGGAAATGTTGCTGAGGTACAGGACAGCATTGAGTGTTGGGGATCTCCTGGGACTGGGACTGGTTGGGAGTTGAGGGGAGAAGTGGCACCTGTGATCAGTGGGGGGAGCACCTGTGGGCCCTTCGCAGCTTTCTAGCTCATGGCCTATCCCGGGTCCCTCGGGCCCATGAGAGGATGTAAGGGAACTAGACACTCTCTGCCCTTGCCCAGGGGGAGGAGCTGAGTGAGGCCAATGTGCGGCTAAGTCTGCTGGAGAAGAAGCTGGACAGTGCTGCCAAGGATGCAGACGAGCGCATCGAGAAAGTCCAGACTCGGCTGGAGGAGACTCAGGCACTGCTGCGGAAGAAGGAGAAGTCAGGCACCTTCCCTGGGTCCTTGCTTATCCCACTCCTCCTTCCAGCTGGCTGTTCTCCCTCCTAACCCATCCCCCTACCCAGGCCCTCTCAGAGTGAGACTCTCCCCAGGGGAGCAGGTACCATTTTCCTTCCCCACTGCCAACCCCATTGTGTCACCCCAGTCAGAGCATGTGCTGCTCCTGGCTCCTCACTAGCAGGGCTACTCCGAGGACCTGTCAGGACTGAGAAGTGGGGCTGGGGCTCCGGGGAAGGGACACTGCCTAAGCCCAGATTCTCTTTCACAGAGAGTTTGAGGAAACGATGGATGCACTCCAAGCTGACATTGACCAGCTAGAGGCAGAGAAGGCAGAGCTAAAGCAGCGGCTGAACAGCCAGTCGAAGCGCACGATCGAGGGGCTCCGGGGGCCCCCTCCCTCGGGTATTGCTACCCTGGTCTCTGGCATTGCTGGTGGTGAGTGTAGTGGGACAGGCAACGTCGGCCCAGAGGAGAATGAATGGCTTCCCTCCTGTCCTTGGCCTCAGTTTGACTTCTGCCCCCCTCTTACTGGATGTTCAGCCAGGAATGTGTTCGCCCAGTTTTGCTCTATGACAGCTTCTTACCAGGCTTTTTACTTCCCCTGAAGATATGCGCAGAGACCCCCTGATCAAGGTGGGGCATTACCAGCTTGTCCGTGGAGCTCAGAATTACGACGACAGTTAGACTCTAGCAGATGTCCCTTCTGGGTCTGGCCTTTCTGTGCCAGCCCTATATCCCAGAGGGTGATCAGCCTACAGCAGATTAGGCTAACTCTGTTGCTGTATCCAGCCATGCTTGCTCTTGATTGCTCCTCTGCTTGCACTTTTTATTTCTCCCTACTGAGTTTTCGTGGCTTTACCCTGTGGTGTGCTTGTCTCTTCCATTGCTGAGTTCTCCCATTTCCACTTGGGGCTTGTGTTCTGACCTCTGCCTGGTCTCTAGTGTGGTCAGGGCTCCTTACCTGGAGTTTTTCCGGTTCTGAGGCCCAGTCTTCCCAGTTTTCCTGGCCATGTTAGTTCTTGTCTGCTCCGTAGTTTTTTAGTTTCTTTTTTACCTCCAGAAGACAGACTCCTTGCCCTGAAACCCTCAGGATCTCCAGAGCTCCAGAGCTATGCCTGTCTTGTCACTTGGCCTTTCCTAGGGTCTTGTTCCCATCAAAGCCCCCCTCACTGGTGCCTCTTGTTCTTGGGAGGTGACTGAGTACTTGTTGGCTTTGGACTCCTGTGGTACAGTTGGTTCCTGCTCCTTAGGCAAGGGGTCTCCAGAGTTACCACATCGTGTTGTTGTAGCACAGGCTTTCTAAACAGATACCGGTTCTGATTCACAAAACTTCCCACCAAAAAAGCGCATCTTTTGCCCCAGAACAGTGGGGAACCCGAGGAACAGGGAATGCGGTTGCACCTTCAACTTCAGCTTTGCTGCTGCGGAACACTAAGGGTGCGGACATCTTGGGGTCTCGGGGTCTCGAGTACATTCCGTCTGCCCTTCTTGGAGATGGAGTGTGCGGCAGGGAGCAGGAACGCCTCCTGCCCCAAGTGCTTCCTGCAGCGCACACTCCTGCTGCCGTTCTTCCTCACACTTTGCCCCTCTTTCACGCAGAGGGCAGGGGCAGGGTCTTGTTGGAGGGGGAGTGATGGTTAGGAAAGGGTTTTCCTATAGGTCATGTCCAGGATTCCTCTGGTGTGGCCCCTTAACCCCCAAGTTGTCTAACTCCTCTTTCCTCTCTTCCTGCTCCCACATGGGCTATCCCGAGCACAGAAGAACAGCAGCGAGGTAGAGAGCTGCCCTGGCGAGGGGTTACCAGGGCTGTGGGAAGTGGGTCTGGGGGAGCAGGGTAAGACTCCCCCCTTGGGAGCAACCAGGACTGGAGGTGGGAGTGGATAACGAAAGGGGATGAGCAGGGATGGGGCCCATCTTCCATTCTCTCCACTTGGGGCTGATGACACTTGTCTTGGTACATATAGGAGGTGCCCCTGGGCAGGCTCCAGGGTCTGTGCCAGGCCCCGGGCTGGTGAAGGACTCACCACTGCTGCTTCAGCAGATCTCTGCCATGAGGCTGCACATCTCCCAGCTCCAGCATGAGAATAGCATCCTCAAGGTGAGAGGGGTCACAGGAAGGACTGGGGTGCAGGTGGAGTCCACCTGCCCCATTGATGATAGATGGCAGAGCCTTCGGTCACCTCTTACCACCATTCCTCTTCTTCCCCCAACAGGGAGCCCAGATGAAGGCATCTTTAGCAGCCCTGCCCCCTCTGCATGTGGCAAAGCTCTCCCCCTCACCTCACGAGGGCCCTGACAGTGAGCTAGCAGCTGGTGCACTGTATCGTAAGACCAGCCAGCTGTTGGAGACGTTGAATCAACTGAGCACACATACCCACGTAATAGATATCACTCGTTCCAGCCCTGGTATGGACCCACCAACCCGTGAGATGAATAACGTACCCCCCTCCCTTTGCCCCAGGGCTATAACCCCTACCCAGGCAGCTGCCATATTGTAGAGGCTCTTCCTTGCATTGCTTTCTGGCCTTGGTGTTCAGTTTGCTTGATTCACCCGTTCTCTTACGGACCTGCTCCATGAGAGGGTCTAGTATCTGCACTCCTGACCCTTAATCCAGTACAGCTGCCTGCCTGGGCCTCAGTGGGCCTCACTAGCCTTCCTTCCCCACAGCTGCCAAGAGCCCGTCGGCCCAACTCCTGGAGCAGGTGGCTCAGCTCAAGTCCTTAAGCGACACCATTGAGAAGCTCAAGGTTAGCTCAGACCCTGCTCTTCCTCAGTCTATAGAGTTTGCGTCATAACGTTCCCTGCTGGAGCTCTTAGCACATTCATTTCCATAGGCACTCCCAGAGTTCCTCTGGGCCCAGCCCTGTGCTAGACAGCCCACTGGGGAGGAAGTGGAGGGCAAGGCAGGGTTCCTGCCTCAGAAGCTCACTGTCTTGGTGCAAACAGAAGACAGATTCTCATCAACAAAATGGGTTGAGCTAGGATCATCTTTAGAGTGTGGGGTTTGGGTGCAGCTTCTTTAGTGCTGAGATCACTGTGGGGTAGAATGGTTGGGGATGGCTTCCCAGAGGCTGTGGAGTTTGAGTTGGGCTTTAAAGGATAAGTATCTGTAAAGTAAGGATGTTGGGTGGGGATGCGGTTGGAGGTGAGAGCAAAAGTTCGGTGACAGAGAGGACCAGGTCCCTGCTCCTCCTGATATTAGTGTCCCTGTGAAACCAAGAAGATTCTGGGCTAGCCTGAGGGGGTCCCCTAAATGAACCCTTGTTCTACTCCTTGCCAGGATGAGGTCCTTAAGGAGACCGTATCTCAGCGCCCTGGAGCCACAGTCCCCACTGACTTTGCCACCTTCCCTTCGTCAGCCTTCCTTCGGGTAAGAGGGAGCATGGGGAGGAGGATGGGCAGTATCAAGGCCTCAGGTGGGTCCTTCCCCTCTCCCCCAGAATATGAAGAGGACTTTGGGGTCTCAGGTTCAACAACTGCACATCCTGAGTTAACTGGCCAAGTCTTACTTGTAAGCAACTCAGGAGTGCTTGTAGTGCTTCCAGAAATTCCAGTATTTTTTTTTTTAAAGGTTTTATTTATTTGACAGAGAGAAAGACAGCGAGAGAGGGAACACAAGCAGGGGGAGTGGGAGAGGGAGAAGCAGGCTTCCCGTGGAGCAGGGAGCCTGATGCGGGGCTTGATCCCAGGACCCTGGGATCATGACCTGAGCCGAAGGCAGACCCTTAACGACTGAGCCACCCAGGTGCCCCGAAATTCCAGTATTTTAGCAGTTAAACATCTTTTATGACTTTTGACGCCAGGAGAGGCTCAAAACTCCCTTTTCAGACTGATTTGGAATATGTGGTCACCATAGTCTAGGAGCCCCAAAGTCCGTCTCGCGGGGGCTGCCTTTGTCTCAGTGCTCAGGGTCCCTGTCAGTGGTACACAGCTCAGATGAGCCTCTGACCTGGGGACCTCTTCCCCTTGCCAACTCCCAGGCCAAAGAGGAGCAGCAAGACGACACTGTCTACATGGGCAAAGTGACCTTCTCGTGCGCAGCTGGCCTTGGACAGCGACACCGGCTGGTGCTGACCCAGGAGCAGCTGCACCAGCTTCATGGTCGCCTCATCTCCTAAGTGCTCCTTCCACCTCATCCACCTCTACCCTCCACCATCCGGGTGTCACTCTGCCTGATGCGCAGCCACCTCAGCTAGTCCCCATTGTAGAACTGTGTGTGCACAGCTGTTCCTGCCCTGTTCAGCTTCACTTCCACCTGTCAGTGCCCTGCCCCTTGATTTGGGTTCCCCTATTTCCATTCCTTGGCCTCTGCCAGGATTTGCTGTTCAGCTGCTCCCTCCTTCCTGAGGGGCCTCAGGGCATGTGGGGGGTAGGCTGAGACCCCACCACCAAAGGTTCAGTGAGGTCCCCCTGATAGAGGACTTCACCCCTTGATTAAAGCAACTCTGCTTCAGTGCTTTCTGTGTGGTCTTGGGAGTGGGACTTGGGCCTTTTGGTTCAGAGCAGGAGTGGAGGAGAAGGGATGCTGAGGAGGCTTTGGCTGTGCCAGATTTGAGGGCCCCTCTCTGTAGAGACCAGTGGAACAGTGTGCCCCTCACATTCACGTGTGGTAAGTTACTGTGAACAAGGGGAAAGGGGCTAGACCAGGGGCTTGGCACCTAAGTTCTTTATGGAGTTAGGGCCAGGACGTAGGTTCAGCCACCCTACCTCCATGCATCTGTCAACCAGTTCCCACTCACAGCAGAGGGACCTTTCCAGAATGCAAACTGGACCACGTTATTCCCTGCTTTAAATCCTGAAATGGTTCTTCCAACTAAAATTTATAATTTAAATAAAATCCTGAAGTAGTTTCTCTAAGTATCTAGAACTTAAAATTTAAATTCACTACAATTGCACACAAGGCTGTCTGTGTTTTGGGTCCTGCCCATCTCTCCAGCCTCTCGTGGGGATACTTGTCCACGTGTGCCTTGTGGCCTTCCCTTAGTGAATCCCTGCTGTTGCTTTGCCACCCTGTGCTCTCTGAGGCCCCTTTCTGCTGCCCAGAATGCCAGCCACCTGTCTGCTCCACCTGCCTGCCCCACCCCACCTCAGCTGACATCCTGTTCGTTTATTAAGACAGCTCTGGCATTGCCACCTTAGGAAATCTTCAATTCCTGTGGCGTGTTGGGTGCTCCCGTACTGGAGGGAGCAGAGAATATGAACATTTTTTCTAGAGGTGCTTGGATTTAGTTGCTTTGTTCCTTGACAAAAGGTCTTTAACCTTTGGTTTGCTTTCTCAACGGCAGAATGGGAAGAATGCCTCCTCCCAGGGTTGCCATGAAGGCTAAAAGAGATAACGCGTGCCAGCTTCCAGCACCGTGCCTGGTGCGCGGCAGCCTTGCTTCTCCTCCCAATGGACGCATCTGCAGTACTGCTTCTTAGCGGGAAGCATCTCTTGTCATTGTAGTCATCAGTTAACCCTTCTTCGGTCACCCACTGTAGACAGACTGAGAGTTTCTAGAGGATGTCTTTTATCTCGGCATCCCCCAAAACACGTTTGGGAAGGAGAACTGTGAGTTTCATTTTGGAATGGATATGAGGTGCTTAGAAGAATGTCTGAGTGCTGATGGCCATTGGCAGTTGGAGCTAGCTGGGTTTGGAGCTCAGCAGAGAAGTCTGGATTGGAGATACAGTTTGGGGGATGAGTTGTGTCAGTGGTGGTTGGTTTGGTTGAGGTGTAGGGTCTTAATTCAGGTTACTTAGAAAACCGAACCAGAGGCAAAGCTGAAGTGCTAGTGTTTCATAGTAATTGCAGTCCCAAAGCACTGCGAGTGAGGGAAAGGAAGGGAAACTAGGCAGGAAAGAAGAAACAAGGTTTGTTTTAATGAGTTGCCCACTGCTTCACCAAGACACAACTAGTCACCTGCCCACGTGTGCTGTCTCTGGATAGACTTCACAAACACCATGCCTGGCTGCAACATTACATTGGGGTTGATGGAGGAATGGAGAGCAGATTAGCCTGCTCTCCTTCCTGTCTTCTGTCTTTCGTTGCTCCAAGTTTGCCTTGTGAGGTGTTTGCTCTCCCTCACTTGCTGGGATTGTATTACTTGGCCACCAGGAAAGCTAGATCCCATGCCTGCAGTCCCCCAAGTCCTGAAGTAGCACGGTGAACAGAAGGGCATTGGCATACAGGACTTGGTCAAGGCAGAGCAAGCAACTGAAGGCTTGGAAATCAGGTGAGGCCACAAGTCACCTGAGGAGGGTGTCCAGGTTGGGAGAGGGCAGAGCCCTGGGCAGTCCTGAGTGTTAAAGAGCCTGCCGTGGAGCCCAAGGGAACATCGATTGGAGCAGAGGCCCCCAGAGGAAATGTCAGGGCCAAGGAGGAGAGATTCAGGAGAGGTAGTCAACAGCCTGTGATATAGCTCAGAGGTAATGTGGCTGCATTCTAGAAAGTAGCACCTGATTCTCAGATGCCTGGTGAGCTGACCAGAGCAGTCTCAGTGCGATAGAGGGAGCAGAAACTGGGTCATGGTGGCAAGAAGCGGGAGAGAGCAGCATGTGTGCACTGTGCCAATGTTCAATCGTGGAAGCTGGGTGGCCAGTGGATGGCAGACAGCTGACGCAAGCATCATTGCCTGTGGATGGCAATGGGAGCTGCTCATGGGGCCCAAGAGGTTTCTGGAAACTGGGGTGTGGGATGGGGGGAGAGAGGCCTAGTGAGGCACTCTGTACAATGGATGGGGCATAGCATGGGAACGGCCTCCTTTAGTCCATCCACGCAACTGCCAGTTGTGATGTGAGAACCAAGCAGACTGGCTGGCACTTGGCAGGGGCAGGGTATGAGCAGTCTCAATCTTGTCAACTAGGAACCCCTGTCTTTTGGGGGTTCTTGGACAGATTCCCAGGGTCAACAGCACTTTCCCCAACATGGCAGCAGCTTTGTGAATTAAGAATAAGGCTCATATCCCAGCTCTTCCACTTATAAGCCATGTGAATTTGGGCAAGTTGCTTAATCTCTCGTTTTCAGTTTCTGTATCTGTACTGAGGCTAATTGCACCTTCCTCAGATTGTATTCCTTCCACGGGTAATCTTCAGGGGAAGATTAAGTGAGATAGCATGCTTGACGCAGGTACTCAATAAAAAAGGATACTTGGGAGAGGCTGATATTAAACAAACGAAATGACATACAAGCAGCCAGTTCCCAAGACATATATTTATGACACAAATAATCATATTTTGGGTCCCAAAGGAGAGGCAGTCCTTGGTGCCCCAGCTTTCGGCTTGTTTTTGTGGGCAGTTAGCATCTTACTTTTCCACCATCCAGGCACTATTTCCTCCTCCTCTTAGCAGGCCAAGCCTGAGGGAGAGTCAAAGGTTTGTGGCATTCTCCCTCCCTCACCCCAATTTGAATTTGCTTGCTTAGTTCCTGTTTTCTGTGCTATCCCACAGTGGGGAGCAGAAGTGGAGGCCGTACAGAGACTTGAGCCTCCACAGGCTCATCCTAGGAAACTTAGGAGGCCCCAGAGCCGATTGTGCCCTACCCAGCCTTGGGGCTGAAAGCAAACAAAGCTTCGTAGGATGGAATACCTTGACCCCTGTCAAGGAGGCCCAGGGGCACCTGGAGAACACGGGCTCCGAGGGTGAGGGCTCCTCCTGCCTCCCTGTGGGTGTTACGCTCCATGTAGCCCTCTCCTCTAGGTATACTGAGAAACCTGTCATTCACCCAGGCTGCTTTCATCTCTACCACATGTGCCAGCTGAAACGGGCACTGCTGCTCCCAGGGACACATGGCTGCTACTGCTGAGGCGCGCAAAGGGCCGGCCTGGCATGTTTGACCTCCGTTCTTCTCCGGAAGCCTGGGGAGTTTGGGAGTGAGACCTGGACTCATCTTGCTCAAATATCTGGTGTCAGAGTAAATGTATGTCTGTCACCCTGTGTTTTGTTTTGTTACTTTTTATCATGGGAAATTTCAACATTCAAATGAGGAGAGTAGGGTGTAATGAATCTCCATTTGCCTATATTTACCATTTCATGACGGATCGTGTTTCCTCTATACCCCTTCGTTCTCCTGTCCCTCCAGATTATTTTGAAGCAGATCCCAGGCATCATCGTATCATTTCATTTCAAAGTATTTTAGTATCCCTAAAAGATAGTGCTCTTAAAACTGTAATATCATTATCACACCTGAAAAATTTAATTCATCAAATATCCAGTGTTCAAATTTCCCTGATTGTCTCATAAATGTTTCGTTTTACAGCATGTGTATTTGGGTAAGGTTCAAGGGAAAGACAATACACTACAAATAGTTGTCTCTTGAGTCCCTTTTTCTAATTTACCATTATTGCACCAATACAACATATGCTTTATATGCATATGCCTTAAACTTTATTTTTAATGTGTCAGCAATATATACATATATATTACATATATGTATATACACACACACGTATATATAAAATCATCTTGAGAATACAAAAAAACACAACAGGAGGAAGATTGAGAACATAGGTTCCCAGTACTTAGTCACAAATGGTTGTAGAGATTTTCCTTTTAGTGTTCTCTATTTAAAACTTTAAAGATGCCCTGCTGTGGTTCTGCAAGCATAGAGCTGCTGGAGAGGGAGTACAATGAAAAAAAAAAAAAATGGACCCAAAGTTAGGAAGAGATAAAGGAGGGAAATCAAGAGAGAGAATATATTTTGAAACTAAATTTAAGGATTTCTTTCATTCAGATTGCAAGCATCAGTCTTTGCTTGGGCTGTGATAGCAAAATACCATAAACCGAGCGGCTTAATCAACAACAAAGTTATTTCTCACAGTTCTGGAAGCTGGAAGTCTGAGATCAGGGTGCCAACATGGTTGTGTTCAGGAAAGGGTGCTCTTCCAGTTGCAGGCAGCTGACATCTTGGATCCTCACATGGCAGAAAGAGAGTAAGCGAGCTCTCTGGCCTCTCAGGAGTGGACTAGTCCCATTTACGAGGCTCCACACTCATGACCTAATCACCTCCCACAGGCCCTACCTCCAAATACCATCACATTAAGGATTAAATTTCAACATGAATTTTGAGGTACACATACATTCAGTCCATAACAGCATCCAAATAAGTGCTAAGAAATTCTGTCCTCTTATTTCTGCCTCAACTTGCCCATTAATTCAACAAATTGATAGGGCCCCTTCACCTGTGAAGGAACATTCTCCTCACAGCATTGTACATGGAAAGGGGGGCTAGAGGGAAGGGAAAGTGGGGGGAGAGCAACCTGCTTTTGAGGGTCTCTAGGTGTTGGGTACTAGAGCCTTCACTTTGGGAAGCCATCAGTTAGCTGGAGCTAGACCCTTCAAATTTATAAATGATGATGTAACACATTTTTTTAAAAAGATTTTATTTATTTATTTGACAGAGATACAGTGAGAGAGGGAACACAAGCAGGGGGAGTGGGAGAGAGAGAAGCAGGCTTCCCGCTGAGCAGGGAGCCTGATGCAGGGCTCGATCCCAGGACTCTGGGATCGTGACCTGAGCTGAAGGCAGATGCTTAACGACTGAGCCACCCAGGCACCCCGATGTAACACATTTCTACTGAAGAACTTTAAGACTGACAAATGTTCACAGAAAGGGTCCAGATAGCAACATGGGTATTCATCATGAGCTAAGTGGTTTCAACCTCTCTGCTCCACAGGTCAAGTTAGAAATTCTAAACCTATCAATGATTAAACAATGGGGCGAATACCAAGGAAAGCTTTGCTTCACATGCAGCAACAGGACAGAGCTACAAGAAAACAAACACTTCCCTAGAATATAACTGAGAGCAGCCCCTTGAACTTCCTTCATCCAAGCCATACCTACAGGCCAAAGATGTGCTTCTCAACCAACAGAAAAGAATAGCAGAGATGCCATCGACACAACCTTTTCCCATAGGAAGGGATGTGTGAACGCATGAGAGGTGATGGAGCTGCAGTCAGCACTGATGCAGTGAAGAAGGGTATAGAACAGCACCCAGGGAAGACAACTTTCTCCATCCCTATCCCTACCCAAATTCTGGATTTATAGACACTCAGGTTAGTCTATCCATTTTCAGAGAATTAGCTCAGGGGAGAAGGAAGTGCAAGGATTTCTTGTCCCCTGAAATTGCTAAATAAGACTTCACAAAGAGGTGCACAAGGATCATAAGATGACTGAAATAAATGTAAAAGGTGGAGAAGAATTTTACAGACGTTAGAGGTCATTTCTCCCTGGCCTGCTGTGCCCTTCACAGTAAGCCACAGGTATGGTAAGCCCCACTATTCCCACCTTGTTAATGAGTAGGAGATGGCAGATACACAGCAAGTAAGGAAATGACATAAACCAGCTTGCACGCCGTGGGAAAGTTAAGAAAAAGACTGTCCAGTAGTTTTAGTTCTGGGACAGAGAAGGGGTTTCCAACTTAAAGATTTGTGTCCCTAGGGTCATGGGTCGTTTCTTTTTAATTTTTCATATTTTATTCCTGGTATTAATAGCTTAAGAAAGTAGAGTTTTCCCAATTACTGATTTATAATGTTTATAAACAGCACACAAAATGTTCCATTTCACAAACAGTTAACATTCACTGATCTCTTTAAATGCAATTTAAATCTTATTTTAAACTAAGTGCAATAATAATTTAATAAAGTATAGCTAATTACACACAAAATATGTATATCCTGAACTACAGGAAGGTGAGGAAGTGGTTTCCATAGCCATATTTGATTTTAATCAAGTACATATTTCCATAATGAACAAGAACTAACAAATACGTTAATAAAACACTACCCCAAATGCTTATTCTGCCATCAGCTCTTTAAGCAATTCCATTCCAACTACTACTAAAAGCATGTATTTTAGAAGCTTTAATCTGATCCAGGAGAATGAGTTCTACAACTTGACATATAGTATGTATCAGCCCCAAAGGTTTTAAGTCAAAAAAGCTTTCCAACACAAGCATTCACGTGAAATTTAGTTTCTCCAAAACATCACTCGCTATCTAAAGAAAAGAATAAAGCAAATTATCTTTTAAGACATGAACATTCTTACAAGACTATATTCCATTACTATCTTCTACTTAACAGAAACACAGACCAGTTCACTATCCTTATTTTTCAGTTTTTATTTAAATTCCAGTTAACATACAGTGTGATACTAGTTTCAGGTGTACAATATAGTGACTCAACAGTTCATTATCTTTAATCTGTTAGATTACTGTTGTCCAGAAACTTGAAAATAATGAAACATATTTCAGGTATCACAGGGTCAAAGTGACATTTAGATTTCACATTTTAAACAGCTATAGTATAGCTTACAATGGCACAAAGACACCTAATACAAGTACTACTTCATCATTTGGAGTCAAAAGTCAGAAGGAACTGTGTGGTTTGCAAGATAATTTAACTTTTGTGTGGTCATTGAAACCCAGTAAGTAATTCAAATATGATAATATCAAAGGCAATTAAAATCTCAAATATCACTCTAAAATTGAAGACATGAGAATTTTGTGTTTCTCCATCTTTCAATTACATGGACCTTACTGTAGAAAATATTCAGTTACTATCTATGGCTGCCCCACAAGATAATGAAGCTTCAGAAATTAGAAAAAGTGTCAAGATCCATAGTAGGCTTCATCAAATTCTTTTCCAGCCTGTTTCAATTCTTCATTCACAGTAATCACGAGTAACCTTAGCAAACTTCCCTGGATCCTTTCAAATCAAGAAGATGAAATCTTCAACTTGTAATTGATCTTGTCTTTCAATTGACATTGCCTTGTGCATCATTTCAGTGATGAACTCTATGACAAGGTCTTCAAGAATATCCGCTGGCTCTGTGTAAGTATTCTGATCATCCCCCGAACAAATATATTATATATTGCAATTGTTTAGAAAAAGTCTTTTCTGCACCTTGTCCATTTTCCTCATCAAAGATGGGGTTTCTTCCCCATCTTCTCAAGGTCATTTTTATTCTTCAAGTCTGTTCTTGATGTTCTGCCAAGGCTGTTCAGTCCTGGACTTAGTTGGATGGCTGTGGTGCCAGGTTTGGAACAGAACTGGATGCAGGGCCGAAGTCTCCCCAAGTCATTGCTCAGACACTGGAGCTTGTGTCATGACAAGAGTAGGAGAAGCCCATCCTAAGAGGTTATCTGTGTCACTACCTCCATGGTTAGATTTGGAATGGAGGGTGGGGGCAACATGATTGCTCATGGCATCCTCTGAGGATGGAGGGGGAATAGTGACTTTGCCTCCAAGTGGGTCTCGGAGTAAACTTAGACCCCCAGTCCCCTGTAGTCCTGGGCTAAGAAACCCATCATCTCTTGGTTGCAAGGTTCCTATTACTCAACTTGATGATCTGTCCTTCCTTGAAGCCCAGATCCAACTTGGGATGAGTGTCCAGTTCTTGAGATTCATTGGACATCTTAGATACTTGCTTTACCCACTTGAAGTAATTTTGCAGAAGGATATAAAGTCAAAGGCATCACCTGATCTATGAAGTAAATGTCAGTGAAAGCACTATGCCCAGTGTCATCCTGGAACCAGATTACACAGTAGAAGCTGGAATCTGTCACTATCTCCTCAACAATGATAGGATATTGTTTCTACTGGTGCTCATACAGAGAGCTCCTGTGATATTTTATACTCGAGTTGATAGGCAACCTTCCCCTTTGAAGTTATTTGGAGGTGACCAGTCTAAGTAGGCTGTCCTGAAGTCCAGCCTGTAGCTGCTGTTGGAAGCACTGGGCAGAATCTGGTAGGTGTTGACATCCAGCTTCATACAGAGTTCAAGGCTTGTATTTTGACTGTGCTATCTTGGCCCTACTCTCCATGCCTACTAAGTCTCTTGTAATCTCTAGGTTCTTTCTTGCTTTCTTTTTCCTTATAATTTATTTGTTGAAGGAACCACTTCTCAGAGTCTGGATTTAAAATATATCCTCATGGTGTTAATAGGTTCCTCTGCCTTCCACATTTCCTATACATTTTTAGATTTATAGCTGTGATTCTCAAAGTGTGGTCCCCTGACCACCAGCATCAGCACCACCTGGATTTGTAAGATATGTTAATTCCTACCTCACGAGAGGGGCTGGCCACCTCAGAGGGGCAGGCCATCAAGGTCACCATCTTGGTGAGGCTTAGCATCCCATTTTTGAAGTCATCCACTGAAGAATAAAGATCAAAACAACTGGGGTAGGGAGGGATAAAATATTGGGTAAGGTAGTGGTTGGCCTCTTGATGGGATGGTATGAAAGTATTTCTAGGTTTTAATCAATGAAAAATTTAAAAATTTTTGCATCATGTCAGAACAAATGGAATGCTGGATTTATGGTTAAAAAGTTAACTTAGTTGATTTAATTTACTTTGAAAACTATATGCCTACTAAGGGTTCAAGTTTCCCTGCCTTTCTTGGAGAAGTGTGGGGACAAGTGTTCTCTCTCCCTCAATGCTTAGGCTATCAAATCTTGGCACTTTCTAGATGACAAGGTAGCTTAGAAATGGCTGACCCTCTCCTGGAGTTTTAGGTCGCGTATATACTTGGCAGCCGAGGGCACCTGGTTTAGATGATCCTTGGCTGGACCTTTCACCTACAGCAATGGCTTGTCAAATGTCCATAGAGAGTTGAAAGCCAGGCCTGTTTTCCCTTCTGATCTTGGTGGAAAGCGTCAGCCCATGACTGGCCGTTCTAGAAGACAATCAGAACCTATGCAAACAATTGAGCAAGGACCAATAGGTGAAACTGAACTTTTGTGAACTCATGGAGTAAACACAACTTGCTTACCAAATTGTGAAATCAAACTTTGTTTTCCAAAGTCTCAGATCTCAGTGGACAAAATGGAAGATAAATTACGTGAGACCACGTAATACTTACGTTGATACTCCTTTGTGAAGAGAAAAAAAAAAGCAAAGGATAGGCTGTATGCATTTGTTAACACTCTTAGAAATGAACGCTGGGGTGCCTGGGTGGCTCAGTTGTTAAGCGTCTGCCTTTGGCTCGGATCATGATCCCAGGGTCCTGGGATCAAGCCCCACATCGTGTTCCCTGCTCAGCGGGAGGCCTGCTTCTCCTTCTCCCACTCCCCCTGCTTGTGTTCCTGCTCTTGCTATCTCTCTCTCTGTCAAATAAATAAATAAAATCTTTAAAAAAAATGTTAAAAAAAATGAACGCTAAAAGAGAGTGGATTTTACTGTATATAAACTTTTAAAAGGGGATTTAAAAAGAGTACTTAGATGAACACAATGACAAAACAAGTAGTTGACCTCAACTTCTTAGAGTTTTCCTACATATTTACACAATGATACAGGAAATTGATTTTTCAGTGGGGGAAAAGAATCCTGTTTTGTACAGTAGGTAGTTGGGCTCCTGTTTTAAATGAAAATATGTTGTCTGAAAAAGAAATCTCCCCATTGATGCTAGGTTAGTGGGGGTCAGAGTGAGGAAGGGTACAGAGACTGGAACTTATCCATTCTGCTCTTGATGGACATTTAGGTTGCTTCCAAATTTGAGGACCTATAAACCAGGCTGTATAAATATCCTTGTTCACGTGCCCTGGTACACATGTGCAAAAGTGGAATTGCTTGGTCGTTTGGTATGTGTATTTTCATCCTTATTAAATATTGCCGCATGTTTTTGCAGAGTGGCCGTACTGGTTTACCCCCCAGCACCAGAATGGGTCCCCTTGCCTGGATTCAAGTGTTCTCCCATAGAGAATGGGGGGAAATAAGTCTTGGAAAGAATGAGGAAGCTGGGCAGGGAAAGGCCTTGGGTGCCAATCCAAGGAGCTCAGACTTTATTTGACTGCCCTGGAAAGCCTCTGGTGATTTGGGGGCAGGGAACAAAATGCAAAAACGAGGTTTAGGAGAGTGAGCCTTTAACGCTCTCAATTGGTTTGTGTTGTGGGGAGAATGGGGATGATCATGGGTTTGGCTTAGGCCAGCAGCAGGATTCAAGTTCACAAGAGAGAGATTTGTGGGGAGAAGGTGCACAGGGGGATGCTGAGCAGATGGTGTAGGGCAGAGACCCAGAGCGCTCAGCTCTACCAACGCTAGTCCTTAAATAATCCTGTTAGTCTATCGCACACTGCTTGTGGGTGTGTGAAGTACTGTAGTCCTCCTGGAGAACCCTGTGGTGGGATTCAGCAAAGATGAAGATGCACGTGCCTAAAGATCCAAATGTCCCCAAATATACCAAAACAAAACAAACAGGCAAACAAAACCACCCCCAAAAGAGGAACTTCAAGAAGGAAAAAACTGTCAACAATGTCAAATATACCAGAGAGGTCTCTCAAGAAAAGCCCTAAAAAGCATGCACAGACTTGGGCTATTAGGCGTCTGATGATGAGCTTTGCCAGAGAAATGTTTGTAACACAGTGGGAGCAAAAATCCAAGCACAGGGGCGTCTGGGTGGCTCAGTCGTTAAGCGTCTGCCTTCGGCTCAGGTCATGATCCCAGGGTCCTGGGATCGAGCCCCACATCGAGCCCCACATCGGGCTCCCCACTCTGCTGGAAGCCTGCTTCTCCTTCTCCCACTCCCCCTGCTTGTGTTCCCTCTCTCGCTGTGTCTCTCTCTGTCAAATAAATAAATAAAATCTTAAAAAAAAAAAAAAAATCCAAGCACAGTGGTTTGAGGGGAGAGCGAGTGGTAGCAAAAGGTAACCATGTGTGTAACATGCTGTCAGGATGGTTGGCTGAGCACAGACTCAGCCCACAGAAACATTTAGGATGTGATAAAAGTAGCATTTTAAACTATTGGATAAAGGATACATAAGTTGACAAATGGTGATGTAGCACGGGGTGGGGAGGGGTTTTAATAAAGTTAAATCTTTATCTTACACCATATACTAAATTCAAGTCAGATAACTTCTAGAACTAGATGAAAATATAGGTGTACATAAACTTGGGGATGGTTAAAGTGCTTCTGAGATTGGCAACAAAACTAGAAACCTTAACGGAAAAATATGGATAAATTTGACTTCATTAAAACACACACACATGCACTAAGCCCTTTGGGAAGGAAAAAAATTCCATTAAAATTGAATAACAAATGACAAACATAGAAAAATATTTACAATATATGAAAATTCTTACACATAAATAAGAAAAGAGAAACACACCAATATAAACATAAATACAAATAGCAATTCACAAATAATCCAGTGGTTCAATACCAGCTGAAAAAATTCAATCTTAATAAGAATCAAAAACTCTAGTTTCAAGAGGAACTGAACTCTTACATTTACTTCTCTTTCCTCCCTAAGTTCAACTGAAACTACATTTTTTAATGAAAGAAAGGAAAGAAAAGGGGAAAATTCCAAAGCAATGTTGGAAAACAAGTATGGTAGTTCTCCCTTACCTAGATACATTCCTAGACCGCCATGGATGCCTGAAACCACAGATGTACCGAACTCCATATAGACTATGTTTTTTCCTATACATGCATACATATGTTAATTTATAAATTAGGCACAATAAGAGATTAACAACAAGTAATAAAATAGAACAATTATAACGATATACTGTAATAAAAGTTATGTGAATGTGCTCTCTCTCTCTCTCTCTCTCTCTCTCTCAAAATAGCTTATTGTATGGTACTCACTGTTCTGGTAACGCTGTGAGATGAGAAAATGCCCACATGATGAGATGAAGTGAGGAGAATGATGTAGGCGCTGAGACATATATAGCCTTAGGCTCCTGCTGACCTGCTAATGAAGGAGGAGCACCTGCTTCTGGACCACAGTTGACTGCAGGTAACTGAAACCATAGAAGGTGAACCTGTGGGGAAGGGGGGACTGCTGTATGGTAGATTCTTTGGGATCTGACATCGAGCTCTTGTCCCTTTGGCAGCAAAGTCCTCCAGCCTCACTCCACTCACGTGGTTCAGGTGGGACGGCCACGTTCCTGCAGAGCCAGCTTCCTAGCTGAGGCTGAATGGCTCAGGCTGGGGCACAGTGAGGGGAAGGGATGCCTCTCACCCCACCACCCGCCCTCAGCTTGGGTTCTATTTTATGGAACAGACACATCATCATCGATTGGAAAACCAAATGTAGCTTTACCATTGGTCAAGACTTAGAAACCTTGTGGTACATTCTTGGATAGGCTCTCTTAAGCTCTGTTGCACCCTCCTAAAGGGAGAGATTGGAAAGCCTCAAATCTTATTTCTCAGTGTCCCTTGCTGCTAGAGTTCTGGACGTAAACTGAACTTGCATCACACTTGCAGAGGAACCTGCCTCCTCACATGGAGAGAAGAGGGATCACCTGAGAATTAGGTAGAGTGGGAAAGCCCTGAGGCCCCGAGACACCAGGCATTGTGGCGGTCGGTGGCAGTGGGGGCACGTCAGGCCGTGTGCCCCAGCCTCCACCCTGCTTTGCTCACACACAACAAATGAACGACTGTTCTTCTACAGCAAGGCAGAAAGGTTCTCAAAGTAAATAAGAATGCTTGGAATTATGTTTTTTGTTTTAAGCCAAAAAAAAAAAGTAAATAAGAATGTGCACTGGTTGACAGCAAAGGTGTTATTAGAGCTGGACAGAGAACAGGCAAGCACTCCAGTGAACCCCCAGTGGACACAGGACACAAGCAGGAAAGCACTTTACTGCCAGAGCAGTCCCCTCCCTATTTCCTTTATCAGGAAGGATCCTCAGCCTGCAGACCTGTTCCCTTTGGGCAGCCTGTCCCCTCATCAACCCAGGGTGAACCTCACCCTCTAATTCCCGCATGAAGTGAAAAACAAAAACAAAAACCAAAAGCTAAAATATCTGAACTAAATATCCAAATGATTAAAACAAAATCTGGGTGGGTCGAAACCAAAGGGTCTCCCTGGAATGCTTGGCAGTTGATGGCCCAACGGGTCTTCCCACCTGTGCTGTGATCCACTCTGAAGCCAATCTTTCCATTCTTGTACCAAGTTCCATTCCACATTCCTTGGAGCTCAGACCCATTTGCTGATAATTATGTCTCTCCCTAGAATGGCCCAGTCCTTTTCCTCCCCAAAACCGCCCTGTACCAGGGAAACTGCCCCCCAGTTTCTGGGGTACACTGAATTCTTCCACCACTTAGGTCTTTGTTTTTATGACTCCTTCCATCCTGCCTGCTGTTCCAAATTCCACCCCTATGCCCTTTCCCTTCACGTCCTACTGAAGGTCATTTTCTCCATGAAGTATCTCTATTTCTTCCTTTTCTTTCTTTCTTTCTTTCTTTCTTTCTTTCTTTCTTTCTTTCTTTCTCTCTTTCTTCTCTCTCTCTCTTTCTTTCTCTCTTTCTTTCTTTCTTCTCTCTCTCTCTTTCTTTCTTCTCTCTCTTTCTCTCTTTCTTTCTTCTCTCTCTCTCTTTCTTTCTCTCTTTCTTTCTTTCTCTTTCTTTCTCTCTTTCTTTCTTTCTTCTCTCTCTTCTTTCTTTCTTTCTCTCTTTCTTTCTCTCTTTCTCTCTCTCTTTCTCTTTCTCTCTCTTTCTCTCTTTCTTTCTTTCTCTCTTTCTTTCTCTCTCTCTCTTTCTTTCTTTCTTTCTTTCTCTCTCTCTCTCTCTCTCTCTCTCTCTCTCTTTCTTTCTCTCTCTCTCTCTCTCTCTCTCTCTTTCTTTCTTTCTTTCTTTCTTTCTCTCTTTCTTTCTTTCTCTCTTTCTTTCTTTCTCTCTCTCTCTCTCTCTCTTTCTTTCTTTCTTTCTTTCTTTTTCTTCTTTCCTTCCTTCCCCTCCCTTCCTCTCTCTTTTTCTGAGAGAGTGCGCATGTACGAACACAAGGGGGCAGTGCAGCGGGAGAGGGAGAGAGAATCTTAAGCAGGCTCCATGCCCAGTGCAGAGCCTGATGTGGAGCTCGGTGAGCGGCCGGTGCAGGGCCTCCGCAGACTGAGTCTCACGACCCTGAGATCATGACCGGAGCAGAAATCAGGAGTTGGACGGTCAACTGATTCCACACCCAGCTGCCCCTCCATGAAGTATTTCTTTAACACACAGGGCCTAAGCTGTGGCCCAAGACTTTGAAGGTAAGCAATGACCATTTGTGAAATGAGTAAGTCCTCTAAACACATATGGTTTCTCTTTTACTGAACCCCTCCCTGCCTTTGTGCTGTTTTATGGGGCCTTGCACTCTTCTGCTTGTGTATTTATCTAATTCCTTGCTGGAAACTCCCTGAGGCTGGAGACTGTGTCTTCTGAGCCAGGCTATCCCCATCTGCCCCAGACAAGGGGTTTCCTAGGTTGCAGTTCTTTCAGAGCTAAAACTGGGCAAGTGTCAGGCAAACCAAGGTGAGTCGGTTATCCTAGTCTTGCTAGTCTTTGATTCCATGGATTATGGAAAGAAAGTAGGATGTAGGGTTAAAGTTATGGCTCAGCCATGGCCTCCAAAACACACTTTTCCACATGTCTGCTGCATGTGTGGCTTTTCCACTGGGGGAAACCCCAGTGAGCTAGGAACAGAGTCAGGACTTTATACAGAAGATAAGTTTCCTATCTGAAAGAAAAGGTAAACCCTGAAATATGGGCCTGAAAACACTCAGTAAATCTACAATAGGACGTGTGTAAGAAAAGGGGTGGAGTTCATTTTTTAATGGAGCTTCCAACCCCTGTTCTTCCTCCTACATCTATGAGTCCGTGGGCTAGTATTACACTCTCTGAGTCTCAGTTTCCATATCTGCAAGGTTTCATCTGGGGATGAAAATCCTTGCCTGGCAGGACTGTTGAGAGTTAAATAAGAGAAGCTACGTGTGTCACTGAGCCCAATGCTTGGTGTCCAGAGATGCCTAGACTAGCAGAGATTTCAGCATCCCTCCTCCTCTGTGTACCCACAACCCAAACCGTGTGCCCATCCCCCAGCACTTTGTGCCCACACCCAACACTGTGCTCACACCCCAACCTTGTATACCCACACCCCAACTCTGTGTGCTCACACCCCACCCCTGTCTGCTGATGCCCCAACCCTGTGTGCCCACACCCAACACTGTGTCTGCCCCCCAACATTGTGTGCC